>NC_041388.1:410810175-410911227 GCF_002162155.2 Triticum dicoccoides | reverse complement strand
CGGCGGCGGACCGGCGGTGGGGAGTGTTTTCGGGTTGGGCGGGGCGGCGCACCGCCGGCCGTGGGCGGCGGGGTGCTGCTGTTTGGCCGGCTCAGGGGTGGAGGTTGAAGATGAACCACAGGCCCTTGATTTGGTATCCAACGGCTGCAAAATCGACTGACCAGAGATGAAAAAGTCAGTCAACCGACGTGTAGCCTCAGCTTGCTATTGCGTCCAGTTTCGACAGCAAACTTTAGTTTCGACAACAAAATTCAGTTTCGATAGTTAAGTTCAGTTTCGACAGTTAAATTCAGTTTCGACAGTTAAGTTCAGAGATGAGCGGCTGATTTATTTTACATCTAGCACTTTGTGTTTATGTATTTTACGTCATGTATTGGAGATGCTATTAGAATTCCACTCAGGTTAACGTTGTTCGTTGTCTCTCTTGTCCTGCTTCAGCCTCGGCGCCGTACAACTCACCAGAGCTGCTCCAACGATGAAACCCTCCATCACAGCGGAGCAGTACCTCGGGCTCCATCTCCAGACGCCTAAGATCTTCTTCCCCTCCTCCGACTGCCAAGTCAGCCGGAGCATCCTCACCGACCAACCCAATCACGCTGAGATCGACATGGCTTTGCCAAAGAGGTTGTACACTTGTTGCATCTCTTTTTTACTCTACATGTTATATATATTGTCCACTGAGCACTCGTAGTAACGGGAAATACGATTATTTTATCCTACTATATGACAAGTAGTGAGGTACCAGGCAACTTAGCTATCCGTGATGGACTCTCTTGAACGCCATCATTATTTATCTCTGCGCGTTGAGCTGTGCATTTGTCGATGGGCCTGGGAGTTGAGCTAGTATGGCAGTGGCCTGGTTCCAAAGTAATAGAAGTAGCACAAAAACATTTTTAGTGTAGGATTTTCCTTGCTCAAGCCTGCCTACTAGAATCGCCAGTGCTTGAAAGGAAAAGTGAATGAAAAACATCGGAATTGGAAAGTTTCCTATGGTACTACTTTTCATGAATTTGGTGCAAAGGAATGGAGCAAAGGAAAACTGTAGGATTTGTTCCTTTAGTGTCTCCTTGAAAGAAAAACCATAGGAATTTGTCGGTGTACTAGAATAGGGGTACCCTAGTACCCCGAACTTGTGCACGGGCAGTTGCAGCACCCCGTGGCAAGGCTTGCCGGGCGAACGCCAGGATCCTCCATGGTTCCCTTGGAGCCATTCAAGAACAAAGTATTTAAGCTCAGGAGACAAGGCCCCGGCAAGAGGAGCTTGCCGGGAAGGCCGACCAAGGCACTCCAAGGAACTTGCCGCGACGCGCCACGCGCTCCGGCAAGGCAACAAGGCCCCGGCAAGAGGAGCTTGCCGGGAAGACCAACCAAAGTACCTCGAGGCCCGGTGAGCGACAAGCTTCCGGACCCGACAAGATAACAACAGCGGCAAGGCGCTTGCCGCGGCAGGCGGTCACTCTGCACCCACGCTCCAGCGCATCCACCAACGTGTCGCTTTGGGGGCCTCTCCAGGCGCGCGTGGCGGGAGGCTGTGTAGCCAGCGGTGCGCAGTGGCATGCGGAGCTGACAAGTTCGCCATCGTGGCGAACGGTGGCGCCTCTAATGGTCCTTTTTTGCACTATTTGGGCGACTCAGACGGGCATTTAATGCCCTTGTCCCCTGCCGTCAGGGTTAGGTAGAGTGCATTGTACATGTAACTGTACCAACTACCTCGCTTTTTACGTTTTTACCCTCTGCGTTGCCACCTGTCGGTGACCCCTTTAGCGTATAAAAGGAGGCCCATGCGCAACGTAGAGGAGGTTCGAACAGTTCGCTTCGATTCATTCGTAGCCCAGAAAACATCACGCTCTCTCTTTGGAGAGCAAGAACACCAGATAATACAACCAGACAAGCAGCAGTAGGAGTGTTATCTCTCTGGAGAGCTCCGAAGCTGGGTAAACTGCTCGTGTGCCTCGCCTCGATCTGCTCTTCGTGCGATCTCCGCCCCCCGCCGAACCGAAAGGGGCCCGGTCCGCCGGCCCCATAGGTGTTCGTGGATCAGTTTCCCCCGACATCTTTGACGCGCCCTGCAGCAGCAGTGGTGAGCCTGAGGAGGAGCAGCTGCTGCGGAAGCTGCTGTCACTCTACCGCGCCCGGCAAGCCAAACTAGCTTCCAGGGAAGCGCTTGTCGCGAAGGCGGGAGTTGACATGGAGAAGCGTGCGGAGGAGCTCCGGGGCCAAAATCAAGAAGCTCTGTGGAGGCTGCGCTGCAGGACTTAAAGAGATACCTGTCCTCCACTCCAACACTTGTCGCACCTAAGCCGCAAGAAAAGTTGCTGCTGTATATAGCGGCAACCAATCAAGTGGTTAGTGATGCGTTAGTGGCGGAGAGGGAGGAAGATGCTGAGCCAGCAACCGCAGCACATGCATCCAACGACAAGCAGAGGGCTTCATCGGCAAGCTCTGGTCCGGCAAGCTCTGGTCCCGACAAAGATGGATCTGCGCAGACACACAAGGAGATGCAAAAGAGAATGGTGCAGCGTCCAGTTTACTTTGTCAGTTCCCTTCTACAGGGGGCTAGATCAAGGTACTCTGGTGTGCAGAAGTTGCTTTTCGGCCTCCTCATGGCCTCGAGAAAGCTGCGCCATTACTTCCAAGCGCATGAAATTACAGTCGTCACTCGCTTTCCGCTGAAGAGGATACTGCAAAATCCAGAAGCAACAGGCAGGATTGTCGAGTGGGCGCTGGAACTGTCAAGCTTTGGCCTCAAGTTTGAGAGCACTTCAACTATCCAAAGCAGAGCATTGGCAGAGTTCATAGCAGAGTGGACGCCAACCCCAGACGAAGAAATTCCAGAGACAAGCATCCCTGTCAAAGAGGCAAGCAAAGAGTGGCTGATGTACTTTGATGGTGCCTTCTCGCTGCAAGGCGCCGGCGCGGGCGTGCTGCTTATCGCGCCCACCGGAGAGCACCTCAAATACGTAGTCCAGATGCACTTTCCCAAGGAGCAAGCGACCAACAATACTGCAGAGTATGAAGGTTTGCTTGCCGGTCTCAGAATCGCGGCTGACCTTGGGATCAAGAAGCTCATTGTCAGGGGTGACTCGCAGCTTGTCGTCCGCCAAGTGAACAAGAACTACCAGAGTCCATTGATGGAAGCATATGTTGATGAAGTAAGGAAGCTAGAAGATCACTTTGACGGCCTACAAATGGAGCATATCCCAAGAGCTCAGAATGACATTGCTGATGGCCTGTCAAAGTGCGCCGCACTAAAGTTACCTGTGGAACCAGGGATCTTTGTGCTCAAGTTGACTCAACCATCTGTAACACCATCAACTGGACAAAGCAAGAAGAGGAAGTTGGTTTCTAGTGACTACTTTCCGGCAGAGCTTCCCGAAGCCTCCGCCAAGAAAGTCCCCAAGATCAACACCAAGGATGTTGGGGGGCAGTCTGCTCCGGCAAGCCTTATGGTTTGTTCCATTGAAGCAGACGCTCCCGACAAGTTTTGCTCCGGCAAGCTTGCCGGGGGACATCAAGCTCCGGCAGGGCCGCAAGTCCTTGCCGTAGAAGCGGATGTTCCCACAGCAGTAGATGTGCCTTTAGTCCTTGTCGTCGAGCCACAAGCTCCAGCATGGGCGAAGCAGATTGTCCATTTCCTTCAGATAGGAGAACTTCCCGAAGAGCAAGAAGAAGCGGAAAAAGTAGCCCGGCAGTCAAGTATGTACCAGTTTGTCGATAACATACTGTACAGAAGAAGGCTCAATGGTGTGAAATTGAAGTGTATTTGCCGGGAAGATGGACAAAAGCTGTTGGCAGAGATACATGGAGGCATATGTGGCCACCACATAGGCGCAAGGGCACTTGCCGGCAAAGCTTTCCGGCAAGGCTTCTTTTGGCCGACAGCCCTCCAGGATGCAACTGCACAAGTAACCAAGTGTGAAGCGTGCCAGTTCCACTCCAAACAGATACACCAGCCAGCTCAAACTCTCCAGACGATCCCTTTATCCTGGCCATTTTCGGTCTGGGGGCTCGACATCCTCGGCCCTTTCCCCCGAGCTGTCGGGGGCTTTGAGTACTTGTACGTCGCAATCGACAAGTTCACAAAGTGGCCGGAAGTGCGGCCAGTGAGGAAGGTGACAGCACAGTCAGCAGTCAAGTTCTTCAGGTCGATTGTTTGCCGCTTCGGGATCCCTAACAGGATCATCACCGACAATGGCACGCAATTCACGAGCCGCACCTTCATGCAGTACGTCCAAGACCTTGGCGCCAAGGTCTGCTTCGCTTCTGTTGCTCACCCGAGAAGCAACGGTCAAGCAGAGAGGGCAAATGCTGAAGTGCTGCGCGGGCTCAAGACCAGAACTTTCGACAGGCTGCACAAGTGCGGAAGAAACTGGATCGAGGAGCTGCCGGTGGTTCTTTGGTCGATCAGAACGACGCCAAACCGAGCCACTGTACGAGCAAGAACAAGTGCTCGCTTATGATGAGCTTGAGCAAGAACAGCTGCGACAAGACGACGCGCTGCTCCTTGAGGAAGATCGTCTTCAGGCTGCTGTACGAGCTGCTCGATACCAGCAAGCTTTGCACCGCTATCATAGCCGCAAAGTTAAAGCCAGAAGCTTCGAGGAAGGCGACCTTGTTCTTCGGCGCGTTCAATCCACCAAGAATTCCAGCAAGTTGACGCCGAAGTGGGAAGGCCCTTATCGGGTAAAACGAGTCACAAGGCCCGGCGCAGTCCGCCTTGAGACCGAAGATGGAATTTCGGTGAGCAACTCCTGGAACATAGAACATCTTCGTAAGTTTTTCCCGTAAGGCGCGGTTGCCGGAACCCGTTCCGGCAACCACCTTTTGTACAAGTCTTGCCGCTGTTGCATGTAATCCTTCGTACAAAGCCGGGCGCAGATCCCGTGCGTAAATAAAACCCCATGTGCTCCGCACAACTTGTCCATTTCATGCATTAGTTTCTTTCTTGCATGCGTTATCTGACACTTTGTGCAGCACCTACATCCGGTAAGCAATAATGAGCCGAAGGGCTCCATATCATTATTTTCTCTTCTATCTTTTCTTTCACAAAGGAAAAGAAGATTCCCTCGCACACAAGTTTGCCGGGGGGAAGGAGAAGATTGTGGTATGGACCAGGCGTCGTTCAAGCAAAGTTTGCCTTGCGGGGAAGCAAACGACAGAAAAGCTAAGCTGCCAGAGTTTGAGCAATCAATTTTTAAATTTTCGAGTTATCTTCCTCGAACGACCCTGCTTTGTATGGAAAACCTGTGCGCGAAGGAACCAACTCGTGGCTAGTTGCGCCCTTACTTTGTTTCGAGTCCGCTCAGCAGCTTAAGTGTGCTGCATCTAGTCGCGACAAGGTTTCTTGCCGGAAGCGGCACCGCCAGCAGGCTGCTGAAGTTCCGCACTCAGCGCTCGCGGCTCGGGTGCCTGCGCCGGCAAGTTCCCTAGAAGCGTAGGGTAAAAACATACAAAGGAAGGAATCTAGTAGAGGAAATAACATAGCAATTGATAACAGAAATAAAGTTATATTACAAGATAACTTGTCGCAGCCCTAACAGAATGTTTTCATAACATGATTAGCAGCGGCAAGGGAAAAAAAGAAATGGACGGCCTAGTCTACGCGTCCGCCCTCGGCCCTCTTGATCTCGCTCACCTTGTCCACAATGGGTGCGACAAGGGCCTTGAGGGCATCCAGATCGGCGTCCGGCGGCAAGGACCTGAGGACGTTGGTGAAGCTGAGGCCTGGATTGCGGAAAGCCACCTTCATCAGCACCTTCTGGAGAACCCCGGCGCAGATTTTGCGCGACTCGTCGGCCAGCTGCTTCGGGATCCTCTCTCGGAGCCGCTGGAGTGCCGTCGCCACGCCCTTGAAGAACAGGCTGAGCTTGGCGCTGGGTTGAAGGCTCTCGTCGGAAGGATACCCAAAGTCCTCCATCCCCAGCTGCACCACCTCCTCGTTGATGACTGCGGCGATGTTCACTAGACCCTCGGTCCAGTGCTCCACAGTGTCTCTGAACGAGTTCTGGGTAACTGCAATGCTCTCCAGCAGCGCCGCGTCAGCCTTGACCTTCTCCGACAAGGTCTTCTCCCGCTCCTTGGTGGCCTCCAGTGTCTGCGTCAGCGTGGCCAGCTTTAGCTCCAGATCTGCTTTGGAATCCTTGGCGGCGCTGAGCTCCTTGCCCCTCTCAGCGAGAAGACCTTGCAGCTCACCATGGGCGGCAGCATCCTTCTCACGCTCACGCTTGAGCGCGGCAAGCTCCTCGCCGCTTTTCCTAATGTTGGCCTCCAGCTGCGCCACCTTCTCCTCCAGCTCCTTCTTGGCGGCCTCGGCGGTTGCAGCAGCGTCCTTTGCTTCCTTGAGCACACCGCCAAGTGCTTGCTCGCGCTCGGCAAGCTCTTCCTCGTAGCTGTCGAGGTTGGCCTTCCGCTGCACTAGTTCACCTTCCCGCGCGGACTGCTTCTCGGCGGCCAGCCTCTGCTCCTCCTCAGCCTCGGCCTTCTCGAGAAGGAAGGCCGTGCGCTCCTCGTCGAGTCGCTCCCGCTCCTGCGCCAGGGACCGGAAAGCTTCTTGATTTTGGCCCCGGAGCTCCTCCGCACGCTTCTCCATGTCAACTCCCGCCTTCGCGACAAGCGCTTCCCGGGAAGCTAGTTTGGCTTGCCGGGCGCGGTAGAGTGACATCAGCTTCCGCAGCAGCTCCTCCTCCTCAGGCTCACCACTGCTGCTGCTGGGCGCGTCAACCAACGACAGTCCAGCAGAGGCGAGCACCTCCTCGTCAAAAGTTTCCCCCTCGACCGGCACTCTGGAGCTCGACGCCCAGGGTAGCTTGATGAAGATACCGTCGCCGGCCTTCAAGTAAGCGCCAGGCTGGGGCTCCTCGGAGCCCGGCTCCACAGAAGCAGCAGAGGGATCGGCGGTCGGTGCAGCGCCTGGCGCTCCTGCGGCCTCAGGGTCGTCAGTACGATCGCCCGTTCCCTCGCCGGCTTCTGCGGCG
Organism: Triticum dicoccoides; assembly: GCF_002162155.2. Lineage (NCBI taxonomy): Eukaryota > Viridiplantae > Streptophyta > Magnoliopsida > Poales > Poaceae > Triticum > Triticum dicoccoides. The sequence continues at coordinate 410,904,253 of NC_041388.1, read as the reverse complement.
GCAGCCCTGGCGGCCTCCTCGCCGGCGGCATCATCAACACCGGCCCCTTCCTCGCCGGTGCCCTCTGTCTCCATTGGCTCAGCCGCAGATGGGTCTGAAGAACGAAGAAGGGAGGAAAATCAATCAAAAATCCAAGAGAGGAAAAACGGAAGAAGCAGAACCCAAGGGAAAGTTTCTGGGCAAGTGGATTACCTGCGCCAAGATCTGCAGTTGCGGCCTCGGTCGCCGCAGGATCAGCAGTGCCGTCCCTTGCCGGAGAGTTCCCTCTTGCCGGAGAGCGCTCCCTTGCCGGGGACTCCCCCCTTGGCGGCGCAGTTGAAGCAGGTGGCACTTCAGGACCAGCTTCTGGGCGCTCCTGATGAGACTGCTCTGCTCCTGCACAAGTCAACAAGCAAGATATCAACAAAGGAAAAAGCTCTCAAGCGCGCCCGACGGCAGAAGGCTAAACTATGAACTTACGCCGGGGGCTGCGCTGGGGGCTGCTTTGAGGAGTGATTGCCGGGTCCGTTAAGGTGGTCTCGGACCCACCTCCTGCTGACACGATGGGGTCATCCTCGATGACGATCACCGCGGCCTTGGCCCTCTTCGCCGCTCTCTGGGCCAGCGTCCTGGAAAGAAAGGAGTCCAGATTGGAGCAAGTCAGATACAAGATATAAACAGCAAAATTGAAGAACCGCAAGAGCACCAAAGAAACTTACTCTTCTTCCTCCTCGTCGGAGCTGAGCGCGGAAAGATTGAAGTCCGGCCCTCCTCCGGTGCGGCGAGGCGGAGGAGTAGGATCCCTTGCCCGCTTGGCGGGGGCGGTGGCGGTGGCCCGGGAAGATCCCGCTCTAGTTGCCGCTGTTGCGTGAGGCGCTCCCGCGGCAACATTGCTTGCCGCGGTAGAGCGCGTCGCACGACTCGGCGGCTGTTGACCCGGCTGTCGCCCCGCTGCGTCCCCGGCCCTGCGAAGGCGCCTTCTTGGCGGGGCCGGGGGCTCCGCCTGCGGCAAGTTTTCTGAAGGCTCGGGCTCCTCCTCACCGGCCTCGCTCGGCTTGGCTTCGGAACCGGCAGGCTCCTCCTCGCCCATGAACTCCGCGCGCTCGGCAAGGTTTGCCACCTCTGCAGCCTCCGCCTCCTCCACAGTGAATCCAAACGCGCCCGCGGCAGCTGCGGCCGCAGCCTCTTCCACCCTAGTGGCGATGCGCTGCAGCTCCTCGTTGGTGGTGTCACGGGTGAGGCTCTTCTGCTCGTCGGCACGGACCGGCACTTCTTCCAAGTTGTCGAAGAACGCTTGCACGACGTCATCCGCAGGCTCTTGCCAAGTTGGAACGATTCCGTGTGCATCACACAACGGCATCGTCGCGCGGATCCGGTCAAGCGAAGAATTGTTGCATAAGGGGACAACGCCCCTCGGCAGCGTGAACGGGTGCTGGGGGTCGCGTTTGAACAACTCCAGGAGCATTGCATCCAGCTCCAAGACGGTGAAGTTGTAATTGAGGCCCAGCCGCAGCCTCATGATGTCCGCCGAATTCTTGAATTCCCAAGCGGGCCTCCCCCTCTCCTGCAGGGGGGCAATGCGGCGGCGGAGGAAATCTGCCCCGACAGCACCTACAGTGAGCCCGCCAAGCCTTAGGCGAAGAATCCTAGTGATGGCGATCTTCAGCCTCTCGTCTTCCGGGGCCATGTTGCTCCAGTCATTGCCGCACACTATTGGAGTTTGGCGCACGGCGGTGAAGGGCTGCGGATTCTCCTCAACGATCCAACACCACTCCGCTCTCCACTCCTCCCACTTGCTGTGGAGCTCACCATCCAAGTACGCCTCCTTCTTGCCGACTCTTGAGATCCAGGCAATCCCTCCGGCAAGCGGCTCTCCTCTCTCTACCCGAGGTATGAAGTAGTGGCGGAAAAGGGCAACACTAGGATGGACTCCGACAAAGTTTTTGCACAAATGTGCGAAAACTGCCATGGTCAGGACAGCGTTGGGGGTGAAGTCAAGGAGGCGGAAGCCATATGTGTTCATAATATCACAGAAGAACTCCGAGAAGGGCGGGCAGAGCCCGCAGTAGAAGAATAGCACGAAGAACGGGTACCCGTTTGGAGCCAACTCCGAAGCAGCGGCCGGGAGTACCCTCGTGCGCGGATGCGCACGCGTCTCCGTCGCCCAAAAGAGGTAGAAGTACTCCCTCAGCTCCTGCACGCCGAGCTGAGGGGAGAAGACCGCCCGCTCCTTCCGCAGCGCCGCGAGCCGCTGCGCCTCGGCCGACTTCACGCCCTTTCCCTTATCGGCTTTCGGGGCCATGGTGGAGGTGGTGGGGAAGGTCGACGGCGTTGGTGATGCTGGTGGCAATGGGGGGCGGAGCGCTGCTCTCTCGGCTTCGAGAAGGAGGGAGCGGCGGAGTTTCTTGAAGATGAAGTAGCAGCAACCAGCGAGGGGGAACGAACTGCCCCTGTTTCCTCTGCTAATAAAGAGGGACGGGGCGGACGTTTCGGCCTTCCAAATAAACAACCACCCACGATCTCTCCCACGATGCCGCATTCAACGCGTGCCGTTATGGGAGAGCGTGGTGGATACGGAGCGAGATTCGGCATAGCCCAGCCCGCGTGTGCCCGTGCCCTGTCTTGGGCCTGGCCCAACAGCGCTCGGCACCGTGTCTGGCCCAGGCCCGGGGGCTCCTGTCGGTGTACTAGAATAGGGGTACCCTAGTACCCCGAACTTGTGCACGGGCAGTTGTAGCACCCCGCGGCAAGGCGTGCCGGGCGAACGCCAGGATCCTCCACGGTTTCCTTGGAGCCATTCAAGAACAAAGTATTTAAGCTCAGGAGACAAGGCCCCGGCAAGAGGAGCTTGCCGGGAAGGCCGACCAAGGCACTCCAAGGAACTTGCCGCGATGCGCCACGCGCTCCGGCAAGGCAACAAGGCCCCGGCAAGAGGAGCTTGCCGGGAAGACCAACCAAGGTACCTCGAGGCCCGGTGAGCGACAAGCTTCCGGACCCGACAAGATAACAACAGCGGCAAGGCGCTTGCCGCGGCAGGCGGTCACTCTGCACACACACTCCAGCGCACTCACCAACGTGTCGCTCTGGGGGCCTCTCCAGGCGCGCGTGGCGGGAGGCTGTGTAGCCAGCGGTGCGCAGTGGCATGCGGAGCTGACAAGATCGCCATCGTGGCGAACGGTGGCGCCCCTAACGGTCCTTTTTTGCACTGTTTGGGCGACTCAGACGGGCATTTAATGCCCTTGTCCCCTGCCGTTAGGGTTAGGTAGAGTGCACTGTACATGTAACTGTACCAACTACCTCGCTTTTTACGTTTTTACCCTCCTCTGTGTTGCCACCTGTCGGTGACCCCTTTAGCGTATAAAAGGAGGCCCATGCGCAACGTAGAGGAGGTTCGAACAGTTCGCTTCGATTCATTCGTAGCCCAGAAAACATCACGCTCTCTCTCTGGAGAGCAAGAACACCAGATAATACAACCAGACAAGCAGCAGTAGGAGTGTTATCTCTCCGAAGAGCTCCGAAGCTGGGTAAACTGCTCGTGTGCCTCGCCTCGATCTGCTCTTCGTGCGATCTCCGCCCCCCGCCGAACCGAAAGGGGCCCGGTCCGCCGGCCCCATAGGTGTTCGTGGATCAGTTTCCCCCGACAGAATTCTAATTTCCACTTCTCTTCCTTTTCATATTCCTATTCATCAAGCACAAGACTAAGAGATAGTAGCATAATAGCATTATAACCGTACATTTTCTTGTGGTTTGACTTAATCTCACCATGCTTTTTTGCATCCTGTGATCTTCCAATTGTTGTGAATCAAACACCCAGATTGGTAGAAATCCTGTGTTTTTTAATTCTCTATTTTGCACGTGCATTCCTATCATATTCCTGTCTATTTCCTATCCCTGCATTGTTAGAATCCTCAAATTCAAACAAGCCCTTACTCAATTACTTCTGTTACAGATATGTGTCGAAGAAAACCTTGTGTGGTTTGTCCTGCTCCTGCGGCGCTGTGTTCCACCCCAACTCAGCTGCTCCAACGATGGAAGGGTTCACGACAGCAGGGATCCGCTCTCCAGACTGTCTTTCGCCGCCTCAGATCTTCTTCCCTGCCGCCGGCAGCCACGGCAACTGCATTACCATCATCAACTGAGCAGATGACCTTGAGGACTACACGGGTCCGCAAGAGAGGTCGCACTCTTCCGTGTCTGCTTACATTATGCGTTGCTTAATATGATGACATGCTACATTATCGTCGTGTTCACCTATTAGACTCCGAGTCAGGTCCAAACTAATGCTGAAACTTGAGTTTTTAAATGGTTGTGGGGTACATATTGGGGCAGCAATCAGTACTATCTATCTACTATCTGGTTAATCTCCGGTGTCTACTATGAGTTTCATGTTGGGTGCAAACAAACATTAAAGGAGCCATTATCTGTATTTTTTAAATAAAGCTATTATTTGCCTGCTATCATTGGTTTTGGGTCTATCCACAGTTTGCTACCATCACTCTGGATTTGTGCATGCACTCCTTACATAATCTCACTATGTTTTATTCCTATGCATGCCAGTTATTGTACACAATGGAACTGATCATGTAGAGCAAAAGAGAAGAGCCTTGCGTGGCAATAAAATTTCATGCAGACGTTGTTCCATGGTGGGCGCAAAGGCAGCCCCCCTCCACCCATTTCGGATCATAATCGAGAGGAAGATAACTGTTATGAGGGGGATTCAGAAGGAGAAGACCACTCCTATTTACCCCATGAGGTCTTCGCTCTAACTTGGCATGCTGATGTTGGTAATATCATGCATATGGTGCCTTGCATTGCTTACTGTATACATTAAAGATGTCATCTACTTAGTTTAGACATGCTTTGTGTCAATGCCATCTGTTTAGTTTCTTTATAGTATATGTGAATCATGCAATGCCATCTTGTCTAGCTAGGCATCATATATGTGAATTTTGCAATGCCACCCTGGTTAGCTAGTCATCTTATATGTGAATTATATCATGCCATCATTTTTTTATTACGTGTTAAATTTGTCAACAATTTTAGTACATTCAATTACTCTTCCTGTGCATCAACCATTTGGCACGGTCATGGAAAAATCTGGAGTGGAAACAAGGTCTTCAGAGGAGACAATGCTATCTGACGAAGCGCATGTCTTGCTGGTTACCGATAGCTCCTCAGAGGAGGATTCAGAGACAGATGACCAGTCATATCCCCCCCCCCCCGAGGTGCATGCCCTAACTTGGCAGGGTTATGTTGCTCATATCATGCGTATGGTATCTTGCATTGCTATGTCATTTGCTTAGTTTAGACATGCTTTGTGTGAATGCCACATGTTTAGTGTCTAATTACCATATATGTGAATTATGCAATGCCATCTTGTTGCAAGACATTATATATGTGAATTATGCAATGTTATCTTGTTGCAAGGCATTATGTATGTGAATTATGCAATGCCATGCTGTTTAGGCAAGCGTCATATATGTGAATTATATCATGCCGTCCTTTTTTGTATTTCTCATTGCTTTTGTCAACAATGTTTGTATATTCAACTGCTCTTCCTATGCATCAGCCATTTGAATTGGTGATGGAGAAATCTGGAGTGAAAACAAGGTCTTCAGAGCAGACAATGCTACCTGCTGAAGCAGATATCTTGCTGGTTACAGATAGCTCTTCAGAGGAGGATTCAGAGGCAGATGACCAGTCCTATTATCCCCCTGAGGTGTATGCTCAAACTTGGCAGGGTTATATTACTCATATAATGCATATGTTGTATTGCAATGCATAGTTTTTACATCATATACACAATATTGAATGCCATCTCCTTAGTTGACACATCATATATGTGATTGCCCTCTGCTCACTTCCTTAGTATATAAATCATATATTTGAATTATGTCATGCCATGATGTTTACATAGACAACATGTATCTGAATTATGGCATGCCAACCCATTTTCTAAAGACATAATATAGTTATATCATCTCATCCTGTTTACATAGTCATCATATTTAAATTATGTCATTCTATCCGTGAATTATATCATGCCATCATGTTTCCATCGACGGCATGTTTGTGATTTATGGCATGACAACCACTTTAATAGACACATTGTATAGTTATATCATGTCATCCTGTTTACATAGTCATCATATTTTGAAGTATGTCATTCTATCCTGTTTAGTTAGCCCTCATACATGTGAAATTGTGTCATGCTATCCTGTTTAATTAGCCATCATATATGTGAAATCATGTCCTGCTATTCTGTTTGCTTAGACAACATAAATGTGAATTATTTCATGCCCTGTTTTCTTCCCTACTATCCATTGCACCTGTCTATCTTACAATGTCTGCACATTCAATTACTTTTCTTGTTTATCAGCCATTTCAATTGGAGGGAGTGATGGCAGTATCTGTGGGAGTAAAACCACGGTCTTCAGAAAAGGTCGTGCTACCTGTTGATGCAGATAGAACCATGGTTGTGCTTGCCCAAGAACCAGCCCCACCACACATAACCCACACTCATGCAGATTGTACCCCTACCCAGTTAGATAGAGAACCAGCTACACCCCTTCTAACCCCAACCCCAGCAGATAGACACCCAGTTCCCGTTGACACAGCACCGTCTCCACCATAGAGCACCCAAACACGAGCAGTTAGTAAGGCAACTGCAGTGCCCAAATCACGAGGACCACCACTCCAAACCCGAAGTCAACGCTTAAAGCAGAAGAAGAATTGTTCTCAGGTCAGGTTCTGTAGCTATGGTTCATACTACTTTGCTCTTGCATCACTGTATTTACTCATACCAACTAATTTCAAATTTGAAGGATGCAATTGAAACTCCAATGGCGCAACAGGTTTGTTTTAAACCCGTTTCTTCAACGTGTTTGGTTGTTTGCTGTTGTAACTTGCTCTATGTTGATTTCAGTTTCAATTGAATAAACAGTTATGTTCTCATGCCATGCACATTACAAGTGTTGTTATTGCTGTGTAGTTTCCCACACTTATATTCTATCTATACTGCTTTGTCTTAAATAGATATGATTCGAACTGTATCTATCTTGATTCGGCAACATAAACTAGAATGATATAGACCATACAGTGACCATACTACATAGATATATGTTTATTTCATGCTGTTATCCTGTCCACCTTACTACTGAACTGGTTTACCAAAATGAGTTTCATATACTACATTGTAAACCTAAGATGTGTTTGTTTGTTTCTCTTTTAGAACGCGGATAAAATATTGGAGAAGAGTACCCTGTTATGCAATGGTAAAGGAAGTAATGCAGATAAGGTTCAAGATAGTGAGACATCCCTGTTGGTCTCCAAGAAAGCTGATAAAAACTATATTGAAGACACTGAGACAACCCCAAAGTCATGTCTTGATGTAGTGTTCGAGTTACTGGCTACCACTGCTGGCACCAGCTCTTCGAACTCATTGCCTGAATCAGTTTGGCTTCTTGAATCTCAACTTCAAGTTGAAAGACATCGATCATATGTTATGTGACAGGAAGCCGAAGGACTGAGGAAGTCCCTGCAGAATTCAGATGCATACTTTCTGGTGCAACAACAGGCGCTGGAGGACTTAAGCGCCAAACAAGAGAAACTTAATAAGCTTGCTAAGCATCTTACCAGCATTATGGGTACCCAGGATATTTTTTCTTGAGCTCTTCTGAAGTGGTTTCAGTTCTGGACTTGTTTTGCTGCGGCGTTTATATGCTGCTGTGTTCCCTATATTTGCACTGGTGGCGAACTTTGATGCCCAGTGGATGTAATATGTGTAATAGCCGTGATAGCCTAGTGTAAGTTGCTTGCTTATTTATTTCCTTGTTGTCTTGTTGTCTTGTTTGCTTGTAGTCAGTGCAGTTCTTTTTCTGCGGTTTGCTAGTGGCTGCAATAACCTATTTTTTAAAACTAGGCCACAATAACTATGGGCTAATATTTACTGTAGTGACACTGGGCCTCCTACGGGCCGTAGAAACAGTGGGCCTTCTATGGGCCGTAGAAACAATGGGCCTTCTACGGGCCGTATCATCAATGGGCCTTCTACAGGCCGTATCATCAATGGGCCTTATACGGGTCGTATGATCGATTGGCCAAACATGGGCCAAACAGACCGCATTCTGGCCATAAACGGGCTACAGTTGGAATCGTCCATTCATGGGTCGACCATAACGGGCCATCGTTAATAGGCCGTATTTGATGACGCTATGAAAACGGCCCAACGTATTAACGGACCACAAACTGGCCGACTGTAACCACGGGCTGAATTTGGCCCAGAAGCAGGAAATGACAGTAACGGGCCATAAGTAAACGAATGCTGGAAATAAGCCCAAGAATAAATGGGCTCTGAGAAGGCCGAAAGATAACATGGGCTTGAGACGGCCCAACGGAATAACGGGCCGTTAATGGGTTTAAAGTGATACACTGTTCATTACGGGCCAGTTTCACCACAAGCCGTTAATGGGTGTAAAGTGATACACTGTTTATTACGGGCCAGTTTCAGCACGGGCCGCTAATGGGCCAAAAGTTACAAAGGGCCTCATATGGGCCGAAAGACGACATGGGCTATACATGGGCCAGAAGTGAAAACGGGCTGGAATCTATTGGACGGCCCAGATGACGCTACTGGGCCTAATTCGGATAGGGCGTAACGAGCCTTGGGTTAGCGGGCAATAAATGGGCTATATGGAAACATGCCGTTAACATGCTTTCCATGGGCCGGCCCGCTAGCTTTTGACCAAGTCAAATGGGCCGGCCTTTTCACAGGAATGGGCCACTGTTGGGCCGTGCCACGTGTCGACGTATCATAGGTGCCTTCTGTCCAGTGAGTGGATGACATCTGTCCCAACGATGAGCTGACACGTGTTTCCTCTAGCCAATGATGATTTTACACGTGGAAAATCCCCATTGGTCGGGGTTGTTAACGGGTTATCGGATCCAAAACCCGACCCAATAGCTTAACAGCATTCCGTTATGGTGGATGCCACGTGTTGGTCACCCTTGACGAAAGCACTTCTGTGACGCGCGATTTATTGTCATGGAAGTGGACACTTCCGTGATGATAATTTTGGTAATGTCATGGAACACTTCTACGACAGCACATGTATGACTATCTTGATTCTGTCATAAATTTGGCATGGATGTACATGCATGACAAAAAAAGCGACCTATGGTGACAAACACATATCATCACGGAAGTGTATTTTTTTTTGTAGTCTTGTCCCCCTTCAAATTGGCCGTTGTTGGATCCCTTCCCGCGTAAACATTTGGGAAGAGGGCCAGGGCCTCTATAAATAGGACTAGCCACCACCGTGGTGTGGGATCGGCTCATCTTGGATTGGATCCATTCCACCAAGGCCACCACACAAGCTCACCGAGCTCAAGAATGCCTCTCCTCAGGAGGTTGTTCTTCCCTTGTACTCGTTCATCTCCAGCCTACAAGACAATCCACCACACCACACTAGAGTAGGGTATTACACCCCAACGGTGGCCCGAACCAGTATAAACTCTTGTGTCACTTGTTCCTCGGGTTCGGCGATCTGGGCTTTGAGATCATTGCGAGAGTGTGAGCTCGGGGGAGAGAGATCTTCATGCACCCCAGAATTCGAACCTCAAGGGTTTTTCCAGAACCCGTAATCCGACACATGCCTACATTATATTTATGAACTGGAGCTAGTTTTGTATCGCCCTAGGTTATGATTGTTATATGATGAATATCATCCAACGAATCCACCGATCCAATGCCTATGAATTTTCCACATATTGTTCTTGCTAAGTTACTACTACTGTTGTTACCGTTTTACTTGCTACCAAATCATTGCTATCCACTATTACCGTTACTACTGTTGTTACCATTGCTATTAAAACTACCATATTACTGTGCTACTGATTACTTTGTTGCAGATATTTAATCTCCATGTGTGGTTGAATTGACAACTCAATTGCTAATACTTACAAATATTATTTGTCTCTCCTTCTGTCGAATCTATAAATTTGGGTTGAATACTCTACCCTCGAAAACGGTTGCGATCCCCTATACTTGTGAGTTAGCAAAACCTTTTTCTGGCGCCGTTGCCGGGGAGCATGGCTATATTTGTTGAGTCATTTGGGATTTATATTTATTACTATGAGGAATATGAAGGATACCAAAACCAAGATATTTCCCTCTAAGACGAGGGGAAGGAACTGCCATCTAGCTCTGCACTTGATTCATCTTCTATTCTGAGTAAACTTGCAACACCACCACATGCTATTAATCCTGATATGTCACAAGTTATTGATGATGCTACTTCTGCTATGAATGATATGTTGGGGAACACAGTATTTCAAAAAAATTCCTATGATCACGCAAGATCTATCGAGGAGATGCATAGCAACGAGATAGGAGAGTGCGTCTACGTACCCTTGTAGACCAAAACCGGAAGCGTTTAGTAATGCGGTTGATGTAGTTAAACGTCTTCACGATCCAACCGATCCATGTACCGAACGTATGGCACCTCCGTGTTCTGCACACGTTTATCATGATGACATCCCTCGAGATCTTGATCCAGTTGAGGATGAGGGAGAGTTCCATCAGCACGACGGCGTGGCGACGGTGATGATGAAGTTACCGGCGCAGGGCTTCGCCTAAGCACTACAACGATATGACAAAGGTGGTAAACTGTGGAGGGGGGCACCGCACACGGCTAAGAGCTTGTCTGTTGTGCTTTGGGGTGCCCCCCAGCCCACGTATATAAAGGAGGGGGGAGGAGGAGGCCGACCTAGGAGGGGCGCGCGCCATGGGGGAGTGATACGTCTCCAACGTATCTATAATTTTTTATTGTTCCATGCTATTATATTATTTGTTTTGGATGTTTAATGGGCTTTAATTTACCTTTTTATATTATTTTTGGGACTAACCTACTAACCAAAGGCCCAGTGCAAATTGTTGTTTTTTTGCCTATTTCAGTGTTTCTCAGAAAAGGAATATCAAACGGAATCCAAATGGAATGAAACCTTCAGGAGAGTTATTTTTGGAACAAACGTGATCCAGGAGACTTGGAGTGGACGTCAAGAAATAAGCGAAGAGGCCACGAGGTAGGAAGGCGTGCCCAGGGGGGTAGGCGCGCCCCCACCCTCGTGGGCCCCTCGCAGCTCCACTGACGTACTTCTTCCTCCTATATATACCCATATACCCCGAAAACATCCAGGAGCGCCACGAAACCCTATTTCCACCGCCGCAACCTTTTGTACCCGTGAGATCCCATCTTGGGGCCTTTTCCAGTGCTCCACCGGAGGGGGAATCAATCACGGAGGGCTTCTACATCAACACCATAGCCTCTCTGATGATGTGTGAGTAGTTTACCACAGACCTTCGGGTCCATAGTTATTAGCTAGATGGCTTCTTCTCTCTCTTTGGATCTCAATACAAAGTTCTCCTTGATTCTCTTGGAGATCTATTCGATGTAATTCTTTTTGCGGTGTGTTTGTCAAGATCCGATGAATTATGGGTTTATGATCAAGATTATCTATGAACAATATTTGACTCTTCTCTATCATTTATGGATGATTTAAATATCTTCGCAAGTCTCTTCGAATAATCAGTTTGGTTTGGCCTACTAGATTGATCTTTCTTGCAATGGGAGAAGTGCTTAGCTTTGGGATCAATCTTGCGGTGCCTTTCCTAGTGACAGTAGGGGTAGCAAGGCACGTATTGTATTGTTGCCATCGAGGATAAAAAGATGGGGTTTATATCATATTGCTTGAGTTTATCCCTCTACATCATGTCGTCTTGCCTAATGTGTTACTCTGTTCTTATGAACTTAATACTCTAGATGCATGCTGGATAGCGGTTGATGTGTGGAGTAATAGTAGTAGATGCAAAATCGTTTCGGTCTACTTGTCGCAGACGTGATGCCTATATACATGATCATGCCTAGAGATTCTCATAATTATTCGCTTTTTTATCAATTGCTCGACAGTAATTTGTTCACCCACCGTAGAATTTGCTATCTTGAGAGAAGTCACTAGTGAAACCTATGGCCCCCGGGTCTATCTTCCATCATATTATTTTCATATCAACTTGCTATTTCTATTAGCATTTATTTTGCAATCTTTATTTTCCAATCTATAACATAAAAATACCAAAAATATTTATCTTATTATCTCTATCAGATCTCACTTTCGTAAGTGACCGTGAAGGGATTGACAACCCCTTTATCGCGTTGGTTGCGAGGTTCTTGTTTGTTTGTGCAGGTACTAGGCGACTTGCGTGTTACCTCCTACTGGATTGATACCTTGGTTCTGAAAAACTAAGGGAAATACTTATGCTATTGTGCTGCATCACCCTTTCCTCTTCAAGGGAAAACCAACGCATGCTCAAGAGGTAGCAAGAAGGATTTCTGGCGCCGTTGCCGGGGAGGCTTACACCAAGTCAAGTGAAGATTTGATCTCCCAGCAACTAGCCATTTCTAGCGCAGTTGCCGAGGAGATCTACGCACAAGTCAAGACATACCAAGTACCCATCACAAACTCTTATCCCTCGCATTATATTATTTTCCATTTGCCTCTCGTTTTCCTCTCCCCCACTTCTAAAACGATTTTAGAAAACCTTTGCCTTCTTCCTGTATGTATCTTTGTTTGTGTTTCCATGTGCCTTCCATTTGCTTGCATCTTTGCTTGCTAAAAATCTATTGATAGGGATCCACTTAAAGTGTTCTACTTGGATCATCTTTGATCCTTATGCGCTCGTGCTGAAACCCCAACTAGCCTGGTTGATGGGAAATCTTTAGATGAGCATGCTCATTGTGTGCGTCACCGTTTGTCTGAAAAAGGGAGACTCTTATGGGATCAAATAAACAGATTGCTGTGTTATGCTTGGAATCTTTGTGAAATTTATGAATTTACTTGTTGCTCTAAGAACCGTAAAAAACACCTCCCCTACCTATGTGAGTTTAATGATAATGAAATCTTATCTTCTTATGAAAAGGGTGTTTATAGTTACTATGATATCAAACAAATTGAAGAATGTGTTGCTTTTAAGGGTGCTTATGAAGTTGCTTCTTTGATTGAAAAGTATGATGTTACTCTCTACGAATCTGAAAATTTTGACATACTTAAATATTTCTATGATAACTATGCTCATAATGTCTATGTCAAAGAATTTATTGAAAGAATGACCGCTGCTTTGGAAGAAAATAATGATATGCATGAATCTGTAGATAATTATGATTCCGATGATTTGATTGAAATATCCCTTGATGAACATGATGCTTGTTATTCTTGTGGCTATGGTGCCAATATTTATGAAGATGAATTTGTTATAGTTCCTTATGTTAAACATGAGATCATTGCTATTGCACCCATACTTGATAGTTCCTTCGATGAAAAGCATGATTGAAATGATGTTATTATAAATTCTATGAATGTCAATTGCGCTAATAATATGCAAAACCCTAATCTTGGGGATGCTAGTTTTGCTATGTCCACTACTTGTTGCAATGATCATGATTGGGGTGATTCTTCTTATGAACTTGAAAATTTATTTAAGCCCCATGATTAATATAAGATTGATAGTAATGTTTGCAATACTGAAAGTGGGTTTGGAAGAGTGTCAACTTTAGATCCCACATATTTTGAGAATGTTCAATCTTATGAAATTTTTGATAAAAGTGGGTTTGGAGAGGTCATGACTTTAGTTAATGTTAATCCCACTATTTTGGAAGAGTGTCAACTTCGCATGCATGTGGACCGTGTTGAGAATATGTTATGTGATAGCTATATTGTTGAGTTTGCTTATGATCCTACATGTAATTATTATGAAAGAGGAAAGTATGGTTGTAGAAATTTTCGTGATATTCAATTACCTCTCTTCATGTTGAAATTGCTATCGTTTCCTTCTTCTTCCTTGCATATGCTAGTTTTTGCTTGCCTTGATAATTTGTTTGCTTATAAAATGCCTATGCATAGGAAGTATGTTAGACCTAAGTGTGTGTTTCACATGTTTTATGATGCTCTCTTTGTGCTTCAATTCTTGCCTTTCATGTGAGCATCATTGAAATCTCAATGTCTAGCTAGGGGCGTTAAACGATAGCGCTTGTTGGGAGGCAACCCAATTTTATTTCTGTTTCTGTTTAGTAATAAATAATTCATCTAGATTCTGTTTATATGTGGTTTTATGCTTTTAATTAGTGTTTATGCCAAGTAGAACCTTTGGGAAGACATGGGGGAAGTCTTTGCGATCTTGCTGTAAAAAACAGAAACTTTAGCGCTCATGAGATTTGCTGCCATTTCTTTACTGGAGAGTGCGATTAGGTTGATTATTTTTGCAGATGATTAATAGACAAATTCCTCACGTACACCAATTTATTTAAGAATTTTTGGGGTTACATAAGTATTCAAAACCTATAGATTACTATAGACTGTTCTGTTTTTGACAGATTCTGTTTTTCGTGTGTTGTTTGCTTATTTTGATGAATCTATGGCTAGTATCGGGGGGTATGAACCATAGAGAAGTTGTAATACAGTAGGTTTAACACCAATATACATAAATAGTGAGTTCATTACAGTACCTTGAAGTGGTGGTTGTTTTCTTATACTAACGGAGCTCATGAGATTTTCTGTTGAGTTTTGTGTTGTGAAGATTTCAAGTTTGGGGTAAAGATTTGATGGATTTTGGAATAAGGAGTGGCAAGAGCCTAAGCTTGGGGATGCCCAAGGCAGCCCAAGGTAAAATCCAAGTACAACCAAAAGCCTAAGCTTGGGGATGCCCTGGAAGGCATCCCCTCTTTCTTCTTCGTCTATCGGTAACTTTACTTGAGGCTATATTTTTATTCACCACATGATATGTGTTTAGCTTGGAGCGTCTTGTATGATTTGAGTATTTGCTTTTAGTTTAACACAATCATCCTTGCTGTACACACATTTTGGAGAGACACACATGTATCGGAATTTATTATAATACTCTATGTGCTTCACTTATATCTTTTGAGCTAGATAATTTTGCTCTAGTACTTCACTTATATCTTTTTATAGCACGGTGGTGGTTTTATTTTATAGAAAGCATTGATCTCTCATGCTTCACTTATATTATTTTGAGAGTCTTATAGAACAACATGGTAATTTCCTTTGGCTATAAAATTAGTCCTAATATGATAGGCATCCAAGATGGGTATAATAAAAACTATCATAAAAAGTGCATTGAATACTATGAGAAGTTTGACACTTGATGATTGTTTTGAGATATGAAGATGGTGATACTAGAGTCATGCTAGTTGAGTTGTTATGAAATTGAGAAATACTTGTGTTAAAGTTTGTGATTCCGTAGCATGCACGCATGGTGAACCGTTATGTGATGAAGTTGGAGCATGCTTTATTTATTGATTGTCTTCCTTATGAGTGGCGGTCGGGGACGAGCGATGGTCTTTTCCTACCAATCTATCCCCCTAGGAGCATGCGCGTAGTACTTTGTTTCCATAACTAATAGATTTTTGCAATAAGTATGTGAGTTTTTATGACTAATGTTGAGTCCATGGATTATACGCACTCTCACCCTTCCACCATTGCTAGCCTCTCTAGTACCGCGCAACTTTCGCCGGTACCATACACCCACCTTATACCTTTGTAGCGACCCGACCCGAATGGATCAAGTCTCTGTGCTTAAGTGTCATCCCTGGATCGGTATACTGACACACACAGTACTCGAGGATTTATAACAGAGGTAAATCACATGTATAAGTAACGTAAGAGACTATTACCTCAATCCAAAATAGCGGAAGTAACAAGGTTGTGGATTCCCATGGACACCAACGGCAAAGTTGAGTGTAGAAATCGTAACCCTAACGTATCACTTACTCATCGTAAGAAGTCCTGCAACATGAGACGTTGCAGCCACAAAGGGTCAGTACATTGAACGTACTGGCAAATTCACACCATAGAGAATGATGAACAAAGGCTATTACTACATGCAAATATGGCTGGTGGAAAAAGCTCTATGGTTATATGGTTTTTGCGAAAAGCCAATTTTTCCCTACTGCAAAGGAATACATTTTATTTAACTATCATGGTTGACAGCATTCTCAATCCTAATAGTAACATCATTAAACCCAACAAAATCAATTTAAAGTAACGTGATGAGATTCACATGATAATCCAGGTACTAGATACTCAAGACGTCCACAACCGGGGACACGGCTAATCATGATTAGTTTATACACTCTGCAGAGGTTTGTGCACTTTTCCCCACAAGACTCGATCGCCTCCGTTTTATTTCTCGCACTACATGGTGTTTGAGAAACGGATGACCGAGACATAGTCTTTCAGAAGCGCTAGCACCTTATGATCGGGTAGACCGTTACACCTACTTTCCCCTACATCTACTAGTCTACCACTGTAAGAGTTCGCACGACTTAATCAACTATGCTAGAGCCCATAGTAGCTTGTGGCTGCACACGGAAGTTTCTAGCATGAATAATCTCATGATCCCTTTGAGCCTGGGTGGCGGTCCATAAAACACAGGCAATCCTGGAATACCCAGGTGCCTAGACAGGCAATCGCTGGAATACCCAGGTGCCTCAATCCACCCAGATGTGTGTTAAAGTTGCCACCTTAAGTAAACCATTAATTAACAATCTCACATCTGTCATGAAATACTCTCAAACCCAATCCACGTCTACGAGCATAGCATGGCAATATAAGCATAATGTAATAGTAAC
This sequence comes from Triticum dicoccoides, assembly GCF_002162155.2. Lineage (NCBI taxonomy): Eukaryota > Viridiplantae > Streptophyta > Magnoliopsida > Poales > Poaceae > Triticum > Triticum dicoccoides. The sequence continues at coordinate 410,887,577 of NC_041388.1, read as the reverse complement.
TCCCGAGGTTTGAATGCAGGGCAATAGGTTCCTACCTCATCAACTACTTCCCAATACCCACATGTTATCAATCCTACTCATGCAATGTTTGAGGTTTGTAACTAATGCATAAAAACTAGGTATGAGGGATATGATCAAAGTGTGAACTTGCCTGCAATGTTGATGACGATGATTCACACTCAAAACTCTTGATAGTTCTACTCGTCACACTCCGGTCAATCTATCGTAAGCAAGCAATAGTAACCACACATAAGCAATCACTCAACAGATCAGAAAGAACGAAGAAGACGATTTGGAGAACACCAAAACCAAGCAAATAACTCTTGCAACATAAAATTTTTTCTAACAGTACCAAAATTACGTGAATTTGGCCTTATCAGAAAGTTTAGGTCAAGAGCTTCAATTTGCAAAAAGAATCAACTCAAACGGAGCTACGAAACTCAAGTTATGATCAAACGAAGTTTGAATTCAAATCTGGTCTAATTCAAATTTTAAACTTTCAAAAACATGTTTGGGTTGGATTACTGGATAGAGGGGATCATAACGAAGACGTGAACATTGCTTTCGTTGGATTTGGACTAACGAGTAAAAGTTGTGATCGTTTGAAGCAGAGGGACTAATCTGTAAGAAAATTCATCACGAATAGGTCCCTGGCCAAAATTAAACAGAAAAAGAAAAAACCTATCTAACGAACGTTCGCTTCAGAAACAAAACCGACGAAAACCGTTCACTCCAAAGGCATAACTAGTAAACGCTCACTATTTTAGCAATACCGAAAAAAACGAAATGCGATCTAATCCTAACCATAGGATCAAGATCGGACGGTCGAGGATGCTCCGGGGCGTACCGCGACGGTGGGAGTTGCCGGCGATGAGGGAGACAGCGGCGTCGGCGTCGGCTGTGATCGGGGAGGCGACTCCGGGGTCGGCGACGGCGGCAGAGTAGTCGGGGACGAGCGGCTCGGCGAGGTGGAGACGACGGAGGAGTCGGCGGCGGCGGTGCTGCGCGGGGCAGGGCGGCGGAGCTGCGACGGCGGTGGCGAGATTTGGCGGCGGCGGCTGAGCTGCAGCGCGGGGCGGTGAAAGAGTAGAGAGAGGGGTCCGGGCGGCGCTTATAAAGGCAGAGGGGAGGTCGAGGCGTGGATGAGGGGTAGAGGCAAAGGCGGCGGCGGTGGGACGTGTCCCGGTCGGACATGGGGCGCGGCGGCGGCGGACGCCGTGCAGGAGGCGGAGACGGGAGCGGTCGGGCGAGCTGGGCTGGGCCTCGGTTGGGAGCTAGGCCGGCCCAGTTTCGACGGGAAGTTTTTTTATTAAAGATTTTTCCAGACAACAGAAAAATAAATAAAATAAAAATAAATAAAAAATTTATATAGGCATATAATATATCAAAATTTGCAGAAAAAGATTTTCTACAACATGGACATTTTTATATCATTAAATAAAATACACACAATTTCTAATAATTCAAACAGTGCTCCTGCTCTAATAAAGTCTAATAAAAATCAATTTAAAAATACCAAAATGATTTCAAATAATTTTTTCTCCAATTTTCTATTGTAGGGAATCATGTTACCCTATTTTGCATGTATTTTGTTTTTGGAGAAAAATAATTTGAATAAAACTCAAATAACCCAAATTGAAAAATAATTATTTCAAATGGATTTTAAATTTGAGTTTCTTTGAAACTCCCAACTCATATTTCATAAGTTTTGAAGAAGTCATTTTATCTTCGCTCTTGAAAATCATTGAGTTGCATGAAGTTTATTAATTTGAAATATTTCCAGATGAAATTCAAATATTTTCAACACCCCTTTGCATTTAAATAAATGGAAGAAGTCATGTCATCTTGTCTCGAGGGTTTTGTGATGAAAAGAATTTGAATTCACGGGGATCAAAATGAAAAAGGTGAAAGTTTGGGAAAGTCCTTTTATTCCCTCTCCTTTAACTTTCAAAAAGTTTCGAATTTCACTCAGTCAATCACACAACAATCAAACAATCAATCTATTTATTATAACATTCCAAAATTTAGAATTTTGGGATGTTACAAACCTACCACCCTTAAAATGAATCTCGTCCTCGAGATTCGGAGAGGCTAGCAAGGAATAGGTTAGGTTCATGGTCTCTTCAAAATTTCATCAATCGTCTCCGGGGTCTGGGTGCTACCACCCTTAGAAGCATGGTTACGGTTCCATCAAAACTCATATACTTCATCCATATTGTTAACAGCGTCGGTCTTCTCAGATCTTCAGGATAATTCCTTATCTGGGCTCTTTCGGTAGTGGCATAACCTTTTCCTCAATTCTTCTGTCTTTCATCTTGGTAAGGTGCTTCCATGACTGGGTCTTCTTAGCTGACGGGTCTGGCGCCAATACTAAACAACTATCCATATCTCATGGGGGTCAACCATTTAGGGTTTCTCCTGCAGGAAATGGGTCTGGGTTGATCCTCACCGTATAACCTACGGTTAGCATAGCTGCCTTGTACAAGGGGAAAAACTCTTATACCATTCTAAGGTTTAAACAAGGTTTAATACCGTCGTCTCTCTACTATAGGTAAGTCACTCAGATGTACCATCCCATATAGCAAGGAGAATAATAAGAGTAAGTCAGTATGGTGATCAATCCATCCCGCACCCAAATCATTACCCTGTATACGGTTTAGCGAATCTCGCATTCTAACACTCAGTCATCCTCACAAGCATTGCAAAATTTCTCTTGTCGACAAACCAAGTTCCGATATATCCATAGATTCTGCAAGCCAGACAAACATCTATCGTTCCTTCACAACTCTCAGGTTTTGCGTTACTCCTATAAAATCGTCTGCTGATAAACGTCGTATCTTCCTCCAGGGTTTTTCCTTCAGCAAGAATGTGCTTGCTTCTTGGCAGGTCCTGGGGCCTGTGGGTTATGGCCCATCTCATCACTTGTAGTCCTTGAACTTATCATCGGGCAACTGATCATTGTTCCAACTTCCAACTTCCTAGTATTCTTAAATCCATCCAATTGTACCGTCTTCCTTCCTTCTATTTGCACCAAGCTAAGATGTGATTACTCAGACTCATCATGGAGTTTCCATTGATCCATATTTCCGACATCATACCTCCTTTATATCCAATAGTAATTTATCTCTTCATCCTCGTGGGATATCCCTCATACCAAGATAAAATTATACTTATGAAGTCCATATTCCACTTCATGGAACATCATTATCCTTTCCAGGGTCAAGCGTCCTTACAAGGGAATATTGGTCATCTCTGCATGGCACTTCTTCAACTGGGAAAACGTGAAACACATCATGAACTCCTGGCAGTGCTTCGGGTGACTCCAACTTGTTGGCCACTTCTCCCATATGCTCCAAAACTCGGTATGGTCCTACAAATCTTGGGGCTAACTTTCCCTTAACTACAAATCGTTTAACTCCTCATAGAGGGGCACACGAAGACATGCTCTGTCTCCAATTTCATAGACTACCTCCTTGCGTTTTTTTAGTCTGCATAACTCTTCTGCCTGGACTGAGCTACCTTCAGTCTATCTCGAATCAACTTAACATTCTCTTCTGACTCCTTGATCACATTTGGTCCAAACAACTGACGGTCTCCAACTTCATCCCACATACTCTTGGGGTATCACACATATCGAGACAAAACTCATATTCATTTTGTCCGAAATCCACTAAGTGGAGTATCCTTATCTTTTCCAGGGGTCAACGGTTCTTACAGGGTACTACCACCCTTAAAATGCACAAATCTTCCATATACCATATTTCTCATATCCTCAAAATGGCCAAAATTCTTCTTCATAGAGTAACAACTCTTAAAATCCATAACAGTACCAACGATGCTAACTTTATTCATTCTCAAATGATTACAATCTCTCGCTTTTCCATTACATGTCTCAACTCAACACCTCAATATAAAACAAAATGTTCTCACTTCTACTACTCCATTTCTTTTGTTGCAAACTCACTATCTAGCACAAGTTTGCTTCTCCTTGGGGCATTCTCTGGCAAAGTGCCCTGCTCCATTACAACTAAAACATATTACTTCTGACAAGTATCAGGGTTTCCTTTTTGGGAAACTATTGAGGTAGTGCCCTGACTCCTTGCACCTGTAACAGGTGATATGACTCAGGTCCCTCCTGGGCACCAATCGGTTTCTCTTCCTGGACTTTTCCATTCCTATCAGGGCTTCTATTTCTTGTGGGTCATATTCTACTTCCTCTGTCGGGAATGATACTAGATTCCCATTCAAAAAAATTTGGGAGATGGGTCCTTCTTCTCCACATGAATAGCAAGACTTAGTGCAGGGTTTACTCGAGTCCTCTTTAGGTGTGTCCTCCACCTCTTCCTTCATCACAGTTTCTTCTAAAATTCCCATAAGGGCTCCTTTCTTTACTTATTTCTTCTGATGTACGGTTCTTTGTACCATGGGGTAAATGTAACACTGAGCAGGATAGTGTGTAGTCCCTTCACACAAGAAACAAGTAATCTGCCTAGTGGGGCATTCTTCAACTGGGTGACTTCCTTCACAATTAGGGCATTCATCCTTGTGTTATTTATGGGTGTGTCCTATTTTTCCACAAATCTTGCATGGACAATGTTTCTTCATATCCTTTCCATAAGGCTTCAACTTCTGGGACACAAGCCGAGACTTTGGTAGAGTCAACTTTAATTCTCTCCAAGTGGTTACTCCTTGCCATCCATTGATGGTTTGGTACATCATCCACCAAGTAGCAGCACCTCTTTCAAAGCACTGAAGAGCATGCTGGGTCATATCCTTTCCGACTATAGGGTTATTCTTCATGTGATCCACCATGTTCTGAATCCATTGGTTCGTCTCCAATTGACTCATCGGTCCAGAAAATATAAACTCATCTTCATTCATCCTCTATTGGGTCCATGGGTTTGGGGTGAGATAAGAGAGATAGAGAGAGATACACACAATACAAACAAAAGTTTTGAAAAGATAGATTTTATTTGTGGCTGTCAGAAAAACATCAAACAAATGACAGCTCACAAACATCGCATCTAACATAGGTATATAACAGGGGTTTGGTCATCTAAAGGTCAATTAATCTTCAACGTCTCCAAACTCTTCAAGCCTTGTTCATGCCTCCGATGGCTTCTTCCAATCATGCTTGTCTTCTTCCAGTTCTTTTGCCAGATCATCTCTATTGACGTGAAGTCTCTCGTGACATCCTTCAATATTCTGGAGTTGCATTCCAAACTTCTGGGTTTTCAACACCCTTGGCATGAGCCATGGTCATACTGTCCTTCAGTTCCTGACAAATCTCCGGTATCTCGAGGTTGTAGCTCCTCTAGCTTGGCTACTTCAGCTTCTTGGACCTAAGTTCTTCACGAAATGCTTCCTGGTCAAAATACGGCTTCCTGCGGGTCCGTCTTAAAATTCCTGATGTAATTCTCCAGATCCTGGTGATACACCAGCTAAGGTTAAAACTGTATCCTTTGCTGATAGATGCTCCATCAGCCTTCTACCGTCCGAAGAGATGCATGCTTTGCTCAGCTCGGTGACCATAGTATCTGTGCCGATAAAATCACGGATAATCGTGTTTCTTCCCTTGTCATTGCCATGAGCTATCTTCCATAGTTGATATCTCCTGCCTTAGGGTTTTCCTTGACAGAACTTTAAGTTTTTAACTCTTCATGCTCCGGTCTTTCTCTGATACACCCTGATCTCGGGCATTGACAACTTCCATAATTTGTCAAGTTGCATAAGGGTAGCCTTCCTAGGTCATACAAATCTAGGGATTCTTCAGAGCCTTCAAATTCTCCTAGTCTTCGAAGTCTTCAACCGTTGTAGTTTCCATTATTCAGATGCACAGTAAAATCCTCTTCATTCCGAAGCGGTCTTAGTTGTCCAATATCTTGTACTTCTTGGAGTGGTCTCATCCGTCGAATCTTCGAGTGATCCAAAAGGAAAAGGGATATGGTCTCACTAAGAGGGAATTTTTGAATAAGCTTAGAAGAGAAGAGAGGTAAAAGATCTTTTTGAAAAGTAAAGTTTTAGAGAAAAATCTTTCCTATGGGCTTGTCAGTTTCTAGGGTCACGTCCTACAGTCAACATGTGCTCTGATACCATCTTGTAGCGACTCAACCCGAATGGATCAAGTCTCTGTGCTTAAGTGTCATCCCTGGATCGGTATGCTGACACACACAGTACTCGAGGATTTATAACAGAGGTAAATCACATGTATAAGTAACATAAGAGACTATTACCTCAATCCAAAATAGCGGAAGTAACAAGGTTGTGGATTCCCATGAACACCAACGGCAAAGTTGAGTGTTGAAAGTGCGTTATATCGACGAGAGGGGGGGTGAATAGGCGATTTTTATGAAAGTCTTCAAAACATGGAAGTTATGAAGACAAACAGTAGAGATATGCCTATTACTATGCAGCGGAAGTTAGATTACACTAGACAAGCCATGGTCAAGTATTCAATAGAGTGAAAGCACAATGACAAGTAGCTGCAGTGTAATAAGGATCAGATAGGAAGAAGTTATGAAGCCAAACAAATCATACAGTTACGTTGTGAAGACAAAGGATATAGCAGGCATGTAATGGCTTCACAATGAGTAACAGTAAGTAAAAGGAAGTGAAGGTGAAACCAGTGACTCGTTGAAGACAATGATGTGTTGGACCAGTTCCAGTTGCTGTGACAACTGTACGTCTGGTTGGAGCGGCTAGGTATTTAAACGTTAGGACACACAGTCCCGGACACCCAGTCCTGAACACGTAGCTCAGGACACCAAGTCCTCACCGTATTCTCCTTGAGCTAAGGTCACAAAGTCCTTGCCCAATCACTCAGGTAAGTCTTCAAGATAGACTCCCAAACCTTCACAGACTTCGTTCACTGGCAATCCACAATGTCTCTTGGATGCTCAAAATGCGACGCCTAACCGTCTGGAGGATGCACAGTCCTCAAGTGTAATAAGTCTTCAGATCACTCAGACAAGAAGATTAAGTGATGCCCAATTTACTCTGGCTCTGGGTGGTTAGGGCTTTCTCCTCGCTAGGAATTTTCTCTCAAAGGCTTCGAGGTGGGTTGCTCTCAAACGACAAAAGCCGTGCACTGAAATCTGAGCAGCCAACCGTTGATGGTTGTAGGGGGTGGGCTATTTATAGCCACTTGGCAACCCGACCTGATTTGTCCGAAATGACCCTGGGTCACTAAGGAACTGACACGTGTTCCAACGGTCAGATTTCAAACTCACGCGACAACTTTACTTGGGCTACAAGCAAAGCTGACTTGTCCGGCTCTGGACAAGATTCGCTCTCATTGTCTTCACTCGAAGACATAGGTTTTTGGTTTAGGCATCACTTCAGTCATTCTGACTGGTTCTCCTGGACCCCACTTAACAGTACGGTGGTTCCCATGACTCAACACAACAGAAAAAGAACTACGTAAGATCTAAGTCTTCGAGCTCCATAGGCTTCATATCGTGCCTTCTCTTGTCATAGTCTTCAAAGTGAATATCTTCATATACCACCTTTGACTTCAATGTCTTCATACATTTTTAGGGGTCATCTCTCGTAGTAAAACCGAATCAATGAGGGACTTCTGCCTTGTGTTATCCTGCAATTCTCACAAACACATTAGTCCCTCAACTAGGTTTGTCGTCAATACTCCAAAACCAACTAGGGGTGGCACTAGATGCACTTACAATCTCCCCCTTTTTGGTGATTGATGACAAACTAGTTGAAGTTTTCAACGGGGAATATAATCGATGAAATTGTACAGGATAAGGAATTGTCTTCATAAGTTGCAAGGGCTCCCCCTGAGGATGTGCATATAAGTTAATTTGCTTTTGGTATGCAAATGCACATGGCAGGTTGTACTTGTGGAGATCCACTTCAGCTTATGATGACAATCCACTATGCATGTGAAAGTATATGAAGATAATGACATGCATAATGGAAAATGGATGTCTGCAGAATGAGCTAAGTGCGGAATTTATCGTCGCACATGCGGAATTTATCTTCGCAAAGCAAGGTGGCAAACAAGTAGCAGACGACCATCTAGTTTAAGTGTTACAACTCATAAGAGCCAAATGTAGCAAAAAAATGAGAGTTGTAAGCACGAATCAAAATATAAGGCACCCGCCTATATGAACCCGCTTGAAGACTATCAATATCTCATATGCTTCTCCCCCTTTTGCCAGTAATGACCAAAAAGGTTTGAAGACATAGAGTCTCTACTCGTTCCCATGAGGAGTAGGTGAAGTAGCAGGGTTGTTTGTGTTGGTTGGCGGTGCAGAAGAGCTTGGAGGTGCTGAAGCATATGGCGATGAAGTAGCATCGTCTTCTTCCTCATTGATTCTGGCAGTGACTGTGGCAGCAGAGGAAGAGAACTCAGAATCTTCAAGGGATGGAGTTCCCAGCAGCACAACTCTCCGAGGAGGTGTGGAGTCAAACTTGAATCTTTCAGTGAAGCCATCCTCTTGAAGATCAGCTTCAGAAAGCATCATCGTTAGCCCTTTCCATGTGCGGCGACAGGTTTCATGTGCAACGAATGCATTCTTGGTGGCAAGATTTCGGATGAGATTTACATCCACTAAGAGGCTTTTCATCTATCTCTTCAACCAGTCATGATGCGTATCCTGCTTTTGATGAAGGGCAACAAGAAGCTCTCGGTCGTTGAGAACACGAGTGCGCTTCTTGGGTCTTGAAGCAGTGGCACTGTCAGTGGCTTCAGTTGAAGCAGGATGTGGTGCACGTGTAGTGCCAGCCAAAGGATATACCCTGGAGATGGCTTCAACACCTTCAACATTTTGAGTGAAGCTCTGGTGTTCTGCATTCTGAAGACTCAGAGGTTGCTTGGCAGGTTCAGGATAAATGGCTTCAGCAGAGGTATCCACATCAGGCAAGAAGATCCGATGGTTGCGGGCTGAGGGCTGATACGAGATGGCAGAGTGAAGTTTGATCAGCCTCATTACCCAAGGAGCATAGAACTTTAAACCAAACAGATCTGAGCCTGATGCAGCTAGTTGGCGTATGAAGAAATCATGTGCATTGAAGCATTTGCCATGAAGGATACAGAATATCAGAGTCTTCATTGCACCCTCGATCTTGGCATTTGGAAAGTGTCCTTTAATGGGCCAGAGAGTCCGCCGGATGATGTGATAGATGGTCCTGGGCAGGTACTGAAGGTCTTCAACGAAGAACTCTGTGGGATAAGGAGCATCGTGGGGCAATGGCTTCATCATGGAGAGCATCTGACTCATATTCGGTTCAGGCCTCTGAAATATGCTCTCAATAGCTTCAGTGTGTAGCAGACAGCCTTGCTCGAAGAATTCGCCTGGAGTGGGCAGGCCAGTGAGCTCAATGATATCAAATGCATTGGCTTCATGATGAACGTTGCCGGTCATCCACTCTAGGACCCAAGTCTTCGGATCTCTGTTGTATCCTTTGATGTGCAGTGTGGCATAGAATTGTAGCAGGAGCTCTTCGTTCCAATGCTCTTCATCAGTGACAAACTGCAGCAGACCCACTTGTTTGAAGCAATCCAACGCTTCCTCTAGACAGGGCAGACCAGCAATAGCTTCAACATCAAGGCGCTTGTGCGGGAAAATGCGACCTTGGTTGTACAGTATGCAAGAGTAGTAGCTGCGCTGAGGATAGCTCCAGAACCTATCTGATGAAATCCTTTCCCTTGAATAGGGGTTCTTGGAGCTATTGAAGAAAGTATTATCTGCCCTCAAGCCATTGATGTTGAAGGAGCCAGGTGCTGATGCAGGACCTGGAAACCTTGGCAGTCTTGGGATTGGCTTCTGGACCTGAGGCTTGTGCTCAACATGATAGTTGAATTGGGGACCGGCAGCAGACTCAGGAACAGAAGCGGTGGGTTCAGTGGCTTCGCTGTCTTCAGAAGCTTTTGCTAGGGAGGGCTCCATATTAGCTTCGTTGTTGGTTGTGGCAGCCTCAAGATTTTCATCCTCTGCTTGACAAGCAGGAGGGTCTGTCACAAGCACGTTCTCCTGGAGAGCTGCTTCTTGGTGGAGCAGAGGAGTGGGCTCTTGTGGTACTTCTTCTGCGGCTGATGCAGCCGGAATGTCTTCAGTATAGACTTGAGGCCTTGGACCTTTGCGAAGCCTGCGGAATGCAGACGACGCCTGTGGGGTTGGAGTGGGCTGGGCCTCATAGTCTTCTTCCTCTTGAGGGCGATCCGCCCATGAAGCATCCTGTGCAATTGGCGTTAGTGGACGACCAATGCTGATGAGTTCATTGTGTTCTAACTGAGGAAGGGCTGCATCATCTTCTACATTGTCACGATGACCAATGTCTTCAGCAGCAATGGGATCAGTTGCTGGAATATCTTCAGCTTCAGGAGCCTCTGTGGAAGCAGGCTCATGAACCGTCAGTTGACGTTCTGCGTCAGGGTGAACCATAGAGATGGGTTCAACTATCAAGGGCTCTGTGGGAGCAGCCCGAGCTTTCTTGATCTTTCTCTTCTTCTTGCTGGGGGCAGTAGGAGAGGCTTCAGAGCTTTTTCTCTTCCTGGCTTCTGCCTCAGCAGTTCTTGTCTTCTTGAGCTCTGAAGCTGTTGACCGGCTCTTTGGATTCGAGCCAGTCATTGCAGTTGGGAAGACAAGCGGAGCTGCTTCCTGCCTTGGTGCCTCTGGTTCAGCTGGAACAGTCTTCTTCTTTTTCTTTACGGCCATCTTGGGGTCGATGCCAGGACGCCCGAGTGCCTTGCGCTTCTCAGCCTCATTGTAGGCTTGCACACATCTGTCAGCCAGAGTCTTCATCCGCTCACGTGAACCCTGAGCTTCTGCACGCTTCTTCAGAAAGTTTTCCTTTAGCTCATGCAACATGATCTTGAAGCTCTTCACTTCTTGCATGCTGAGCTGGGCCATATGCTTCTTGAACTGAGCCTTTTCATGATCAATTTTCTGCTTCAGTTCAACAATGCGCTGGGCAATGGCAAGTTCTGAAGCAATAGCACCTTGGAAGGCGACGCTTAGGCCAACGGGCAGCTGTAGATCATCAAAGCTGATGTTTGGTGTGGCAAACCACTCGTCAATGAAGTTGTGGATGATGGCGACATCAAAGAGAGGCAGATTGTTGAAGATTTCTGCTTCTTCTTTGCTCTTGATGAGTTTCTCAAGAGCGTCATCTCCAAGATCTTCATCACTCGACAGATCAATGGCTTTGCTGCGCAGGATGGCAGCAGCTGTGAGATCTTTGCCAGTGTGAGACAGAGGCATCTTGGCCTTCTGGTGCCTTGAGACGCGTGATAAGTCTTCAGACTGCACACTGTCTTCAGGAGGTGTAGTCGCCAATGGCTTCGCCTTTGATATTTTTGGTGAAGGGGCCGGCTTTGAAGCTTTTGGCTTCTTCAACTGCCTTGGCTTCGGCACTGCAGGCACTGCAGGCGCTTCATCAGACTCAGTATCTGCCGCAGGCTCATTCACTGCAGTCCCTTGAACCAAGATGTAGGTGATGAGGCCTTCAAGGTTGGCATACGGACCGATGACATTGGGTTCTGCTTCTCGCGTGCCATCTGCCCTTGGTGCTGAGGGACCAGGGTTGAAGTCTAACCCAAATTTCTTCTTGTTCTGCTTTGCTGAGTTTTGGGCAAACTGGAAGTTGCACTTGAACAGATTGTCGTCATGACACCAGAGTAGTGACGACGGATGTGCATCATCAGGCTGTGGCCCACGAACCATGCATGGATAGAAGCTTTGGGCAATAGCTTCATCTCTGGACCTGGGTACAAGGTTCTTGAATAAGATGTCTCCCCACGGTCTTTTGATGGCACTCTTCTCAGCATACTCTTGGGTTGTGAAGCGGTACTTGAACCATTGTTCTGCCCAACAGCGTCGAATCCATTGGATTCGGGTCTTGCGCTGACCATAATTCTCTTCAGGATCTATTTTATACATTTCTGCCAGTTCATCAGGCAGATCTTTGGATGTTCCTCCACGTCGCTGTCTGCCCCCCTTCCTTGCTGCTGTTTCTAAAGCCATAAACTTTAACTTGAAAGGCTTCAAGACGTTCAAAGGCTTCAAAGGATTTTTCTTGCTGGACCAACAGGAACTGGCTTCAGGAGAATTTCTGTGATGCTGTAGGAATTCTGCAAATGAATGCAGACTATGAGAACCAAAGGATTCTCCCACGGACATGTACCTGTGACAGCATTAAGGTGCGAGGGAAGGGGAAGAAGTCATATGCATTCTCAGAAGATTTTGAAGATAAATCAGTTTAGAAGACATTGACCTCATCGTGCGAAGACATTCACTCATAGATAAGAAGTTGGTTCCAGATTTGTACGAATCCAAAGATCAGTACAAGTGAGGAATCTAACTACCTTTTGAAGCACAAGTGAATATTCTAGGCAGGTTATGAGATGCAGTTTGAGAGAGATCTAGTTTGTGTGAGCAGAAACTACTTGTGGTAGAAAGTGACAGATCAATGGGATCAACGGTGCTGTAAAGAAAGAGTTTTATTTACCACACTGAGAACTGCTAGACGGAGTGGGAGATGAGGCCGAGCAGTTCACTCGTCCGTGCCCTAACTTGGCGATGGAGGAGACCTACAGCGAAGGCGAAGAGGATGATGTCCGCGGTCAGCGTGAAGACGGCGTCGGAGAGGTTGCGGTAGCGAAGCGCTTCGTCGCCGGCATCGTCGAGAGCTAGCGGTGGCGCTAGGGTTCGTGCGAGGGTGGAAGAAGAGATAGTTACCGCTGTAAGTGTGTATTTATAGGCACAGGGGCGACACTGTGCTATTACACAGGTGCCCCTGGCGATTTGCATTTGAGTAATACGTGGCCATCATGCGGTATTTTGGGGGCAGTTCCACGTCCCACGCACGCGTGGATTGTTGGGTGGTCGTTCCTACTTCTCCGGATTTCATGTGGATGAATGAGCATTGAAAACAGACTTAAATGTTGTCTCTGTGTCTTCTGCTGACAAGGACGCAGAGAAGACATTCGACAGTTTCAATAGAATGCATATGACTTGGAGAGATAGAATTTTGAGATAGAGAGCATAGAGAGGTTAGGGTCCAATCACATTCACTTAGTTCAAAAGATTCAACAAGAAGACATAGCTATAAGTGAATGCTGTAGAGGACAGAACACTAGTATATATATATATATATATATATATATATATATATATATATATATATATATATAATCAACATAGTGAAGATAATCATGAAGACATGTTGAGATTGAAGCCAAACCAAATGTGAAGACATTGCAAGGTAACGCCATGAGTGAAACACTGCAAAATAGAACGTTTGGTGGTGGCGTTACCCACCGTATAGGAAGTATTAGACCCAGACACGGCGCACAATAATCGTGGCGCTCCGAAGTCAAATTCCACATTAATGTATTCACACTTAGAATGTATGTCTTCATTGATTGAAGATACACTTTACTTCGTGTGTTGCACATCTAAGTCATCAATATGCATAAGGGTTAGGATGTGTGCCTGATCACAGGACATTTGAGGATTCTAGGATATTTAGCTCACACCGTAACTTGCAAAACCTCTTCTCATCCAAGGGCTTGGTGAAGATATCTGCCACTTGCTCTTCAGTGTTGACGTGTATGATATCAATGTCTTCCTTCACAACATGATCTCTGAGAAAGTGATGACGAATTTCAATGTGCTTTGTCTTCGAGTGCTGAACTGGGTTGTTGGCAATCTTGATGGCGCTTTCGTTGTCGCAGTAAAGTGGCACTTGCTTCAGATGAATGCCATAGTCCTTGAGTGTTTGCTTCATCCATAGAAGCTGAGCGCAGCAAGATCCAGCAGCAATGTATTCAGATTCAGCAGTGGAGAGAGATACACAGTTCTGCTTCTTTGAAGACCAACATACAAGTCATCGTCCCAGAAAGTGACATGTGCCTGATGTAGACTTGCGATCAACTTTGTCACCAACATAATCAGCATCCAAAAATCCAACCAAATCAAACTTTGAGCCCTTTGGATACCATAATCCTAGAGTTGGGGTGTGAGCCAAATATCGAAGAATTCGCTTCACAGCTAAGTGATGCGATTCCTTTGGTGCCGCTTGAAATCGAGCACACATGCAAACACTAAGCATAATATCTGGCCTATATGCACATAGATAAAGTAAAGAACCAATCATGGAGCGGTATACCTTTTGATCGAACTCTTTACCATTGTCGTCAGGACCCAAATGATGTTTGGCTGGCATTGATGTTGTGAAGCCTTTGCAGTCCTGCATACCGAACTTCTTCAGGCAATCTTTGAGATACTTCTCTTGAGATATGAAGATGCCATTGCATTGTTGTCGTATTTGAAGACCAAGGAAGAACTTCAGCTCCCCCATCATAGACATCTGATATTGCTCTTGCATCATATAGCCAAACTCTTCACTGTACTTCTGATTGGTGCAGCCGAAGATAATATCATCCACATATATTTGGCACACAAACAGTTCACCATCATATGTCTTCGTGAAAAGAGTGGGATCTAGGGAACCAGGTATGAAGCCTTTGCTCTTCAGGAAGTATTTGAGTGTGTCATACCAGGCCCTAGGGGCTTGTTTGAGGCCATACAGTGCCTTGTTGAGCTTGTATACCATGTCAGGATGTTTTGGATTTTCAAAGCCACGCAGTTGTGTAACATACACTTCCTCTTCAATCTTGCCATTGAGAAAGGCACTCTTCACATCCATTTGATATAGAAGTATGTTATGATGATTTGCATAGGCCAGCAGTATGCGGATGGCTTCAAGCCTAGCCACAGGAGCAAATGTTTCATCGAAGTCAATGCCTTCCACTTGAGTATATCCTTGAGCAACGAGACGAGCTTTGTTTCTGACAACTTGACCATGCTAATCTTGCTTGTTGCGATATATCCATTTGGTGCCTATTATGTTGTGCTTCCGTGGATCAGGACGCTTAACTAGGTCCCATACATTATTCAGCTCAAACTGTTGAAGCTCTTCTTGCATAGCTTGAATCCATTCAGGTTCCATGAAGGCTTCTTCAACTTTCTTGGGTTCTGATATTGAGACGAATGCGAAGTGCCCACAGAAATTTTCTAGCTGAGTTGCCCTTGAATGAGTGAGTGGACCAGGTGCATTGATGCTATCAATTAGTCTTTCAATCTGCACTTCATTGGCAACGCGAGGATGTATAGGGCGAAGACTTTGCTCTTGCTGTTCATTGTCGTTGTTGGAAGGAATGTCTTCAGGCTGAGCATTGTCTTCATGTTGATCAGGTGCTGAAATGATAAGTTCTTCTTCAGGATGAGCTTCAGAAGGTATAATTTCTCCAGCTCCCATTAGCTTGATTGATTCACTGGATGGAACTTCATCTAGCACACTTGGCAGCTGCTCTTTTTGTGAGCCGTTGGTCTCATCGAACCGCACATCCACTGTTTCAACCACTTTGTAATGAAAGAGATTGAAGACTCTGTAGGAGTGCGAATCCTTTCCATATCCAAGCATAAAACCCTCATGTGCTTTTGGTGCAAATTTTGAGGTGTGATGTGGGTCCTTGATCCAGCACCTTGCGCCAAATACTCTGAAGTAACTGACATTTGGCTTTTTGCTAGTAAGGAGTTCATAAGATGTCTTGTTCAGTAGCTTGTGAAGATAAACACGATTGATTGTATGGCATGCTGTATCAATGGCTTCGGGCCAGAATTTTCTTGGGGTCTTGTATTCATCTAGCATCATTCTGGCCATCTCAATTAGTGCTCTGTTCTTGCGTTCGACGACGCCATTTTGCTGTGGGGTGTACGGGGCTGAGAATTCATGTGTGATGCCCAAGGTATCAAGATATGTATCAAGGCCAGTGTTCTTGAATTCAGTGCCATTGTCACTTCTGATGTGCTTTATCTTGGCGCCAAAATTGTTCATAGCTCGATTGGCGAAGCGTCTGAAGACATCTTGCACTTCAGTCTTGTAAAGGATTATGTGCACCCAAGTATATCGAGAATAATCATCAACAATAACAAAGCCATAGAGGCAAGCAGTAGTAGTAAAAGTTGAGTAGTGAGTGGGACCAAAAAGATCCATGTGAAGCAGTTCGAAGGGTCGAGTAGTGGTCATGATTGTCTTCGAGGGATGTTTTGCCCTCGTCATCTTCCCTGCTTCACAGGCACCGCATAAGTGATCTTTCTTGAACTTGACGCCCTCGATGCCTATGACATGTTTCTTCTTCGCAAGGGTGTGGAGGTTCCTCATGCCAGCATGCCCAAGCCTCCGATGCCAAAGCCAACATTCTGAAGCTTTTGCAAGAAGACATACTGCAAGTTGTGGCCCTACTGAGAAATCTACCACATACAAATCATCTTTCCGATACCCTTCAAATACTAGAGACTTGTCAGATTCCATTAGTACAAGGCAACGATATTTTCCAAATATTACGACCATGTTCAAATCGCAAAGCATTGAGACAGACATTAAGTTGAAACCAAGGGATTCAACAAGCATGACTTTATCCATGTGTTGATCATTTGAGATTGCAACTCTACCTAGACCCAATACCTTACTTTTACCAGTGTTAGCAAATGTGATGTGGCTCTTGTCGCATGGACGTAAGGTTGAGTCCATAAGAAGGCTTCTTTTGCCAGTCATGTGATTTGTACACCCACTGTCAATAATCCATTCTGAAGACTTTGAAGACGCCGGTGTCGTACCCTACAGTTCAGTTAGGGGGATAGGCTTCACGAAGAGAATTGTGAAGCAAAAACATTTGACGAATCAGTGGGTTATGAAAACTTAGATCCAGATTAGGACTAATAGGGAGAGTAGCATGCGATTCAGGAACGAAGTACATAATGATGCCATTCGGGCATTTTATCTTGCGCCCTACAAGATTTTTAAAGTCCCCAGCAATAGCGTCAGAAGATTTTGTTTTTCTGCTAGAGACCTTTCCCTGCAAAAGAGAGTTAAGCTTTCTTAACCACCCACATCTTCAAGGGTGGCTTAGAAGCAATAAGTCTAAGTGCAGCATCTGAGAATTTTGGTTTTGGAGCCCTAGCAAACAGTCTAGCAGGCGGACAATAGTACTCATAAGAATAGGCAGAATAATTTTTGGTCATATGAACATGACGGTTTGATGAACCGCTCTCATATTCATATGCCTGAGTATGGTTTCCCTGCAAAACATTTGTGTTAGTGTGACTCAGGTGAGTCCTCTGTCTGCATGAAGCCTTTGGACTGAGGTTTGTCTTCTTCATGTGAGGTGTCATGAAGACATTCACAGGAAGATTTTCCAGACACTTTTTCGGAACCCAGATCTTCTTCATAGGCGGTCCATTCCTGCAGTTAGTGCCAATGTACCTGGAAAACACTACACCATTCTGATTTTTAAACAATACATAGTTTGCATCAAAGGATTCATCAATGATAATGGGGTTAGCACAGGTGAAGCCAGATAAATTGGATGGATCTGCTGAAGGTTCCTTTGCAGCAACCCACTTGGTTTTGGGCTATTGCTCAGGTTTCCAATAAGAGCTATCTGCATTTATTTTCCTTACGAACCCTACACCCTCTTTCCTAGGGTTTCGGTTCAGAATCTGCTTTTTCAGGACATCACATAGCATCTGATGCCCTTTAAGGCTTTTGTACATCCCTGTTTCAAGCAATGTCTTCAACCTAGCATTCTCATCAGCAATAGCAGTGGTATCCTCAGCAGAGGGGTTAGTTACCACATCAACAGTTGAAGATATTGCAACAGCAGTAGCAGCGGAACATTCAGCAACAGAAGTAGCATTATCACGCTCAATGCATTTAAGACATGGTGGTTCAAATCCTTCCTGAGCGGAACTGATCTGTTCGACGCGAAGTGACTCGTTTTCCTTTTGAAGATCTTCATGAGCCGCTCTCAATTTCTCAAGTTCTTGCTTCCTTTGAAGATAATCATAGGAAAGCTTTTCATGAGTTGTTGAGAGAGTATCATGACGATCTTCAAGTTCCTGATACTTAACGTGAAGATTTTTTATGTCTTCAATTAAGGATTCAGATCGAGTCATTTCAGCACCCAACAGATCATCGCTTCTGTCTAACAGTTTTTGAATATGTTCCATGGCTTTCTGTTGTTCAGTTGCAATTTTAGCGAGTGTTTTGTAACTGGGTTTTGAATCACAATTAGAGTCATCGTCACTAGATGTTTGATAGTGAGTAGTGCGTTTGTTTACCTTGGCACCGCGTGCCATGAAGCAGTAGGTAGGAGTGGAGTAGTCCTTGTCATTTGCATCGGTGTTGGTGATGAGGTCATTGTCTTCAGTGTTGAAGATGGACTTGGCGACGTATGCTGTAGCCAGACTTGCAATGCCAGAATCAGACTCCTCCTCAGACTCCACCTCTGCCTCCTCAAAAGCGGACTCCTCCTCTGAATCCATTTCCTTGCCAACAAACGCACGTGCCTTGCCAGATGAGCTCTTCTTGTGTGATGAAGACTTTGAGGAAGACTTGGAAGAAGACTTTGTGTATTTCTTCTTCTTCTTGTCGTCAGAGTCATATTCCTTGCTCTTCTTCTTCTTTCTGTTCTCATTTTCCCACTGTGGACACTCAGAGATGAAGTGTCCAGTTTTCTTGCACTTGTGGCATGTTTTCTTCTTGTAGTCATGAGCAGAAGCTTCATTATTCCTTGAGCTTGATCGTGAAGACTTTCTGAAGCCTTTCTTCTTGGTGAATTTTTGGAACTTCTTCACTAGCATTGCAAGTTCCCTTCCAATGTCTTTAGGATCATCAGAACTGCTGTCAGATTCTTCTTCAGATGAGGAAACAACTTTTGCCTTCAAGGCACGAGTTCGCCCATAGTTTGGACCGTAGATATCTCTTTTCTCCGAAAGCTGAAACTCATGTGTATTGAGCCTCTCAAGTATGTCAGACGGATCGAGTGTCTTGAAATCAGGACGTTCTTGGATCATCAGGGCCAGGATATCAGACGAACTATCAAGTGATCTCAGCAGCGTCTTGACGACTTCGTGTTTGGTAATCTCAGTGGCGCCGAGGGCTTGAAGCTCATTTGTGATGTCAGTGAGCCGATCAAATGTGTGGTGGACATTCTCATTGTCATTTCGCTTGAAGCGGTTGAAGAGGTTGCGAAGAACGCTGATTCTCTGATCTCTCTGGGTTGAGATGCCTTCATTGACCTTGGAGAGCCAGTCCCAGACCAGCTTGGATGTCTTCAAAGCACTCACACGGCCATATTGTCCTTTGGTCAGATGACCACAGATGATGTTCTTGGCAGTAGAGTCCAGTTGAATGAATTTCTTGACATCAGCAGCAGTCACACCTTCTCCAGCCTTGGGAACGCCGTTCTCGACGACATACCATAGGTCGACGTCAATGGCTTCAAGATGCATACGCATCTTATTCTTCCAGTAGGGATATTCAGTTCCATCGAAGACGGGGCACGCAGCGGAGACTTTAATTATCCCTGCAGTCGACATAGCTAAAACTCCAGGTGGTTAAACCGAATCACACAGAACAAGGGAGCACCTCACTCTGATACCAATTGAAAGTGCGTTATATCGACGAGAGGGGGGGTGAACAGGTGATTTTTATGAAAGTCTTCAAAACGTGGGAGTTATGAAGACAAACAGCAGAGATATGCCTATTACTATGCAGCGGAAGTTAGATTACACTAGACAAGCCATGGTCAAGTATTCAATAGAGTGAAAGCACAATGACAAGTAGCTGCAGTGTAATAAGGATCAGGTAGGAAGAAGTTATGAAGCCAAACAAATCATACAGTTACGTTGTGAAGACAAAGGATATAGCAGGCATGTAATGGCTTCACAATGAGTAACAGTAAGTAAAAGGAAGTGAAGGTGAAACCAGTGACTCGTTGAAGACAATGATGTGTTGGACCAGTTCCAGTTGCTGTGACAACTGTACGTATGGTTGGAGCGGCTAGGTATTTAAACCTTAGGACACGCAGTCCCGGACACCCAGTCCTGAACACGTAGCTCAGGACACCAAGTCCTCACCGTATTCTCCTTGAGCTAAGGTCACAAAGTCCTTGCCCAATCACTCAGGTAAGTCTTCAAGGTAGACTCCCAAACCTTCACAGACTTCGTTCACTGGCAATCCACAATGTCTCTTGGATGCTCAGAACGCGACGTCTAACCGTCTGGAGGATGCACAGTCCTCAAGTGTAATAAGTCTTCAGATCACTCAGACAAGAAGACTTAAGTGATGCCCAATTTACTCTGGCTCTGGGTGGTTAGGGATTTCTCCTCGCTAGGAATTTTCTCTCAAAGGCTTCGAGGTGGGTTGCTCTCAAACGACAAAAGCCGTGCACTGAAATCTGAGCAGCCAACCGTTGATGGTTGTAGGGGGTGGGCTATTTATAGCCACTTGGCAACCCGACCTGATTTGTCCGAAATGACCCTGGGTCACTAAGGAACTGACACGTGTTCCAACGGTCAGATTTCAAACTCACGCGACAACTTTACTTGGGCTACAAGCAAAGCTGACTTGTCCGGCTCTGGACAAGATTCGCTCTCATTGTCTTCACTCGAAGACATAGTTTTTGGTTTAGGCATCACTTCAGTCATTCTGACTGGTTCTCCTGGACCCCACTTAACAGTACGGTGGTTCCCATGACTCAACACAACAGAAAAAGAACTACGTAAGATCTAAGTCTTCGAGCTCCATAGGCTTCATATCGTGTCTTGTCTTGTCATAGTCTTCAAAGTGAATATCTTCATATACCACCTTTGACTTCAATGTCTTCATACATTTTTAGGGGTCATCTCTGGTAGTAAAACCGAATCAATGAGGGACTTCTGCCTATGTTATCCTGCAATTCTCACAAACACATTAGTCCCTCAACTAGGTTTGTTGTCAATACTCCAAAACCAACTAGGGGTGGCACTAGATGCACTTACAAGTGTAGAAATCGTAACCCTAACGTATCACTTACTCGTCGTAAGAAGTCCTGCAACATGAGACGTTGCAGCCACAAAGGGTCAGTACATTGAATGTACTGGAAAATTCACACCATCGAGAATGATGAACAAAGGCTATCACTACATGCAAATATGGCTGGTGGAAAAAGCTCTATGGTTATATGGTTTTTGCGAAAAGCCAATTTTTCCCTACTGCAAAGGAATACATTTTATTTAACTATCATGGTTGACAGCATTCTCAATCCCAATTAAGTAACATCATTAAACCCAACAAAATCAATTTAAAGTAACGTGATGAGATTCACATGATAATCCAGGTACTAGATACTCAAGACGTCCATAACCGGGGACACGGCTAATCATGATTAGTTTATACACTCTGCAGAGGTTTGTGCACTTTTCCTCACAAGACTCGATCACCTCCGTTTGATTTCTCGCACTACATGGTGTTTGAGAAACGGATGACCGAGACATAGTCTTTCAGAAGCGCTAGCACCTTACGATCGGGTAGACCGTTACACCTACTTTCCCCTACATCTGCTAGTCTACCACTGTAAGAGTTCACACGACTTAATCAACTATGCTAGAGCCCATAGTAGCTTGTGGCTGCACACGGAAGTTTCTAGAATGAATAATCTCATGATACCTTTGAGCCTGAGTGGCGGTCCATAAAAAAACATGCAATCCTGGAATACCCAGGTGCCTAGACAGGCAATCGCTGGAATACCCAGGTGCCTCAATCCACCCAGATGTGTGTTAAAGTTGCCACCCTAAGTAAACCATTAATTAACAATCTCACATCTGTCATGAAATACTCTCAAACCCAATCCACCTCTACGAGCATAGCATGGCAATATAAGCATAACGTAATAGTAACTCCCGAGGTTTGAATGCAGGGCAATAGGTTCCTACCTCATCAACTACTTCCCAATACCCACATGTTATCAATCCTACTCATGCAATGTTTGAGGTTTGTAACTAATGCATAAAAACTGGGTATGAAAGGGATATGATCAAAGTGTGAACTTGCCTGCAATGTTGATGAAGATGATTCGCACTCAAAACTCTTGATAGTTCTACTCGTCACACTCCGGTCAATCTATCGTAAGCAAGCAATAGTAACCACACATAAGCAATCACTCAACAGATCAGAAAGAACGAAGAAGACGATTCGGAGAACACCAAAACCAAGAAAATAACTCTTGCAACATAAAACAATTTCTAACAGTACCAAAATTACGTGAATTTGGCCTTATCAGAAAGTTTAGGTCAAGAGCTTCGATTTGCAAAAAGAATCAACTCAAACGGAGCTACGAAACTCAAGTTATGATCAAACGAAGTTTGAATTCAAATCTGGTCTAGTTCAAATTTTAAACTTTCAAAAACATGTTTGGGTTGGATTACTGGATAGAGGGGATCATAACGAAGACGCGAGCGTTGGTTTCATTGGATTTGGACTAACGAGTAAAAGTTGTGATCGTTTGAAGCAGAGGGACTAATCTGTAAGAAAATTCATCACGAATAGGTCCCTGGACGAAATTAAACAGAAAAAGAAAAAACCTATTTAACGAATGTTTGCTTCAGAAACAAAACCGACGAAAACCGTTCACTCCAAAGGCATAACTAGTAAACGCTCACTATTTTAGCAATACCAAAAAAATGAAACATCATCTAATCCTAACCATAGGATCAAGATCGGATGTTTGTAGCGACCAGACCTCAAACAGTCTGATCTCTGTGCTCCGGTGTCATCCCTGGATCAGTAATGCTGACACCCCACAGTACTCGGAGGATTTATAGCAGAGTAGCAATCACACACTTATTACATCGAGTGTCTCAAGAGAGAACTTATTACAATAAATATGGCTTAAGGCCATCTAATAACGATAACAGCGGAAGGCTTGGAAGATAAGTGAGTCCATCAACTCCAACGGCATCACTGAGTATAGAACCACGACCTAAAACTCCTTAATCATCGTCTGAAAAGTCTGCAACATTAACGTTGCAGCCCGAAATAGGTCAGCACATGGAATATGCTGGCAAGATAACACATAGAGAGTAATGGAATGCAACAACTATACTATATGCATATTTGGCTGGTGGAAAGCTCTATGGTTACAGTTTTTGCGTAAAGCCAATTTTTCCCTACTTCAAAGGAATAAAATTAATTACTATCATGGTGGTTGTTAAACATTGAGAATGGTTGACAGCATCCTCAATCCCAATTAAGTAACATCATTAAAACCCATCAAAATTAATTTAGAGTAACATGTTGAGATTCACATGATAATCCAGGTACTAGATACTCAAGATTGTCCATAACCAGGGACACGGCTAACCATGATTAGTTTGTTACACTCTGCAGAGGTTTGCGCACTTTTCCCCGCAAGACTCGATCGCCTCCGTTTGGTTTCTCGCACTACAGGGTGTTTGAGAAGATGGATGACCGAGACACAATCTTTCAGAAGCGCTAGCACCTTACGACGGGTAGACCGGTATACCTACTTTCCCCTACATCTGCTAGTCTACCACTGTAAGAGTTCGCACAACTTAGTCAACTATGCCAGAGCCCATAATGGCTTGTGGCTGCACACGGAAGTTTCTAGTATGAATAATCTCATGATCCCTTTGAGCCTGGGTGGCGGTCCAAAGAAAACAGGCAAGTCCTGGTAAACGTAGAAGTAACTCCCAAAGGTTTCATAAGAAAACAGGTAATAGGTTCTACCTCATCTACTTCCCATCCCACAATTTAATTAGATCCTAATCATGCAATGTGTGAGGATTGATCTAATGCAATAAAACTGGGTTGTAGAAAAAGGTATGACCAAAGTGTTACTTGCCTTACTGATGATCCGCGTAACCTAGAGATTCGAAGTAACAGGCGGCGCACTCCGGGTATTCTATCGCAGACAAACAACAAGCATAAAATAAGTACTCATCTAATGCACAGGTAAAACTCAAATAGAAGATCTCACCAGAAAGTTCAACTTAAGAACCCTGGTTTGCAAAAAGAATCAAATTGAACGAAGCAAAAGAAATCAAACGGCGAAAGAAAACAACTTCGTTCTAGTAATCTGGATCCAGGGCAAATTTTACAGTAGCAAAAACTTGTTTAAGTTGATTATTCGGAAAGAGGGTTTCGAGACGAAACTCCAGGCGCTTGAATCGCCTGATTCCGATAAACGAGCGAAAAGTTATACTAAAACGAAAATCGGATCAGAAATCACGATCAGAAAATAACCGCGGAAAATCCGACGAAAAAGAAAAACGACGAATAGAATTTTTTTTACAGCACGTAAAACGAGGCGGCAGCGAACCTCGAAAGGCGCGCGGCTGGCTAGGGTTAGGTCGGGCGCTAGCGGCGGTGGCGGCGGCTAAAGGCTCTCTCTCTCGCTCGGGCGGGCACTATATAAAGGCCTGGCCGGCGGTTTCCTGGCCGGGTACGGCCCGAAGTCGGTTCCAGTTTTTTTTTATAAATCCGCTCGGAAGAAAAATAAAAAGAAATACTAAACGGACTCCAAAAATCACGAAATAAATTTTGCCGGGTTCCTAAAATCAAGCCCGATAAAGTGAACATTTACCTGGGCCCAAACTACAACTTTGAAAAACGCGCGTTTTTCCTAAATTCAAATAAAAATACCGAAAAACTCCAAAATAAATCTTATTTGATTTTTTTATTAAATCCTCAATATTTCTATATTTTGGGAAAGTCATTTTATTCCCTCTCTCATATTTTTGTAATAGAAATAATTGATGATAAAATAAAAAAAATCAAATGATCCTGGTTACATAATTTGAGAAAACTCAAATATGTAAATAACGAAATCCCCAACTCTCTCCGTGGGTCCTTGAGTTGCTTAGGATTTTCTAGGATCAAAACCAAAAGCAAAATAAAATATGATATGCATGATGTCCTAATGTATAACATTCCAAATTGAAAATTTGGGATGTTACAAACCTACCCCCCCTTAAGATGAATCTCGCCCTCGAGATTCGAGTTGGCTAGAAAATATGTGAGGGTGGTCTTTGAGCAAATCTTCCTCTCGCTCCCAGGTGGCTTCATCCTCCGTATGGTGGCTCCACTGAACTTTGCAAAACTTGATAACTTTGCTGCGAGTAACTCGGCTGGCAAACTCGAGAATCTTAACTGGTTTCTCCTCATAGGTCAAATTGTTATCCAACTGGATTGCTTCCAATGGCACTGTGTCTCTCAAAGGTATGTCAGCCATCTCCACGTGACACTTCTTCAACTGAGAAACGTGAAACACATCATGCACTTCGGCCAATCCTTCTGGCAATTCCAACTTGTAGGCCACTTCTCCCATACGCTCCAAAACTCGATATGGTCCTACAAATCGTGGCGCTAACTTCCCCTTAACTCCAAAACGCTTAATCCCTCGAAGTGGGGATACTCGAAGATAAGCTCTGTCTCCGACTTCGTAAACTGTCTCCTTGTGTTTAGAATCTGCGTAGCTCTTCTGTCTGGACTGGGCTACCTTGAGCCTATTGCGAATCAACTTTACCTTCAGTTCAGACTCCTTAATCAGATCTGGTCCAAACAACTGGCGATCTCCAACTTCTTCCCATGACAACGGTGTCCTGCACCTCCTTCCGTACAAAGCTTCGAAAGGTGCCATCTTCAAACTGGTCTGATAGCTATTATTGTAAGAAAACTCTGCATATGGCAAATTATCGTCCCAACTAGATCCATAATCTAGTGCACAAGCTCTCAGCATATCTTCCAAAATCTGATTGACTCTCTTAGTCTGTCCATCTGTCTGCGGGTGAAAAGCTGTACTAAATTCTAGCCTAGTACCCAAAGTCTCATGCAACTGCTTCCAGAACTTTGAGGTAAACTGGGTTCCTCTATCTGATACGATGCTCCTCGGAACTCCATGCAAACATACGATCCTGGTCATGTATATCTTTGCCAACTTAGCACTGGTGTAAGTGGTCTTTACTGGGATGAAATGTGCTACCTTCATCAATCGATCAACTACGACCCAAATCGAGTCATAGCCTGAACGAGTCCTTGGTAATCCCGTGATAAAATCCATGCCTAGCTTATCCCACTTCCATTCGGGTATCGGCAATGGTTGCAACAATCCTGCTGGCTTCTGATGCTCTGCCTTTACTCTCTGACATACATCACAAACTGCTACATACTCCGCAATATCCTTCTTCATTCCAGTCCACCAGAAAATATCCTTCAAATCCAAATACATCTTGGTATTTCCTGGGTGAATCGAATACGGTGAATCATGTGCCTCTTGCAGAATCAACTTTCTGATCTCTGGGTCATTGGGTACGTAAACACGGTCTTCAAACCATAGTGTGTCATGCTCATCCTCACGAAATCCTTTAGCTTTTCCTTTGCTTAGTTTCTCCTTTATAGCGGCAATCTCTTTGTCAGTTTTCTGAGCTTCTCTGATTCTGTCCATCAAAGTTGACTGAATCTCCAATGCTGCTACATAGCCTTTCAGAACTATTTCCAAACATAGTCCATGAAGATTTTCTGCTAACTCCTTGGGTATTTCTCCCGTCATTAGTGTATTGACATGGCTCTTACGGCTTAATCCATCAGCTACTACATTAGCTTTTCCGGGATGATAATGCAATTTCATATCATAATCCTTGATAAGCTCCAACCATCTCCTTTGTCTGAGGTTCAACTCCTTCTGCGTGAAAATGTACTTCAAACTCTTATGATCCGTGTACACCTCACAATGATTTCCAATGAGGAAATGTCTCCATGTCTTCAACGCATGCACTACGGCTGCTAATTCCAAATCATGCGTAGCATAATTCAATTCGTGGGGCTTCAGTTGTCGTGAAGCATACGAAACAACTCTTCCTTCCTGCATAAGCACTGCTCCAAGTCCTCAACGTGAAGCGTCGCAATACACCTCATAATCCTTGGTCTGATCTGGCAAAATCAACACTGGTGCGGTAACCAAGCGTTTCTTCAACTCCTGGAAACTAGCCTCACACTCCTCAGTCCATTTGAACTTGGTATGCTTCTTCAGCAATTCCGTCATAGGCTTCGCGATCTTCGAGAAGTTCTCAATAAATCTCCGGTAGTATCCTGCGAGTCCAAGAAAACTCCGGATCTCTCCAACTGTTGTTGGTGCTTCCCACTTGGTCACGGTTTCAACTTTAGCGGGATCTACTGCTATACCTTCTCCAGATATAACATGTCCGAGGAATCCTACTTCCTTCAACCAAAATTCACATTTGCTGAACTTGGCGTATAATTGATGTTCTCTGAGCTTTCCAAGTATCAAACGCAAATGCTCCTTATGCTCCTCTTCATTCTTCAAATATACCAGGATATCATCAATGAACACTACGACGAACTTATCCAAAAACTCCATAAACACTTTGTTCATCATGTTCATAAAATAGGCAGGCGCGTTAGTCAGTCCAAATGACATAACGGTATACTCATACAGTCCATATCTTGTGGTGAATGCTGTCTTAGGTATGTCCTGCTCTCGAATCTTCAACTGATGGTACCCTGATCACAAATCGATCTTGGAAAACACTTTAGCTCCTTGCAACCGATCAAACAGATCATTGATCATTGGTAGCGGGTACTTGTTCTTGATTGTTACTTCATTCAATCCTCGATAGTCAACAACCATCCTTAACTATCCATCCTTCTTCTCTACTAGAAGTACTGGTGATCCCCAAGGCGAAGAACTTGGGCGAATATATCCCTTATCCTGTAACTCCTTAATCTGCTTCTTAATTTCCACCAAATCTTTTGCTGGCATCCTATATGGTCTCTTCGATATTGGCCCAGTGCCTGGCAATAGCTCAATCAAAAACTCAATGTCTCTATCCGGTGGCATGCCTGGCAACTCTTTGGGAAATACATCAGGAAAATCCTTTACCACTGGTACTTCCTCCTGCACAACTCCTGATAAGGAATTTACTTGTGTCCTGTTTGGCGCATGTCGGGATACATACTTGATCCTTCTTCCTTCTGGCGTTGTGAGCAAAATTGTCTTACTGGCGCAATCGATGTTTCCTCCATACATCGATAGCCAATCCATACCAAGAATCACATCCAGACCTAGGGATTCCAAAATAATTAAATCCGTTGGGAAAACATGCCTTCCTATACTTAATGGCACTTGAAAACATCCTTGACTGGCCATGTACTCCACTCCTGGTGAGCTTACTAGCATAGGTGTTTTAAGAATCCTAGTGGGCAGGCTATACTTTTCCACAAATCCCCTTGATATGTATGAATGCGATGCACCAGTATCAAAAAGAACGAGTGCAGTAAATGACTTAACCAAAAACTTACCTATTACTGCATCGGGCTGAGCTTCAACCTCCTCCACGCTAACGTGGTTCACCTGTCCCCTATTGGAAGGGTTCGGCTTCTTTCCAGAACTTCCATTGCCGTTTTGTCCTTCGGGACAGTCATTTGCATAATGTCCTGGCTTCGAACACTTATAGCAAGTGACGTGGCTCAAGTCCTTCTTGGCTGGGGTTGATGGGGTGCTGCGGTTCTGGCCATTGCTTCTTCCATTCCCATTACCATTCTTGATGCCATTGTGATTGTGCGAGCTACCTACTCCATGGGTATGCTGAAATTGTCCTCCCGATCTAGGGGTAAAACGAGGCTTCTGCTGAGCTCCTGAATTATACTTTCCTTGTCCAAACTTCCTCTTGCGGTTCTCAATTTGCGGCTGCTTCCCTTCAATCATAAGAGCATGATCTACCAACTCCTGGTAGTTGTTGAAGGTGGCTACCATTAACTGCATACTCAACTCATCATTCAGTCCTTCCAGGAATTTCTCCTGCTTAGCTGCATCTGTAGCAACGTCATCTGGGGCATAACGTGCTAGCTTACTAAACTCCTCCACATACTGGCCAACTGTCCGTCCTCCTTGGCGTAAGTTACGAAACTCACGCTTCTTCATGGCCATTGCTCCTGCTGAAACATGGGCAGTACGAAAAGCCTGCTGAAACTGGTCCCATGTGACAGTGTCAACTGGGAAGGTGGCTGTGAAATTCTCCCGCCAAGATGCTGCGGGTCCTTCTAACTGATGTGCGGCAAACTTCACCTTCTCCACATCTGTGCATCCTGCTGTGGTTAACTCTCTAGCTATCTTGCGGAGCCAATCATCTGCTACAATCGGCTCGGTGCTACTGGAAAACACCGGCGGATTCAGCCCAAGGAAACGGGCTAAGTGGTCAACAGGTGGTGGTGGTGGTGGTGGGTTGTTGTTGTTGTTCCACTGATTCTGATTCTGAACTAGCAACTGCATCAAGGTGTTCTGCTGTTGGATCAACTGGGTGAGCTCCGGCGGAAAGGCAAATCCAGGGTCACGTCTTGGAGGCATCTGAGGGTTTAGAAAAGATGAGATATAAGAATAGAGGGGGTCTAAAGGGAAAACACTACCCATATGCACATGAGGCAAAAGCACACAATTTCACTTCAATCAATCAAACAAGGACATACAATCGATCTAGCTATCACAAAAGTGCTCGGACTACTATATTTACATGGTGGACTACTACTACTGATGAGGTGGTCTACTAGAAATATTCTACGGTTGTAGACTCCATGATATCTGCTCCTGCTTCATCCACATAGTCATCAACGCTACTATCTTGTTCTGAGTCGGTACCGTCAATGATGATGTAGTCCTCCAGGCTAATCTCCTCGGGTTCTTCGTCTTCATCTACTGGTGTCGGGCCTCCCATAAATATTCCAATCTTCTTAATCAGATCGTCATTCTTCTCTACCAATACTTCAATTTCTTCTTCATAACCTTCGCGTGTCACCTTGAGTTCTTCCTCCAGTTCCTTGATTCTAGTCTTAGCCTTCTTCAGCTCTATCATGTCGGCGCACATCTGTTCTCCTGTCGTCGAATGTGCTGGTTTAACTCCTGGATAAAATCTGCAATTGATCTATCCTTCCTGGTGCTGATCATCTCCCAGTGTTCATCTCGGCGCCCGCAAATCTGGTAGATAGTATCCTTGAGATCCTTGCGGTAGACTTCTCCAATGCGTCCCATGACGATGTGAGCTGTCATGCTCTTTCCTAGACTCCAAGTTGGTGCATCAAAAGAAAACTCTATGGGCTCAGTGACTGGCATGAACGTCCTTCCTGGACCTTGAACTTGAATCATCCAACGCTCTTCTTCAGGTAAGGTGGCGTTGTAGGTTCCCGTGAAGCTTGGTATTCTTATGTTCAGGTATCTAGTGACTTCCTTCAAGTGGCGTCCAAAGGGTGTATCTTCATCTGGTTGTGTGAACTTGTTCCTTGCATCCGCCATCCTAAAGAGTAGAAAAGATGAGAGGTCAGAAGAGAAGAGAGTGAGTAGTGATCTAGGTCTTTAGCTTAGTGGTCGTGTCCTACAGTCAGCGTGTGCTCTGATACCATCTCTGTAGCGACCAGACCTCAAACAGTCTAATCTCTGTGCTCCGATGTCATCCCTGGATCAGTAATGCTGACACCACACAGTACTCGGAGGATTTATAGCAGAGTAGCAATCACACACTTATTACATC
Source organism: Triticum dicoccoides (assembly GCF_002162155.2). Lineage (NCBI taxonomy): Eukaryota > Viridiplantae > Streptophyta > Magnoliopsida > Poales > Poaceae > Triticum > Triticum dicoccoides. Next base: position 410,857,173 of record NC_041388.1, on the reverse strand, counting down.
GAGTGTCTCAAGAGAGAACTTATTATAATAAATATGGCTTAAGGCCATCTAATAACGATAACAGCGGAAGGCTTGGAAGATAAGTGAGTCCATCAACTCCAACGGCATCACTGAGTATAGAACCACGACCTAAAACTCCTTAATCGTCGTCTGAAAAGTCTACAACATTAACGTTGCAGCCCGAAACGGGTCAGCACATGGAATATGCTGGCAAGATAACACATAGAGAGTAATGGAATGCAACAACTATACTATATGCATATTTGGCTGGTGGAAAGCTCTATGGTTACAGTTTTTGTGTAAAGCCAATTTTTCCCTACTTCAAAGGAATAAAATTAATTACTATCATGGTGGTTGTTAAACATTGAGAATGGTTGACAGCATCCTCAATCTCAATTAAGTAACATCATTAAAACCCATCAAAATTAATTTAGAGTAACATGTTTAGATTCACATGATAATCCAGGTACTAGATACTCAAGATTGTCCATAACCGGGGACACGGCTAACCATGATTAGTTTGTTACACTCTGCAGAGGTTTGCGCACTTTTCCCCACAAGACTTGATCGCCTCCGTTTGGTTTCTCGCACTACAGGGTGTTTGAGAAGACGGATGACCGAGACACAATCTTTCAGAAGCGCTAGCACCTTACGACGGGTAGACCGGTATACCTACTTTCCCCTACATCTGCTAGTCTACCACTGTAAGAGTTCGCACAACTTAGTCAACTATGCCAGAGCCCATAATGGCTTGTGGCTGCACACGGAAGTTTCTAGTATGAATAATCTCATGATCCCTTTGAGCCTGGGTGGCGGTCCAAAGAAAACAGGCAAGTCCTGGTAAACGTAGAAGTAACTCCCAAAGGTTTGATAAGAAAACAGGTAATAGGTACTACCTCATCTACTTCCCATCCCACAATTTAATTAGATCCTAATCATGCAATGTGTGAGGATTGATCTAATGCAATAAAACTGGGTTGTAGAAAAAGGTATGATCAAAGTGTTACTTGCCTTACTGATGATCCGCGTAACCTAGAGATTCAAAGTAACAGGCGGCGCACTCCGGGTATTCTATCGCAGACAAACAACAAGTATACAATAAGTACTCATCTAATGCACAGGTAAAACTCAAATAGAAGATCTAACCAGAAAGTTCGACTTAAGAACCCTGGTTTGCAAAAAGAATCAAATCGAACGAAGCAAAAGAAATCAAACGGCGAAAGAAAACAACTTCGTTCTAGTAATCTGGATCTAGGGCAAATTTTACAGTAGCAAAAACTTGTTTAAGTTGATTATTCGGAAAGAGGGTTTCGAGACGAAACTCCACGCGCTTGAATCGCCTGATTCCGATAAACGAGCGAAAAGTTATACTAAAACGAAAATCGGATCAGAAATCGCAATCAGAAAATAACCGCGGAAAATCCGACGAAAAAGAAAAACGACGAATAGATTTTTTTTTACAGCACGGAAAACGAGGCGGCGGCGAACCTCGAAAGGCGCGCGGCTGGCTAGGGTTAGGTCGGGCGCTGGCGGCGGCGGCTAAAGGCTCTCTCTCTCGCCCGGGCGGGCGCTATATAAAGGACTGGCCGGCGGTTTCCTGGCCAGGTACGGCCCGGAGTCGGTTCCAGTTTTTTTTTATAAATCCGCACGGAAGAAAAATAAAAAGAAATACTAAACGGACTCCAAAAATCCTGAAATAAATTTTGCCGGGTTCCTAAAATCAAGCCCGATAAAGTGAACATTTACCTGGGCCCAAACTACAATTTTGAAAAACACGCATTTTTCCTAAATTCAAATAAAAATACCGAAAAACTCCGAAATAAATCTTATTTGATTTTTTTATTAAACCCTCAATATTTCTATATTTTGGGAAAGTCATTTTATTCCCTCTCTCATATTTTTGTAATAGAAATAATTGATGATAAAATAAATAAAATCAAATGATCCTGTTTACATAATTTGAGAAAACTCAAATATGTAAATAACGAAATCCCCAACTCTCTCCGTGGGTCCTTGAGTTGCTTAGGATTTTCTAGGATCAATACCAAAAGCAAAATAAAATATGATATGCATGATGTCCTAATGTATAACATTCCAAATTGAAAATTTGGGATGTTACAACGGTCGAGGATGCTTCGGGGCGTACCGCGGTGGTGGGAGTTGCCGGCGACGAGGGAGACACCGGCGTCGGCGTCGGCTGTGAGCGAGGAGGCGACTCCGGGGTCGGCGACGGCGGCAGAGTAGTCGGGGACGAGTGGCTCGGCGAGGTGGAGACGACGGAGGAGTCGGCGGCGGCGATGCTGCGCGGGACAGGGCGGCGGAGCTGCGACGGCGGTGGCGAGATCCGGCGGCGGCGGCGAAGCTACTGCGCAGGGCGGCGAAAGAGGAGAGAGAGGGGTCCGGGCGGCGCTTATAAAGGCGGAGGGGAGGTCGAGGCGTGGAGGAGGGGTAGAGGCAAAGGCGACGGCAGCGGGACGTGTCCCAGTCAGACACGGGGCGCGGCGGCGGTGGACGCCGTGCGGGAGGCGGAGACGGGAGCGGTCGGGCGAGCTGGGCTGGGCCTCGGCTGGGAGCTGGGCCGGCCCAGTTTCGACGCGAAGTTTTTTATTAAAGATATTTCCAGACAACAGAAAAATAAATAAATAAAAAAAATAAAAAAAATAAATAAAAAATTTATATAGGCATATAATATACCAAAATTTGCAGAAAAAGATTTTCTACAATTATGGACATTTTTATAGCATTAAATAAAATACACACAATTTCTAATAATTCAAACAGTGCTCCTGCTCTAATAAAGTCCAATAAAAATCAATTTAAAAATACCAAAATGATTTCAAATAAATTTTTCTCCAATTTTCTATTGTAGGGAATCATGTTACCCTACTTTGCATGTATTTTGTTTTTGGAGAAAAATAATTTGAACAAAACTCAAATAACCCAAATTGAAAAATAATTATTTCAAATGGATTTTAAATTTGAGTTTCTTTGAAACTCCCAACTCATATTTCATAAGTTTTGAAGAAGTCATTTTATCTTCACTCTTGAAAATCATTGAGTTGCATGAAGTTTATTAATTTGAAATTTTTCCAGATGAAATTCAAATATTTTCAACACCCCTTTGCGTTTAAATAAATGGAAGAAGTCATGTCATCTTCTCTCGAGGGTTTTGTGATGAAAAGAATTTGAATTCACGGGGATCAAAATGGAAAAGGTGAAAGTTTGGGAAAGTCCTTTTATTCCCTCTCCTTTAACTTTCAAAAAGTTTCGAATTTCACTCAATCAATCACACAACAATCAAACAATCAATCAATCTATCTATTTATTATAACATTCCAAAATTTAGAATTTGGGGATGTTACAACCTTCCTCAAAACAGCCACCATACCTACCTATTATGGCATTTCCATAGCCATTCCGAGATATATTGCCATGCAACTTACCATCGTTCCGTTTGTTATGACACGTTACATCATTGTCATATTACTTTGCATGATCATGTAGTTGACATCATATTTGTGGCAAAGCCATCGTTCATAATTCTTTCATAACTCTTGATTCATTGCACATCCCGGTACACCGCCGAAGGCATTCATATAGATTCATATTTTGCTCTAGTATCGAGTTGTAAATTTTGAGTTGTAAGTAAATAAAAGTTTGATGATCATCATTATTAGAGCATTGTCCCAAGTGAGGAAAGGATGATGGAGACTATGATTCCCCCACAAGTCGGGATTAGACTCCAGACAAAAAAAAGAGAAAGGCCATAAAAAAGAGAAGGCCAAAAAAAATATGAGAGAAAGAGAGAGAAGGGACAATGCTACTATCGTTTTACCACACTTGTGCTTCAAAGTAGCACCATGAACTTCATGATAGAGAGTCTCCTATGTTGTCAGTTTCATATACTAGTGGGAATTTTACATTATAGAACTTGGCTTTATATTCCAATGATGGCCTTCCTCAAAATGCCCTAGGTCTTCGTGAGCAAGCAAGTTGGATGCACACCCACTTAGTTTCTTTTTGAGCTTTCATACACTTATAGCTCTAGTGCATCCGTTGCATGGCAATCCCTACTCACTCACATTGATATCTATTGATGGTCATCTTCATGGCCTGTTGATACGCCTATTTGATGTGAGACTATCTTCTCCTTTTTTCTTCTCCACAACCACCATTCTATTCCACCTATAGTGCTATATCCATGGCTCACGCTCATATATTGCGTGAAGATTGAAAAAGTTTGAGAACACAAAAAGTATGAAACAATTGCTTGGCTTGTCATCGGGGTTGTGCATGATTTAAATACTTTGTGTGGTGAAGATAGAGCATAGACAGACTATATAATTTTGTAGGGATAACTTTCTTTGGCCATGTTATTTTGAGAAGACATGATTGCTTTGTTAGTATGCTTGAAGTATTATTATTTTTATGTCAATATTAAACTTTTGTCTTGAATCTTGCGAATCTGAACATTCATGCCACAATAAAGAAAATTACATTCAGAATTATGCTAGGTAGCATTCCACATAAAAATTCTGTTTTTATCATTTACCTACTCGAGGACGAGCAGGAATTAAGCTTGGGAATGCTTGATACGTCTCCAATGTATCTATAATTTTTGATTGTTCCATGCTATTATATTATTTGTTTTGGATGTTTAATGTGCTTTGTTATGCACTTTTATATTATTTTTGGGACTAACCTACTAACCAAAGGCCCAGTGCAAATTGTTATTTTTTTTGCCTATTTCAGTGTTTCGCAGAAAAGGAATATCAAACGGAATGAAACCTTCGGGAGAGTTATTTTTGGAACAAACGTGATCCAGGAGACTTGGAGTGGACGTCAAGAAAGAAGCAAGGAGGCCACGAGGCAGGAGGGCGTGCCTAGGGGGGCCAGGCGCGCCCTCTACCATTGTGGGCCCCACGCAGCTCCACCGACGTACTTCTTCCTCCTATATATACCCATATACACCAAAAACATCCAAGAGCACCACGAAACCCTATTTCCACCGCCGCAACCTTCTGTACCCGTGAGATCCCATCTTGGGGCCTTTTCTGGCACTCCGCCGGAGGGGGAATCAATCACGGAGGACTTCTACATCAACATCATAGCCTCTCCAATGATGTGTGAGTAGTTTATCACAGACCTTCGGGTCCATAGTTATTAGCTAGATGGCTTCTTCTCTCTCTTTGGATCTCATTACAATGTTCTCCTCGATTCTCTTGGAGATCTATTCGATGTAATTCTTTTTGTGGTGTGTTTGTCGAGATCCGATGATTTGTGGGTTTATGATCAAGATTATCTATGAACAATATTTAATTCTTCTCTGAAATCTTTGGCCAAGTTATTTTGAGAAGACATGATTGCTTAGTTAGTATGCTTGAAGTATTATTATTTTTATGTCAATATTAAACTTTTATCTTGAATCTTTCGGATCTGAACATTCATGCCACAATAAAGAAAAATTACATTGAGAAATATGTTAGAAAGCATTCCACATCAAAAATTCTTCTTTTATCATTTACCTACTCGAGGACGAGCAGGAATTAAGCTTGGGGATGATTGATACGTCTCCAACGTATCTATAATTTTTTATTGTTCCATGCTATTATATTATCTGTTTTGGATGCTTAGTGGGCTTTAATTTACCTTTTTATATTATTTTTGGGACTAACCTACTACCAAAGGCCCAGTGCAAATTGTTGTTTTTTGCCTATTTTAGTGTTTCGCAGAAAAGGAATATCTAACGGAATCCAAACAGAATAAAACCTTCAGGAGAGTTATTTTTGGAACAAACGTGATCCAGGAGACTTCGAGTGGACGTCAAGAAAGAAGCGAGGAGGCCACGAGGCAAGAGGGCGCGCCCCTCACCCTCATGGGCCCCTCGCAGCTCCACCGACGTACTTCTTCCTCCTATATATACCCATATACCCCGAAAACATCCAGGAGCACCACGAAACCCTATTTCCACCGCCGAAACCTTCTGTACCTGTGAGATCCCATCTTAGGGCCTTTTCCGGTGCTCCGCCGGAGGGGGAATCCATCACGGAGGGCTTCTACATCAACACCATAGCCTCTCTGATGATGTGTGAGTAGTTTACCACAGACCTTCGGGTCCATAGTTATTAGCTAGATGACTTCTTCTCCCTCTCTGGATCTCAATACAAAGTTCTCCTCGATTCTCTTGGAGATCTATTCGATGTAATTCTTTTTGCGGTGTGTTTGTCGAGATCCGATGAATTGTGGGTTTATGATCAAGATTATCTATGAACAATATTTAATTCTTCTCTGAAATCTTTTATGCATGATTTAAATATCTTTGCAAGTCCCTTTGAATTATCAGTTTGGTTTGTCCTACTAGATTGATCTTTCTTGCAATGGGAGAAGTGCTTAGCTTTGGGTTCAATCTTGTGGTGTCCTTTCCCAGTGACAGCAGGGGCAGCAAGGCACGTATTGTATTGTTGTCATCGAGGATAAAAAGATGGGGTTTATATCATATTGTTTGAGTTTATCCCTCTACATCATGTCATCTTGCCTAATGCATTACTCTGTTCTTATGAACTTAATACTCTAGATGCATGCTGGATAGCGGTCGATGTGTGGAGTAATAGTAGTAGATGCGGAATCATTTCGGTCTACTTGTCGCGGACGTGATGCCTATATACATGATCATGCCTAGATACTCTCATAATTGTTCGCTTTTCTATCAATTGCTCTACAGTAATTTGTTCACCCACCGTAGAATTTGCTATCTTGAGAGAAGTCACTAGTGAAACCTATGGCCCCTGGGTCTATCTTCCATCATATTATTTTCATATCAACTTGCTATTTCTATTACCGTTTATTATGCAATCTTTATTTTCCAACCTATATCATAAAAATACCAAAAATATTTATCGTATTATATCTATCAGATCTCACTTTCGTAAGTGACCGTGAAGGGATTAACAACCCCTTTATCGCGTGGGTTGCGAGTTTCTTGTTTGTTTGTGCAGGTACTAGGCGACTTGCGTGTTACCTCCTATTGGATTGATACATTGGTTCTAAAAACTGAGGAAAATACTTACGCTACTGTGCTGCATCACCCTTTCCTCTTCAAGGGAACACCAACGCATGCTCAAGAGGTAGCAGGGAGTCCAAGTAGGATTCCCAATCCTAGTTGGAGTCCCCTTCCTTTTCCAAGGAGAGAGAGGGAAGGAGGAAGAGAGGGAGAAGGAAAGAGGGGGGCACCGCCCCTCCTAGTCCATTTCAGACCAGCCTGGGGGGCACGGCCACCCCTTGCGTCCCTTCTCTCCTTTCCACTAAAGCCCATTAATGCCCACTACTTCCCCGGGGGGTTCCGGTAACCTTCCGGTACTCCGAAAAATACCCGAAACAGTTCGGAACCATTCCGGCGTCTGAATATAACCTTCCAATATATCGATCTTTACCTCTTAACCATTTCGAGACTCCTCGTCATGTCTGTGATCTCATTCGAGACTCCAAACAAGCTTCGGTCATCAAATCACATAACTCATAATACAATTCGTCATCGAACGTTAAGCGTGCAGACCCTACGGGTTCGAGAACTATGTAGACATGACCGAGACACATCTCCGGTCAATAACCAATAGCGGAACCTGGATGCTCATATTGGTTCCTACATATTCTACAAAGATCTTTATCGGTCAAACGGCATAACAACATACGTTGTTCCCTTTGTCATTGGTATGTTACTTGCCCGAGATTCGATTGTCGGTATCTTCATACCTAGTTCAATCTCGTTACCGGCAAGTCTCTTAACTCGTTTCGTAATGCATCATCCCATAACTAATTCATTAGTCACATTGCTTGCAAGGCTCGTAGTGATGTGCATTACCGAGAGGGCCCCGAGATACCTCTCCGATACATGGAGTGAAAAATCCTAATCTCAATCTATGCCAACTCAACAAACACCAACGGAGACACCTGTAGAGCATGTTTATAATCACCCAGTTATGTTGTGACGTTTGATACCACACAAGGTGTTCCTCTGGTATTTGAAAGTTGCATAATATCATAGTCAGAGGAACATGTATAAGTCATGAAGAAAGCAATAGCAATAAAACTAAACGATCATTATGCTAAGCTAACGGATGAGTCTTGTCCATCACATCATTCTCTAATGATGTGATCATGTTCATCAAATGACAACACATGTCTATGGTTAGGAAACTTAACCATCTTTGATTAACGAGCTAGTCAAGTAGAGGCATACTAGGGACACTCTGTTTTTCTATGTATTCACACATGTACTAAGTTTCCGGTTAATACAATTCTAGCATGAATAATAAACATTTATCATGATATAAGGAAATATAAATAACAACTTTATTATTGCCTCTAGGGCATATTTCCTTCATGATATTCATGATGATAATAGTACCTTGCTTGATGATAATGTGCCACCAAGTGAATTTCTTGATGAACAACTTGCTAGAGCTAAAGATTGAGAATGTTGAAACTGATGAAATTATTGAACTGATGAAGTACGTGAAACTGAAAATCTTGAAACCCCAATTAGACCAAGCTCTCCTAGATATGAAATGCCTAAGATACCTGAAGGTTATGTTATGGATGAGGAGGTAGCTAGAGACTTTTTGCCTACAATGATAGAGATGATCTTAAGAAACTACTATGCAAACTGAAAGAAAAATCTATGAATGCTAGAATGAAATGTGATCCTAAGTTTGATACTTCACCTATATTTGTTACTGATAAGGATTATGAGTTCTCTATTGACCCAGAGTTAATTACTTTGGTTGAATCTGATCCTTTTCATGGCTATGAAACTAAAACTGTTGTGGCACACCTTACTAAATTAAATGATACAACCACCCTATTTGCTCATGTTGAGAAAATTTGCTACTATTATATACTCATATTATTTCCATTCTCATTAAAGGGTGATGCTAAGACATGGTACAATACTCTTGCTCCTGGTTGTGTGCTTAGTCCCTAGGATATGATTTACTACTTCTCTGGAAAAAATAATGCTCATAAGAAACAAGCTGCCTTACAGGAAATGTTTAACTTTGTGCAAATGGAAGAAGAGAGTCTCCCACAAGCTTGGGGGAGGCTTCTCCAATTGCTTAATGCTTTGCCTGATCATCCACTTAAGAAAAATGAAATACTTGATATCTTCTATAATGGACTAACTGATGCTTCTAGGGACTTTCTAGATAGTTGTGTTAGTTGTGTTTTCAGGGAACGAACTTTTGAACAAGCTGAGGAATTATTGAATAACATATTGAAAAATTATGATGATTGGAATCTTCCCGAACCACCGCCTAAACCCACTACGAAGAAGAGGGGTGTCTTATTTCTCAGTCCTGAAGATGTGCAAGAGGGGAAGAAATGTATGAAGGAAAAGGTATTAAAGCTGAAGATGTCAAAAATTTACCTCCTATTGAAGAAATAAATGGACTTGATACACAACCCCCATAGGTGGTAGAGGTAAACTCTTTAATGAAATTTGATGAAAGTGACATCCCTTACAATGTGCATCCTAGTCAATGCCTTTATGACTTTGATAACTACATTAGAAAACAAGATCACTTCAATGCCAATGTTATGAAACAATTGAAATACAACTCTGATATGATTGCTCGCTTTGAGTAACTTGTTATTTAGAATCACTAATGATGTTAGAGGTGTAGGAAAACATGTCTCTATGGTTCAAACCCAGCTAGAACAAGTTGCTAAATCTCAAAGAGAATTGCTTGATGAAATGAATAATAATATGAATGACCATGCTATTAGAGTAGTAACTAGAGGGGGTAGTGAGGGACACCCTAAAAGAATTGAACAAGACTCTCAAATAATTAATACTGATGCACCTAGCTAGTCCTTCTAAAAGGAAAAAAGAAAAATGATAGGACTTTGCATACCTCTAGTGAACCTGGTATAGGAAAATTTCTTGAAGATAATTATGATGTTTCTATTTCTGATGCTAAAACTCAATCTGGTAATGAACATTCACCTAGTGATAATGAAAAAGGTAATGATGATGTTCATGAAGACACTCAACTAGACAATGATAAAGAACCAGATAATTATGTTGAGATAGAACCTGTTGTTGATCTTGATAACCCACAACCTAAAAATAGAAGATATGATCAAAGATACTTTGTGGCTAGAAAACATGGTAAAGAAAGAGAACCGTGGGTTCAGAAATCCATGCCCTTTCCACCTAAACCAACTAAGAAAAAAGATGATGAAGAATTTGAACACTTTGCTGGAATGCTTAGGCTAGTCTTTTTGCACACTCGCTTGACTGATATTTTAAAGATGGCCCCTTATGCAAAATACATGAAAGACATCATCACTAATAAAAGAAAGATACTGAAAGATGAAATCTCCACCTTGCTTGCTAATTATTCTTTTAAGGATGGAGTACCTAAAAAACTTGGAGATCCAGGAATACCAACTATACCTTGCTCCATCAAAAGAAACTATGTTAAAATTGCTTTGTGTGATTTAGGAATTAGTGTTAGTGTTATGCCTTTCTCCTTATATAAAAGACTTGGTTTGAAAAAACTCACACCTACTGAAATATCTTTGCAAATGGCTGATAAATCAACTGCCATATCTATCGGTATTTGTGAGGATGTGCCCGTTGTTGTTGCAAATCTTACTATCTTAACAGACTTTGTTATACTTGAGATGCCCAAGGACGACAACATGTCGATTATGCTTGGTAGACCCTTTTTGAATACTGCAGGGGCTGTTCCTGATTGCAATCAAAGCAAGATCACTTTTCATATCAATGGTATTGAACATACGGTGCACTTCCCGAAGAAACAATTCCAAGTGAATGGTATTATTGTTGTTGAAAAATCTCTAACACTCACTATTGGAAGTTTTCAACTACCTCTACCTACTGCCAAAAAGAAATATGAAATGCTTATTGTTGGGGACATGCATATTCCCGTTGAGGTAACTTAGTGTTTACGAAAGTTCTTCGGTTTCATGCTAATCCAAGGTGGTTGTTAATAAGACTTGATCAACCTTATTAATGGATCATTTTTTAGAGGTATGAAGTTGATGAATTTAGCAGACACTACCTTCTGTCGTTACCTTTTGTTCTCGGTTTTTCTTAGTTAAATAAAATAAAATGCCATTTTATCCTGTTTTCTGGATTTTCCGTGCAATAAAAAATGACCCAAAAATAAAAGTTCTAAGAATGCCCTGAAAATTTAATACGTTTTTCTGAATATTTCTGAATTTCTGGTGCAAATAACATAAGAGGGGGTGCATCTGGTGACCACAAGACACCAGGGCGCGCCCTAGTGGGTTGTGGTCCCTGCATGGGTCCCCTCACTTATCTCTTTAGCCCATGTCATCTCCTACCTCCAAAAAATCACCATAGCTGTCTCTCTCTTGTGTTCTTGCTCTCAAAACCGTAGATTTCGATCTCTTTGCTCGAAGCTCCATTTCCAAAACTGTTTTGGGGGATTGCTACTTGGTATGTGACTCCGCCATTGCTCTGATTAGTTATTGCCTTAGTGGTTTGTATTTTGAATAATTAGCTACTCTTGGTGCTGCTATTGATGAGCTTGCATGTTAGATTCTTACAGTTCTAAGTAGTTTGAATTCTTAATATAGCCTCTATGCATCCTTATGAGTTGCTGTTATCAATCTTGTGAAGTTTTGTTGACAAAAATTTGGTGGACTAAAATTTTCAGAATTTTATCTATAGGAATAAGATGAGTTTCTTTAGAAAGTTTGCCTCCAAGGAAAATGCTAAAGGAGTCATTGGGGAATCATCAGACAATGACCTTAACACTCGGAGAAGGACGAAGGTGCGGCCGTGGGAATGGCCGCATAATGCCTTCTTGGAGGGGCCCAGGATTCATCAAGAGTTCGCCCAATTCGTTGCAAATGCTGGGCTGACCGACTTCATCGTAGCTGAGTATGATCAATACCATCTCCTTACAAATTCCTTTGAGCAAAATTTTCATTTTCTGAGTAGGAATAATCCCCCTGAGGTGCAGTTTAATTTATATGATGAAACCTGTCAGATACCACTCACTAACTTTTGTGATATATGCTTGATCCCTTTTGACGGGGAAATAAGAGATCCTAGACCTGCAGAGTTAGAGTACTTTTAGCGTACTCTGTCAGTGGGAGATGAGAGAGGTGTATCGAGTGTTACCGCCACTAGTTTGCAGTTTCCTTCTGCGCATTACTTTGCTCTATTCATCACGAAGTGTTTAACTGCTAGAGAGAAGGTCGGTGCACTCAGTGCTCCCGACTTCGCCATCTTATGACGTGCACTATACGGTGATAAAACCTTTAGCCTAGGGGCTATTATTGCACATCGTCTGCACCTTAACAGAACCAAGGGCAAAATTCATGGCGGTATTTATGCTACTCGCTTAGCGAGTCACTTTAACGTTCAGATACGCCAACATGATTATCCTCTGCCCAAAGTTTATCTACATCACCAGGCAATGGTGGCTCACCAGTTTACTGATGATGCTGATTCTCTTAATAATATTCGTTACAACCTGGTTTTCAGTGTGAGTTCCCGTGATATTATTCCGTTGCCTGCACCTGGTTTGTTTGATTCTATTGCCAAGGGAGGATACAGGGTCATTCCAGAGGACATTATAGCTTACCAGAACAACCAGGCAGCGGTAGAGGAGGAGCCTCAGGAGTGGGATGCTTGGGTGCCGCTGCTGCAGCACTTTGACATGGGACCGGATTGCTACTATGGATGGTGATTACCAAGCTAGGCCAAAAGCATAAGCTTGGGGGAGTACATATTTCCACCGACACTACATGCATGCTCACACATTTCATTCAAGTTGTCAGTGTTAACACATCTTCATTGTATTATCCATGCTAGATTTATTTTCTTGCTTTCTTCTTGTGTGTTTGAAAAACTTTGAGAAAATCCAAAAAATGTTTCATGCTTCTTTTCAGTTTTTATTTCTAGTTTAATTAGTTGTAGTATTGAAAGAAAACCCAAAAAGATTTCTCGGTTCTTCTTTTGCTTGTTGGGAGATTTCCCGTGTAAATAGTTTTTCTCGTTTTTGTTTTTATTTCTTTAATTTGCTTTCTTCAAGAAAAACTAAAAACTCCAAAAATATTTCAGTGTGTTTCTTTGAAATTCTTTTTCTTTTTATTGAGTCATACCAAGGAGAAGACCACGATGAAAATGTTGAGTGGCTCTCATATGCATTACTGTTGATCTAACAAAGAGCCCGAATTGCTTTGTCTTCCCCCTTTGAATAAAATGTTTGCATATTCCAGCTTAGTCCACGGCACTCTTGCACTATTATTATTTTCATATCTTTTGGTCGTGCAAGTGAAAGGCAATAATGACGATATTTGGTGAAGTTGTTGTGGCAGAGAGAAACGGGTATGAACTCGACTTGTTCTATTTTTGTAAGTATGTTTAACCTAGTATCCATGATTCAGCATATTATGATTAAACATGTTTGCAATGACAATTAGAGATTATAGTTCCTCATGCCATGCTTAAGTAGCTAGGAGTGGATAATGATTTATCTTGGCTGTCAACATTGCATTAAAATGATTGTGATGTAGTATGATGATATGGTATCCTCCTTTGAATGTTTCAAGTGGCTTAACTTGGCACATATTCATGCATGTAGTTAAATCAAAACCAACATAGCCTCTACGATATTTATGTTCATGGGGTCCATATCATACTCATGCTAGTATTCAATGTTCATTATTCATAATGCATGTTCATGACCATTTTTGCTCTCTAGCTGGCCGCTTCTCAACCTATTTGGTAGCCTTTGATAACCCACAAGTATAGGGGATCGCAACAGTTTTTGATAAGTAAGAGTGTCGAACCCAACGAGGAGCTAAAGGTAGAACAAATATTCCCTCAAGTTCTATCGACCACCGATACAACTCTACGCACGCTTGACGTTCGCTTTACCTAGAACAAGTATGAAACTAGAAGTACTTTGTAGGTGTTGTTGGATAGGTTTGCAAGATAATAAAGAGCACGTAAATAAAAAGTAGGGGCTGTTTAGATAAAGACACAACTAAATTAGTTTTAGTAAAGATTGTTTTCTTACGAGAAAGTTATTTGTCCCTAGGCAATCGATAACTAGACCGGTAATCATTATTGCAATTTTATATGAGGGAGAGGCATAAGCTAACATACTTTCGCTACTCGGATCATATGCATTATGATTGGAACTCTAGCAAGCATCTGCAACTACTAAATATCATTAAGGTAAAACCCAACCATAGCTTTAAAGCACCAAGTCCTCTTTATCCCATAAGCAACAACCCCCTTACTCGGGTTTGTGTTTCAGTAACTCATGCAACCCACTATAAGCGAATCATGAACGTATTGCAACACCCTACAGCGGGGATCCCTCACACTTGCGCGACACGGAGAGCACCATAGGACAGCACCAATAATAAAACATGCAACTCAAACCAATCTTGATGATCAAATAGCCCATAGGACAAAACGGATCTACTCAAACATCATAGGATAGCCATACATCATTGGGAAATAATATATAGCGTTGAGCACCATGTTTAAGTAGAGATTACAGCGGGTAAAAGAGAGGTTACACCGCTGCATAGAGGGGGGGAAGAGTTGATGATGATAGCGGTGAAGTTGTTGGTGAAGATTTCGGTGATGATGATGGCCACGGCAGCGTTCCGGCACCACCGGAAGAGAAGGGGAGAGGGGGGACCTTCGTCTTCTTCTTCCTTGACCTCCTCCCTAGATGGGAGAAGGGTTTCCCCTCTGGTCCTTGGCCTCCATGGCATGGGAGGGGTGAGAGCCCCTCCGAGATTGGATCCGTCTCTCTGTCTCTCTCTTTGTTTCTGCGTTCTTAGATTCTACCCTTTCACCGTTTCTTATATTCCCGGAGATACGTAACTCCGATTGGGCTGAAATTTTAACACGATCTCTATCCGAATATTAGCTTTCTGGCGGCGAAAGAAGGGCACCAACTGCCTTACGGGGTGGCCACGAGGGTCAGGGGCGCGCCCCCCTGCCTCGTGGCCCCCTCGGGCATCGTCTCATGTAGATTTTTCTTCCCAAAAATCATATATATTCCAAAAAAATCTCCGTCAGTTTTTATCCCGTTTGGACTCCGTTTGATATGGATATTTTGCGAAACAAAAAACATGCAACAAACAGGAACTGGCACTGGGCACTGGATCAATATGTTAGTCCCAAAAATAGTATAAAAAGTTGCCAAAAGTATATAAAAGTTGTAGAATATTGGCATGGAACAATCAAAAATTATAGATACGACGGAGACGTATCAGCCTTCGCCTGTATTAAGCAGAAATACTGTTTGTGCACCAAAACCCTTAAACCAAAGTTATCCTAGATGAGTCCACTATATCTACCTATATGTGGTATTACCCTGGCGTTCTAAGTAAATTTGCATGTGCCACCTCTAAAACTTCAAGTGAACATCTATTTTTTGTGCCTGGATTGTTCATAGAGCGATAGGCGTAGTCGGTATCTTCCATGCTAAGCGGGTTATTCTCATGATGAGTATTTATACACTCATCCTTGCTCAAGAGGGGCGGTAATAGGGATTCCCAATCCCGAAATCAAAAATTGCAAATAATTAAACAAAACTCCCCCAGGATTGTTGTTGGTATGGACGGTACCCATGGATTCGGCTAGCCGTGGAGTGTGTTTGTTGGTGGAGGAGGAGTAAACCTTTACTTCTATCGCTTGTGAACCGCCACTAATGTGTTTAGCATGGAAGATATTGATAATTCTTGGTCGTGGCATAAACAGGAAGGGTGCATTTCCCAAATTTTCATTTATCTCCGTTTTTAAAACTTTCAGCTCTGGCACCTCTGCAATTCCCTACTTCCCTCTGCGAAGGGACTATCTATTTAATTTTATGTTGGGTCATCACCTTCTCAAATAAGCGCCAGATCTGAGAGCACTATTGTTATCCTCATGCATTGTGTATAGTTAATGTTGGGTGCATCGTGATTGGATCTTTTCTACCATGAATTACAATGTTTAGTCGCTTCTTGAACTTTGGAGGTGCTCTGCATTTATGCTTTGTGGTCTCAGAAATGGCTAGAAAGATACCACTATTATCATATTATATCATGATTGTTTTGACAAAGTGTTGGTATTTGAGATATCTTATTATTGCTTGCTAGTTGATTATGCCATTGATAGGAGTTAATATAATATTTTAGAGTTATTGCTGATATGGTTAGTCATGATCTTTGCTGAAAACCTGGGTGCTACTTAAGCTTATTTATGTAAACAAGAACAAAAGAGTTCGTAAAAGTTTCTCTTTTTCAGTTTTAGTTTATCAACTGAATTGCTTGAGGACAAGCAAAGGTTTAAGCTTGGGGTAGTTGGTACGTCTTCGTCATATCTACTTTTCCTAATGCTTTTGCTCTTGTTTTGGACTCTAATTTGCATGATTTGAATGAAACTAACCTGGTCTGACGTTGTTTTTAGCAGAACTGCCATGGTGTTGTTTCTGTGCAGAAAATTTCTCAGAATGGAACGGAACTTTTTGGAGAATTATTTTATAGTAAACGAAAAATACTGGAGCCAAGAACCACCGGAGGGGGGCCTCTGGCTGGTCACAAGACACCAGGGCACCCCCCTCCTCTGGCACGCCCTGGTGGGTTGTGCCCACCTCGTGGCGCCGTAGACCCTAATTCCAATCCTATAAAATCCTATTTTCCGAGAAAAAAATAAGGGAGGAAATTTCATCGCGTTTCCCGATACAAAGCTGCCGCCACCTCATGTTATTCATCGGGAGGCCAGATCTGGAGTCCATTCGGGGCTCCGGAGAGGGGTATCTTCGATCTTCGTCGGCACCAACCCTCCTTCATCACCAATTCCATGATGCCCCCCACCGGGAGTGAGTAATTCCTTCGTAGGCTTGATGGTCGATGAGGTGTTGAATGAGATTCATCATGTAATCGAGTTAGTTTTGTTAGGGCTTGATCCCTAGTATCCACCATGTTCTAAGATTGATGTTGTTATGACTTTGCCATGCTTAATGCTTGTCACTTAGGGCCCGGGTGCCATGATTTCAGATCTGAATCATTTATGTTTCCACCATTATATCTATGTTCTAGATCCGATCTTGCAAGTCATATTCACCTATTATATGTTATGATCTGTAAACCATAGTGTGGCAGTAATTGGGATACTTTCCAGTGATGACTGTAGTTTGAGGAGTTCATGTATTCACTATGTGTTGATGCTTTGTTCCGGTTCTCTATTAAAAAGAGGCCTTAATATCCATTCGTTTCCTTATGGACCCCACTGTCACGGGAGGATAGGACAAAAGATGTCATAAAGTTCTTTCCATAAGCACATATGACTATTTACGGAATACATGCCTACATTATATTTATGAACTAGAGCTAGTTTTGTATCGCCCTAGGTTATGATTGTTATATGATGAATGTCATCCAACAAATCCACCGATCCAATGCCTATGAATTTTCCACATATTGTTCTTGCTAAGTTTCTACTGCTGCAGTTACCGTTACACTTGCTACCAAATCATTGCTATCATTGTTACCATTAATACTGTTGTTACCACTGCTATCAAAACTATCATATTACTGTGCTACTGATTACTTTGCTGCAGATATTTAATCTCCGGGTGTGGTTGAATTGACAACTCAACTGCTAATACTTACAAATATTCTTTGGCTCCCCTTGTGTCGAATCTATAAATTTGGGTTGAATACTCTACCCTCGGAAACTGTTGTGATCCCCTATACTTGTGGGTTATCAATATAACTAGGTTATCCAAAGTAAACAACCAAACGTGAACAGTGGAGTGGCCAGATTATCTCATTTTATAAGTGTGGGTCGCGTGCTCGAGACCCGGTGGCCCTATTTACATAAATCTTTGCATATTTCAGCAGTACAGTGGACAACTTCTCCGCAAATAAAAAAATCTTGTGCAAAAACGTGTTGTGGTGGTCGGCTTTTTCCACAAATAAAAAATATAAGGGCATTTTAGAGAAAAGTTCACTTTTGGTCCCTCAACTAACCAACTTGTTTGCTTTTCGTCCCTCAACTCCTAAACCATACATTCTGCACCTTGAACTTCCAAAACAAGTGTTGTCCCTCTTTCAAACTAAAGCGGTTTCTCTAATGACGTGGCATGGTTTTGGATCTTGACTGACACTTGTCTATGCTGGTGTCCTAGTGATTTTCTATTCAGTCTATGTCTCTCATATGAGTTGGCCCCACATGGAAGCTCTTTCTTCAAACTCTCTCCCCTGCACTTCACAACCAACATGGTAGGAAACAAGACAGACCAACATGCCTCCTCCCCCGTCCCACAGGAGGAGCTCAAAATCTTGCGAAAGGCCAGGTCATCCCCCGACATGGTGGTGTGCTCGAGCTTGACGAGAGAGAGATAGAATACAACAGCGAAACCAAAATAAGGAAAGCACGGGGAGAGGAACCTATCATCCATGCCCCGCAGACGGCAGCCTAGAGCGGCACGGAGGTGGCCCTGAGGCATGGGGTGTTGGTCAGAAGCCACATGCGGCGTGGCGTGCATGTGCGGGTCACTCACGGTAGTGGCATGCACAAGAGGGGTGATAGCTGCGGCTGCCTCGACGTGTGCACACTCTCCGTCGGCTGCCTAGCAGCCGCTGGTCGGTGGCTGTGACGAGGTAGACATGGCGCACGACAATTGTTTGAAGAAATGTCCAGTAGAGATGGGGGGAAGAAGTTGAACTGGCAAAATTCGAATGCCACATGTGCACTTCGGTCCAAATCCATTCCACCTCATGCACAAATCCACTTTGATTGGGGATAGGGACGAAATTTGGCCGGTTTTGAAAGTTTAAGATGCAGAAGGTCTGGTTTAGGAATTGATGGACCAAAACCAGACAAGTCAATTAACTAAGGGACCAGAAGTGGACTTTTCTCGGCATTTTATGCAAAAATGTGTTGCACAGAGACCCATCACTACTGACGAGTGGGGCCATATACAGGGATATGAAGGAAATATGCCCTAGAGGCAATAATAAAGTTGTTATTTATATTTCCTTATATCATGATAACTGTTTATTATTCATGCTAGAATTGTATTAACTGGAAACTTAGTACATGTGTGAATACATAGACAAACAGAATGTCACTAGTATGCCTCTACTTGACTAGCTCATTGAATCAATGATGGTTATGTTTCCTAACCATAGACATCAGTTGTCATTTGATTAATGGGATCACATCATTATAGAATGATATGATTGACTTGACCCATCCATTAGCTTAGCACGATGATCGTTTAGTTTGTTGCTATTGCTTTCTCCATAACTTATACATGTTCCTATGACTATGAGATCATGCAACTCCAGAATACGGGAGGAACACTTTGTGTGCTACCAAACGTCACAACGTAACTGGGTGATTATAAAGGTGCTCTACAGGTGTCTCCGATAGTGTTTGTTGAGTTGGCATAGATCGAGATTAGGATTTGTCACTCCGATTGTTGGAGAGGTATCTTTGGGCCCTCTCGGTAATCCACATCAATATAAGCCTTGCAAGAAATGTGACTAATGAGTTAGTTGCGGGATAATGCATTACGGAACGAGTAAAGAGACTTGCCGGTAATGAGACTGAACTAGGTATTGAAGATACCGATGATCGAATCTCGGGCAAGTAACATACTGATGACAAAGGGAACAACGTATATTGTTATGCGGTTTGACCGATAAAGATCTTCATAGAATATGTGGGAGCCAATATGAACATCCAGGTTCTGCTATTGGTTATGGACCAGAGACGTGTCTCGGTCATGTCTACATAGTTCTCGAACCCGTAGGGTCCGCACGCTTAACGTTCGGTGACGATCGGTATTATGAGTTTATATGTTTTGATGTACCGAAGGTTGTTCGGAGTTCCGGATATGATCACGGACATGATGAGGAGTCTCAAAATGGTCAAGACATAAATATTGATATATTGGATGACTATGTTTGGACATCGCAATGGTTCCGGGTAAGTTCGGGCATTAACCGGAGTGTCGTGGGTTACCGGAACCCCCCGGAGTATATGGGCCCTAATGGGCTTTCAGGGAGAGAGGGAGGAGCTACCTAGGGCAGGCCACGCGCCCCCCAAGGCCTAGTTCGAATTGGACTAGGGGGAGGGGCGGCGCCCCCTCCTTCCTTCTCTTCTCTCCTACTCCTACTACATGGAAGGGGGAATCCTACTCCCGATGGGAGTAGGACTCCCCAGGGCGCACCATAGTAGAGGGCCAGCCCTCCCCTCCTCCACTCCTTTATATACGGGGGAGGGGACACCCTATAGACACACAAGTTGATCATTGATCTCTTAGCCGTGTGCGGTGCCCCCTCCACCATAATCCACCTCGGTCATATCGTAGCGGTGCTTAGGCGAAGCCCTGTTCCGGTAGCATCATCATCATCGTCATCAAGCCGTCGTGCTGACGAAGCTCCCCCTCGACACTCTACTGGATCGTGAGTTTGTGGGACTCCACCGAGCCGAACGTGTGCAGATCGCGGAGGTGTCATACTTTCGGTACTAGGATCGGTCGATCGTGAAGACATACGACTACATCAACCGCGTTGTCATAATGCTTCCGCTTACGGTCTACGAGGGTACATAGATAACACTCTCTCCTTTCGTTGCTGTGCATCACCATGATCTTGCATGTGCGTGTGATTTTTTTTTGAAATTACTGTGTTCCCCAATAGTAGCATCAGAGCCAAGTTTATGCGTAGATGTTATATGCACGAGTAGAACACAAAGGAGTTGTGGGCGTGGGTATATACATATTGCTTGCTGATACGTCTCCAACATATCTATAATTTTTGATTGCTCCATGCTATATTATCTACTGTTTTGGACATTATTGGGCTCTATTATCCACTTTTATATTATTTTTGGGACTAACCTATTAACCGGAGGCCCAGCCCAGAATTGCTGTTTTTTTGCCTATTTTAGGGTTTCGAAGAAAATGAATATCAAACGGAGTCCAAACGGAATGAAACCTTCGGAACGTGATTTTCTCACCGAACATGATCCAGGAGACTTGGACCCTACATCAAGAAACAAAGGAGGAGGCCACGAGGTAGGGGGCGCGCCTAGCCCCCCCCCCCCCAGGCGCGCCCTCCACCCTCGTGGCCCCCCTGTTGCTCCACCGACGTACTCCTTCCTCCTATATATACCTACATACCCCCAAACAATCAGATACAGAGCCAAAACCCTAATTCCACCGCCGTAACTTTCTATATCCACGAGATCCCATCTTGGGGCCTGTTCCGGAGCTCCTCCGGAGGGGGTATCCATCATGGAGGGCTTCTACATCAACACCATAGCCTCTCCGATGAAGTGTGAGTAGTTTACCTCAGACCTTCGGGTCCATAGTTATTAGCTAGATGGCTTTTTCTCTCTTTTTGGATCTCAATACAATGTTCTCCCTGTCGGTGTCAAAACCGGCGGATCTCAGGTAGGGGGTCCCGAACTGTGCGTCTAAGGCGGATGGTAACAGGAGGCAGGGGACACAATGTTTTACCCAGGTTCGGGCCCTCTTGATGGAGGTAAAACCCTACGTCCTGCTTGATTTATTCTTGATGATATGAGTATTACAAGAGTTGATCTACCACGAGATCGGAGAGGCTAAACCCTAGAAGCTAGCCTATGGTATGATTGTATGTTGTCCTACGGACTAAAACCCTCCGGTTTATATAGACACCGGAGAGGGCTAGGGTTACACAAGGTCGGTTACAAAGGAGGAGATATACATATCCGTATTGCCTAGCTTGCCTTCCACGCCAAGTAGAGTCCTATCCGGACACGGGACGAAGTCTTCAATCTTGTATCTTCATGGTCCAACAGTCCGGCCAAAGGATATAGTCCAGCTTTCCGGAGACCCTCTAATCTAGGACTCCCTCAGTAGCCCCTGAACCAGGCTTCAATGACGATGAGTCCGGCGTGCAGTGTTGTCTTCGGCATTGCAAGGCGGGTTCCTCCTCCGGATACACCACAGAAGAGTTTGAATAAAAGGATAGTGTCCGACCCTGCAAAATAAGTTCCACATACCACTGTAGAGAGAATAATATTTCCACAAATCTAATCTGCTGACATGTTTTGGCAACATGACATCATGCCATAGCTCGGTGATTATTCGAACCGTTTTTCTTTAACTAGCCCCGCACATAACGCGAGGCAGTTTCTTGACACGTCTTGTCAAAGCAGAGATCGTGTCCCCCTTATTACGGTATTCTCATCAATACGGGCATGGGTAACCCAACCGCTCCATCAATTATGGTGCTTGGGGGATAAGTGAGTTTTACTAGGCCAGTGGGGCGCATAGTTTCGGCCACCCTTATAAGGGGATAAGGTTTAACCTTTTTCTACCTACGCCTTCTTCCTCCTTGCTCATCCATTCTTGCGCACTCGAGCTCCAACGCCCAAGTCCACATCCTTCTCCTCAACCTTCTCCAAACATGTCCGGAGCGGGAGGCAAGTGGATGGCTTCCTCCATCATGGAGGGGCACATCAAAAAGCTGCGCCGAGCCGGATACATAGCCGCAAATATCGCGCATCGGCTGTCTGCTGCGGGGCAGATCGTCCCTACCCCGGAACCTCATGAGAGGGTAGTTTTCCTCCACCACTTCCTCCACGGCCCGGGGTTTCCCCTCCATCCATTTGTCTGCGGTCTTATGTTCTACTACGGGTTGTACTTTCATGATCTGGCCCCGAACTTCATCCTCAACATTTCAGTGTTCATCGTCGTGTGTGAGGCTTTCCTCCACATCCAGCCCCACTTCGGCCTGTGGCTGAAGACCTTCAATATCGAGCCGAAGGTGGTGGGAGGCCAACAAGCGGAATGTGGGGGAGCCATGGTGGGCAAGATGCCCAATGTTATATGGCTCAAAGGCTCCTTCGTGGAGACCATAAAGGGGTGGCAATCGGCGTGGTTCTACATCACCGAGCCGCGCGACACCAACTGGGTGGCGGCCCCCAAGTTTTGATCCGGAATCCCCACATGGCTCACCTCCTGGAAAGAGAAGGGTCTGTCCTGGGGTTCATCGGTGGAGCTGGACGGACTCCAGAAATGTATCTGGAATATGGCAAGCAAGAAGCTCAAGCTTGTCAACATAGTCCAGGTCATGATCTTCCACCGGATCCTCCCGTGTCAACAACGGGATTTCAACCTGTGGGAGTTCGACCCGGCCCGGCACCAGACTCTAATCGAGCTCTTCAACACGACGCACAAAGACGTCTGGAGGGTGTTGTTTAAGGGCGCCGAGGTCCCTCCCTCTCTCACCGAGGACCGCGGGCTAAGCGCGAAGCACCCTGGGAATCTGGTAAGTTTTGTACATCTGGTAGGATTTTTACTTCCCATAGCTTAACCATAAGCGGGGTCTGAGCTCCCATGCCTTTGACAGGACTAGGTGAAGGCATCGGAGCAGATCGACTGCCCGGTCCCTCTGCCCGAAGACACTGCGGACTCTCTCCTGACGGAGATGCTAACTCCGGCTCCTTACAAGGTGCGGAGAAGACTGTCGGTGTCAAAACCGGCGGATCTCGGGTAGGGGGTCCCGAACTGTGCGTCTAGGCCGGATGGTAATAGGAGACAAGGGACACAATGTTTTACCTAGGTTCGGGCCCTCTTGATGGAGGTAAAACCCTACGTCCTGCTTGATTAATATTGATGATATGGGTAGTACAAGAGTATATCTACCACGAGATCGAGGAGGCTAAACCCTAAAAGCTAGCCTATGGTATGATTTTTGTATGATGAAGTTGTTCTACGGACTAAACCCCTCCAGTTTATATAGACACCGGAGAGGGTTAGGGTTACACAAAGTCGGTTACAATGGTAGGAGATCTTGAATATCCGCGTCGCCAAGCTTGCCTTCCACGCCAAGGAAAGTCCCATCCAGACACGGGATGAAGTCTTCAATCTTGTATCTTCATAGTCCTGGAGTTCGGCTGAAGGTATAGTCCGGCTACCCGGACACCCCCTAATCCAGGACTCCCTCAGTAGCCCCCGAACTAGGCTTCAATGACGATGAGTCCGGCGCGCAGATTGTCTTCGGCATTGCAAGGCGGGTTCTCCTCCAAATTCCGTGTACCTGCTGAGTAATGTCCGATTTTCGTAATGTAGCGTTCCTTGGCTTCCACGCCCAATAATGGCCGTCTTCCACGTGTCAAATGAATGCAAAAAGTCGGGGTGTTTTTACATTCACACCCCTAGCCGCATAAACGAGCCACTTATTTAACGGGATGGGGATTCAGATCCAAACCACACCTTCTCCTCTCTGCGAGTAATCATCAGAGCCCCTCCAGCAAAGGTTCATTCCAACATGGCCAGCCGTCGCAGCTCCTCCTCTCGCCCTTCCAGTCCTAAACCTGGAGACTGGGAGAGGTGCTCCATCCCGCACAGCGAGCTAGTGTCGCTTCAGGCCAAGGGATTTCTCCCTCAGGCCTATATGGTCCCGGTCCGAGCCGGACTCGCCACCTATAATGGCGGAGAGCAAGCGGAGAGCACCACATGTCCCTCCAAAGGAGAGCGGGTGTGCCTCGTCCCTTATCTAGTAAGAGGACTTGGATTTCCAATCCATCCATTTCTCCGTGGGCTTCCGGAGTTCTACGGCCTCCAGCTGCACGATCTCACGGCCGCCTCTATATTGCATATCGCGGGCTTCATCGCTCTTTGCGAGCTATTATTGGGTGTTGAGGCCCATTTTGCGTTGTGGAAAAGATTATTCTGTCTGGTGCCACGCTCTCAAGAGGGTTCTATATATCAAGTGGGCGGAGCCGAAGTGTGGCGTATCGCCGGGACTGGATATCTATCCGGAACCCCAAAGAAGGCGTCCAAGGACTGGCCTTTGGAATGGTTTTATATAGATGATGTCCCGCTACCGGACCCTATCCGGGTCGGTCTCCCCGAATTCAACAATGCTCCCGTAAAGAAACGCCTAAGCTGGCGTTCGCGGAGCTCTCAGAGAGAAAGCGACAGGGACGTCCTTCACCTGATGGGCCGGATAAGACTATTGGCTCATTCCGGACTAACCATGATTGGAGTCATGGCCGCATGCATTATGCGGGGGGTGGAGCCGCTTCAATATAGAGGCCACCCCATGTGGGATTTTAACAGGGAGGATGACGCCACTCGTTACGGTCGTAAGGGGCCAGCCTCGGCTGCCGCTCTAGTAAAGATCTTATCCTCTTTGTACAAGGGAGAAGAGGAGGAATTCCTCCGCGTCAACCCGCAGGGCGGATTTAGTATGTACAACCCCCCGAGTTGGGTAAGTGAACAATTGTGCCTGCCCATCCGCTTTATATTCCCATGATTAAATATGTAGTCCAACGATTTCAACGTAGGAACTGCGTCAGGAAGTAAAGGATATAAACAGCCGTCCCCCACAACCCGAGGATCCAGAACGGTCCCTCGATCCGGACTTCGAAGAGGATCCGGATATATCGGTGGAGTTGATTGACGGGGTGTTTCATCAGTTAAGCAAGGACAATACCTTGGTGGCCATTACGGCTGATTACCCAGGGTTAATCCCGGCCTCCCAGGTAACAGAGAGCGGAGTCTCATCCCTTTGAGAAGGAATCCATTATCACGCATTTCAGTTTTCCTGACCGTGTTTTGCAGGGGAGGTTTCCAAGGCGGGAGGCCGAACCTGTGGCGGCTAGCCAACGAGGGGCCGCAGGGCCCCGTGGGGCAAAAAGGAATGTAGTCCGGACTGGGACGCCGGCGCAAAGGTATAGCGCATCCTCTTTTTCCCTGGTGTTATTTCTTCAGGGCATATTAACGTTCGTGCTATCTTCAAGATGAAGAGACCTCGCCAGACTACATCCGGAGAGGTTGCCAACCGTGCCTCCACCAGCCAGGCTCCAACGCCTGGCCCGGAAGCGGGAGCGAACATGAGGCGCGCACCGGACGCTCCTCCGACAGAGGATGCGGACAGGCTGTCTGCCACCAATTCCGAGGTGGAGAGTGCCATGAAGCACAGGCGTCGCCGTACAGTTCTTCGCGACGCTTGTTTCTCCCAAGAGGCATTAGATGCCTTCAATTCCGGAGATGCGTACCTCCGTGCCGCTCAAAATGGTTTAACCAGAGCCACGGAGCAATATGTAAAAGACATACGGGTAAGAAAATTTTGGTAAATATGTATGTACCAGTAGCCCCCGAGACTTGAAACAGTTAGAGTAACTGGTTTAAGGATCATTTGTTATGCAGGTTCTTGCAGAGAAGAATACCGTACTGTTCCAGGAGCTGAAAGAGTGCAAAGCCCAACTAGAGGCCGCACTAGCCGCGGCAGGGGAGCCGAAAGAGACCCCCTCTGGTAAGATACACTTCGAAAGATTAATATCTTGCGAAGTGCAGCGTGGGTATGAATCTGCCAAATCATATTGCAGATGGTGCCGGACTGGATCAGGAGAGGCAACAACTCTTACGCCGGCTAAAGGCCGGTGAGAATATGTTGACAAGGGTGAGGCGGGAGAAGAATGAGCTTCAGGATGCCAACACCAAGCTGGACGTTGAACTTAAAGATGTTCGGGGCCAGCTGTCGGACTCTACTAAGGAGAATTAGCGGCTTCGACGCGGCATATTTAGTAAGTGCTTAAGCGAATCTTTGAAAGAAAAGAGTTCGGCGAGGAAGTCGACTAACAGAGTAATGTCTGTAGGTATGCTAACAGGTCGTCCTGCAGAGGAGATGCCCGGTTCTACGGGTGACCTTCTTCCCGAGCTCTCGCAACTGCATGAGCGAGCTCGGCAGGCGATGCGAGGTGTTGCCCAAGCCTTATGGCCTTCCCACTCCATGCCCGAGGGCCTTGGAGAGCTTTCGGAGAAGCTT
Source organism: Triticum dicoccoides (assembly GCF_002162155.2). NCBI lineage: Eukaryota > Viridiplantae > Streptophyta > Magnoliopsida > Poales > Poaceae > Triticum > Triticum dicoccoides. Next base: position 410,830,323 of record NC_041388.1, on the reverse strand, counting down.
AAGGGAGCTCGGCGGCGCTTCCGGTTGTGGAAGATATCGGCCTGCCGACAAGGCGCTAGGGAGGCCTGGTCCATGGTGAAGACGCGGTACGCGAAGTCTGACCCAAACCATATGGCCGAGGTCGAACCTGTGGGGCCTGACGGGAAGGAGATCCCTATAAGCTTAGTGTGCAGCCAAGTAGAATTGGCCGCAAAGTATTCCCAGCAGGACTATAAGTTAGACAGCCTGTTAGATGGTATTGAAGAGGAATACAATCAGTCAGAGTGACTATGTAATTTTTAATTGACATGTGTAATGCCTTCTAGCCGGATTGTAGATCGTTTGTCGTTGCCAACCTTTTCGCTTCAACCTTAGTACCTGACGGTCCGGAGTGTGTCCGAATACCCTAGCGGTTATGTAAGAACCGGGGATGCGTGGAGACCAGGCGTAGGGGTCATTAGTGCTTTATCAGACAAGTGCCCAACTAGTTATGTTATATTACATGGTTAGTAAGAAACATCTTCCAGATAGAATAGTTCCGTTAGGGGTTCCTTTCTCTGGGAGGCATGCCCTAAAGTGCATGTCCGGACTGCAAACACAGGAAAATCATCTGGGGGCATATACATAAATAAGTAAAAAAGGTCATCTTTTAGTTCACCGACCGAATATTCCCTTAAGAACGCTAGCTTTCGGCTTCACCCAGTCTGAGGTACACATCCGGCTGATCCGGCAGTAACAATCGCAGAGGTGCTCCCTTTACCACCTAGCCGAACAATCGGGAATGTAGGGGTAAGCACAGGAGCCAGGCAACCCAGCTTGGCCAAAACTTAAGTCATATCGATGCATATAATGGTGAAGAAAAGGTACATGCGGAAGTTTGACACATGTGGTGGGCGTGAAGCCCGTATAAATAAGCTTCTGTTAAAGAAGCCCCCAGGTTTAATGAGCGCGAGTAGCACTTCACTTGAGGAGCCTTTAAGGGCTATAAAAGAGAAGAGGGGAAGGAGAGAAATGTAAGACAGAAAATGTAAAAAATGGACAGAGGAAGGAGACAAACACAGAGTCCAGCGCTAGGCATAGAATCTTCGGAGACGGGCTGCGTTCCATGGGTTCGGCTCGAGTCGGTTATCCGACCCATCTCGCAGGCGGTATGCTCCACCAGTCAGGACTTGGTCGATTATGAAGGGACCTTCCCACTTGGGCTTCAGCTTGTCCTTTTTCTTGTCCGGCAGGCGTAGAACTAATTCGCCAACGTTGTAGCTTTTGGCCCGCACTTCTCTGCTTTGATATCTGCGAGCCTGCTGTTGATAGAATGCGGAACGGGCTTTTGCCACGTTGCGCTCCTCCTCTAAGGCGTCCAAACTATCCTGCCGATCGAGCTCGGCCTCCCTTTCTTCGTACATGCGCACTCGAGGTGAGTCATGAATTATGTCGCAGGGCAAGACTGCCTCTGTGCCGTACACCATAAAAAAATGGTGTGTATCCGGTGGTGCGGTTCGGCATGGTCCATAGCCCCCAGAGTACGGAGTCGAGCTCCTCTACCCAGTGCGTGTTAGATTCCTTGAGGGACCGCACTAATATGGGTTTGATGCCGCTCATGATGAGACCATTTGCATGTTCGACCTAACCGTTAGTTTGTGGGTGATAGACGGAAGCATAATCGAGCTTGATGCCCATGTTTTTGCACCAGATTTTTACCTCATCGGCCGTGAAGTCCGTGCCGTTATCGGTGATGATGCTGTGGGGGACGCCATAACGGTGTACGACCCCGGATATGAAGTCTATCACAGGTCCGGATTCGACCGTCTTAACAGGCTTGCCTTCTATCCATTTGGTGAACTTATCCACCATGACCAGTAAGTATTTTTTCTTGTGGGTTCCGCCTTTAAGGGGTCCCACCATGTCAAGCCCCAGACCGCGAAAGGCCAAGTGATGGGGATAGTTTGGAGGACGGTGGGTGGCATATGGCTTTGGTTTGCAAAAAGCTGGCAACCGACGCATTTATGGACCAAGTCCTGAGTGTCCGCCCGGGCCGTCGGCCAATAAAAGCCTATACGAAAGGCCTTGCTTACAAGGGACCGAGCTGCGGCGTGATGGCCACCGAGTTCGGCATGAATTTCAGCCAGCAGGTTTCGCCCTTCCTCTTCGGAGATGCACCTTTGAAGGACTCCAGTAGTGCTTTTCTTGTAAAGTTCTCCCTCATGGACTTTATAGGCTTTAGATCGCCGCACTATACAGCGTGCCTCATTTTGGTCCTCTAGGAGTTCCTGTCTAGTAAGGTAGGCTAGGAATGGTTCTGTCCACAGGGCGATAACGGCCATTAGTACGTGGGCTGAGGTTGTTATTTCGTTGGTAGAGCCTCCGATTATGTCAGATTGTTCGGCATCGGACAGTGCGGTTGGGTCCGGACTAATATTGCCATGTTCCCCTTCCCATACTACGGATGGCTTCAACAGCCTTTCCAGGAAGATGTTGGGGGGACCGCATCGCGTTTTGCACCGATGCGTGCCAGGACGTCTGCCGCCTGATTGTTTTCTCGGGATATATGGTGAAATTCGAGCCCTTCAAACCGAGCTGACATTTTGAGGACGGCGTTGCGGTAAGCTGCCATTTTTGGATCTTTGGCATCGAAGTCTCCATTTATTTGGGATATCGCAAGGTTCCAATCCCCGCGCACCTCTAGGCGTTGAATGCCCATGGATACTGCCATCCGGAGACCATGTAAAAGGGCCTCATATTCGGCTGCATTGTTAGAGTCTGTGTACATAATCTGGAGTACATATTGAACTGTGTCTCCTATGGGGGATGTCAAAACGATGCCGGCCCCTAGTCCGGCCAACATTTTGGAACTGTCGAAGTGCATGATCCAGTTTGAATATGTGTCGTACTCTTTAGAGAGTTCGGCCTCCGTCCATTCTGCGACGAAGTCGGCCAAAACTTGCGACTTGATAGCTCGCCGTGGCCTATAAGTTAGGTCGAACGGGAGGAGCTCGATGGCCCATTTTGCAATCCGGCCCGTTGCGTCACGGTTGTTTATAATATCATTGAGTGGTACTTCCGATGCTATTGTGATTGAACACTCTTGAAAGTAGTGTCGTAGCTTCCGGGATGCCATGAATACCGCATATGCAATCTTTGATAATGTGGGTACCGTGATTTGCATGGGGTGAGGACAGTGGACACATAGTAAACCGGCTTTTGAAGGGGGAATTTGTGTCCGTCCGTTTCCCGCTCGACGACGAGTACTGCGCTGACAACTTGATGGGTTGCTGCAATGTATAATAGCATTGGTTCGCCGATGTTTGGCGCGGCCAGGACGGGGTTTGTTGCCAATATGGCTTTTATTTCCTCGAGTCCGGCCATGGCAGCGTCCGTCCACTCGAAGTGTTCGGTGCGCCGAAGGAGGCGATAGAGGGGTAGCACCTTTTCTCCCAACCGGGAGATAAAGCGTCTTAGAGCCGCCACGCATCCGATTAATTTTTGTATTTGTTTGAGGTCCTTTGGGATATCCAATTGTGACAAAGCTCGGATCTTGGCTGGATTTGCTTCGATTCCCCTACCGGATACAATGAAGCCCAAGAGCTTTCCGGCTGGAACGCCGAAAACGCATTTTTCCGGATTTAGCTTGATGTCATATGCTCGGAGGTTGTCAAATGTAAGCCTCAAGTCGTCTACTAGAGATTCGACATGTCTTGTTTTTACGACCACATCATCCACGTATGCCTCTACTGTTTTGCCGATCTGGTTTGCCAGACATGTCTGAATCATGCGCTGATATGTTGCACCGGCATTTTTGAGCCCGAAAGGCATCATGTTGAAGCAGAATGGGCCGTATGGGGTGATGAATGTCGTTGCGGCTTGGTCTGACTCGGCCATCTTGATTTGATGGTAACCGGAGTATGCGTCGAGGAAGCACAACGAATCGTGTCATGCAGTGGCATCGATAATTTGATCGATGCGGGGGAGGGGGAAGGGATCCTTTGGGTAGGCCTTGTTGAGGTCTTTGAAGTCAACACACAGGCGCCAGGATTTGTCCTTCTTTGGTACCATCACCAAGTTTGCTAGCCAGTCCGGATGTTTTATATCTCTGATGAATCTGGCCTCCAATAGTTTGGCTAGCTCCTCTCCCATTGCCTGTCTCTTGGGTTCAGAGAAATGCCGAAGGGCTTGTTTGACAGGTATGAATCCTTTTAGGATATTTAAGCTGTGTTCGGCCAGCCTGCGTGGGATTCCTGGCATGTCCGAAGGGTGCCATGCAAAAATGTCCCAGTTTTCCCATAGGAATTCTCGCAGTGTGGCGTCTACATAGGGGTTTAATTGTGCCCCGATGGAAGATGTTTTATTGGGGTCCGTTGGATGGACCTGGAATTTGACTATTTCATCCGCTGGTTTAAAGGAGGTGGACTTGGATCTTTTGTCGAGTATCACATCATCCCTGTTTACCGTGGAACGCAACGTAGTCAGTTCCTCAGCCGCTAGGGCTTCGGACAGTGCCTCAAGGGCCAGTGCGGCTATCTTGTTTTCGGCGCGGAGTGCTATGTCCGGATCACTAGCGAGAGTGATGATTCCGTTCAGCCCGGGCATCTTGAGCTTCATGTACCCGTAATGGGGTATTGCTTGGAAGATTGTAAACGCTTCCCGCCCCAGCAGAGCGTGGTATCCGCTACTGAACGGGGCCACTTGGAATGTGACCTCTTCGGACCTATAATTATTCGGCGTGCCGAACACCACATCTAGTGTGATTTTTCCTGTATAGCGTGCTTCCCGACTAGGGATTATTCCTCTGAAGGTTGTGCTGCTTCGCTCAATGCGGTTCCAGTCTATTTCCATTTTTTGAAGGGTTTCCTCGTAAATGAGGTTCAATCCGCTGCCTCCATCCATGAGTACCTTGGTGAGGCGAAAGCCGTCCACTATAGGACTAAGTACCAATGCGACTGGTGCTCGAGCTGTTCGGAATTTAGGTTCATCGCTGGCATTAAAGGTAATAGCCATGTCATTCCATGGGTTTACTGTTGCTACTTGATAGACTTCGGCGAAGCTGCGGAGTGTTCTTTTTCGCATTTATTTGATGCGAAAGTCTCGAAGACTGTTAAGACTGTACTGGAGTCCCTGAGCTGGCTTTCTACGGCCTCCGGAATTAGGAGATCTTCGCCCCTTTTGGCCACCTACCGGAGTATCCAACATGCTCTAAGGCTATGAGTTGGTGTGGCGTCCTCTGTACTATGAATTTTACAGGGTCCATTAAGCCATCCCTCCAGTACAGTTCCATGCCCTGTAGAGGGTTTTGGTTTTTTGGTTTTTAACCCGGGTGTCTGATGATGATGCACCCTTTTATTTCGGACGAGGTTTCTATTCAGGGCCGGATTGTCCCAAAATTTAGTTTCGGTTTTCCGGGCGCTTTCCATCGCACAGTACTTTTGTACTATGGACGCCAAGTCAGCGAAGCGTGTAAGATCACGACGACCTGTGGCGTTGAGGATTCCCTTGTCCGTGCAATTATTGCAGAAGATTGAGATTGCGTTTTCCTCGCGGCAGTCCTTTATCCTGTTCATAACCAGGAGGAACCTTGCCCAGTAATGATGTACTGTTTCTCCAGACTTTTGCCTGATTTGGGATAGATCGCTTATGTTCGGGCGGGTGGGTGGAATTAAATCCGGAACTTCACCCAATCTAAGACTCAGAGGCCAAGGAGTTTCCGAACTCTGAGGTTTGGATTCTTGGATGTTGTCCAGTGAATCTAGCCCGTTGCCTGATTCTAAGTTCAGGTCTTGAGTTACATCCTCCCCGCCGCGGGTATCCGGCTTGGAGGGATCTGGAATTCGGACGTAGCTAGTCCTTAAGATAGATGAAGAGTCGCCGCACTGTGCCTCTACTACGGCAACGTGATGGGTGACTTGGGGAGAATTAATTTCTCTTAGATCGGGTTTAAGCCCAACCTGGTCATAATCCATAGTGACCCCAAGGCGGCGATGCGATCCAAGAGCTCGTTTACGGAAGAGAGCTCCATTGGATCTAACTGCTCGACGAGTTCCGAGCTGACGTGAAGATTGCTTTTGATGACCCGAGAGGTCACCGTCGGCGCAACGGCCGAACAGGCGGTCATGAGAAAACCGCCTAGCCGGAGAGTTTGGCCGACAGCCAAGGCTCCCTTAGTAACGGCGCCGTCTTTAAAGACGGGAAGAGGCATCCTTCCTGATTGCGATGACATAGAGGAACTCTCAATGAAAGCACCAATGTCGGTGTCAAAACCGGCGAATCTCGGGTAGGGGGTCCCGAACTGTGCGTCTAGGCCGGATGGTAACAGGAGACAAGGGACACAATGTTTTACCCAAGTTCGGGCCCTCTTGATGGAGGTAAAACCCTACGTCCTGCTTGATTAATATTGATGATATGGGTAGTACAAGAGTAGATCTACCACGAGATCGAGGAGGCTAAACCCTAAAAGCTATCCTATGGTATGATTGTTGTATGATGAAGTTGTTCTACGGACTAAACCCCTCCGGTTTATATAGACACTGGAGAGGGTTAGGGTTACACAAAGTCGGTTACAATGGTAGGAGATCTTGAATATCCGCGTCGCCAAGCTTGCCTTCCACGCCAAGGAAAGTCCCATCCGGACACGGGACGAAGTCTTCAATCTTGTATGTTCATAGTCCTGGAGTTCGGCTGAAGGTATAGTCCGGCTACCCGGACACCCCCTAATCCAGGACTCCCTCAAAGACCAAGAAGAAGGCCAAGGGAACCCGAAAGAGTTCCTGGCGCCAGGTGATATCGGACTCATCGTCTGATGACACCGCGACTCACTCCTCCCCCGAAGACGAGGAGGAAGATGAAGATGCTCCCCCTCAAGTCGGGGGAGACAAGAAAAGGAAGGCCTCCCCAACAGGGGGGGGCGAAGGGTCCAAGAAGGGGAGGACTCTCCTTCCGGACTACTCCACCACCGCCGTCGAAGGCGAAGACGAGTGGCTGCTCAGGGCCAAGCCCCTGGCGAAGTCGTAAGTATTCGGATACCAGAGTAACTCATAGCATACCTTTGTCGCACTGCTTCTCCTAACGCCCAACATGATTATGCAGACCGCCCCAAGCCCGTATCGACGTATCTTCATCGGACGGCTCCTTGGACAGGTCGGATATGGATAGTGATCCTCTTCCGACCGCCACCTCCCCTTGCCCTACGGACAATGCCGAGGTACTGTCTCAAGAGGCACCGGGTCGAGGGGAGACAGTCCCGGAGGCACCTCAAGGCGACCTTCCGGACTCCGGGAGCAGAGGGAGTAAGGCTCCCGAGGGCTCCGAGTTCGGCCTTCAGCCGAACACTGCGTCGGAACCTCCGGTGGTTCCTGATTCGGGCAGGCGGCGTCCTTCCAAAAGGGGCAAGACGCCCGTGCCGGTGACCTCTGTCCATCCAGAGGCACCAGACAATCTGCTAGGAGCGCTTCGCAGTGCTTCCATCGACGAAGAGCACCGCACTATTATGAGTGCGGTGATCCAGAAGGTTCAGTCCGCCAAGAGCGGACTGACTGAAGCCTGTGCCAGCCTTCTAATAGGCTTTAAGGTAAGTATTTGAAATATAGGAAAAATATTACCGCATAGACAGTAGCCCCTGATGCTCTGTTTGGTGTTCAAAAGGAAAAGCCGAATAGAGGATCAACTAATATCTGCAGGAGTCTAATATAAGTATGTCTATATGCGTATGCAGGCTTCGCTGTTGACCTCTGCCGCACTGACTGCGGAGGTCGCTGTACTGAAGCAAGACCTCGAAGGGTCCAAGAAAGAGCTCGGCCTTGCCAAGAGGCAGCTCGAGGAGAACAAAGGTAAGTAATACCTAGTCTATAGATATGTATATATACAAAAAGGATGCGATTCCAAAATAACAAGATCATCTTTAATTTGCCAGGGGCCACGACCGAAGTGGCAACCCTGAAGCAAGCGCTATCCGAGGCCGAAAACAAAGCGGCCCAGGAGCGCACCGAGCGGGAAAAACAAGAGGCACGGGTGGGCGAGGTGCAGCAAGAGCTCCACGCTCTCGTGACGAAGCACGAGGCGTTGGAGCTTGACTTGAAGACGCGAGAGTCCGAGCTTGCCGCGGCCCTTGAGAGTGCAAAGAGTGCCAAGGCTGAAGCCCAAAAGGCCCTCCAGGAGGTTGAGGCGATGAAGAAGATAGCTGCGGGTAAGGCATTCAATATGCAAAGCAAGCATGTGAAAGTAAATTACTTGTTACTTACCCGAGTCTAGAGCTCTCTAGGAGCATTCGCAGATTTGCCCCGCAGCGTGTCGGATGCCGCACAGTTTTACCAGGCCGAGGAGGGAAGCTCAACGGAGAAGCTATTCTGGTCTCAGTATACTAGGACCAAACACCCGATGCCTCTGAGCGACCAGTTGAAGCAACTGGTCGAGCTGCACAAGGCGGCCGAACAGGCCATGAAGGGCTTTATAGTCCGGATGTGGCCTGGCGACGCCCTTCCCAATAGCTACTTCGGCCTGGTGAGGCGGCTTGTGGATGCCTGGCCACAGCTGGAAGTCATCAAGCAGTCCGTCTGCATCGAAGGTGCACGCCGGGCTTTTGCCCGTGCGAAGCTGCACTGGGCCAAACTGGATGCCGTGCAGCTGGTGAAGGAAGGGCCGCCGCAGGGCAAGGAGCATCGCCACCCCGAGATGTACTATGAGGGTGTCCTTCTTGTAGAGGACGAGTGTGCGAAAGATGCAATATTTGAATAAACTTGCTCGTGTGATCCTGTATTATGAAAACTTGTTCATATGCGCTATGCAACGCTTGTTTAAATTTAAAATATTACCTTCTGTTCGGCTGTTTATCAAATCTGAGAGATGGCTAGTCATCGGCTTCTGCCCCCACGCCACGAGTGCTGGGGTGTTCGGGATAAACCTAAGCACTCTTGTTCCCATTTTTGGGTCCTTCGAGGGAGGTGCTCAGCACAACGAACAAGGCAATCGGACTATAACGCGTTATCACTCTCACTTAGCCATAAATTCTATAATTTTAAATTTCGGTGAAGCCCCTAGTATTCGGAAGGCCGAATTCGGGGCGCTATACACGCCTTAAGCCAGACAGGGCCGACTCCTCGCTCTAAGCGGCATAAGTCTTTAGGGACTTGAAACCTCTCGAACAGCGACCAGTCTCTCGCCTTATCATGACAGTCAGTTTTAGCTTTCTCTACTGAGGTGCTTAACCTAGCAGAATCGGGGCACAATCGCAGTAGTTCTCCCAGTGCTACCTTAGCCGATATAGCGGAACGTAAGGTACCAAAACATGGGAGCCGGGCAAACCCAACTATTGACCCAAGACATGATTCGGAGCTGATGCATATAATGCTATAAGTTTGGGGTGCCGCACTGTCGAAAGTGTTCGGACTTCTCACGCCGTATTATGGGGTATGCTTAAGCCCCTAGCGTATTGGCCCTACCAGAGTGTACGGGTGCTAGATGTCATGAATGAACATACATATATGTAAAAAAAGAAGAAGGATGCAATAATAGTCTTAATGCTATGCATTTTTTATTCAAAAAGGTGCGTTAAAGCAGAATGATACAAGTAGTGCGATAAGCAAAAAGTAGGAATATTTGACATGTCCCCTTCAAGGGCAAGCTGAGAAATAGTATTAAAGCCAGTATTTCACTCGTTATCATAATCCACCTGGGAGTTCCGTGGTGTGACGTAGCTTTCTGCCTCCTTAGTTGCTGCATCATGTGTTCGGCAATCATGCTGCCGGACAGGGTTTCCAAAGATTAAAGTCCTGAAAGAGAAAATAACAGAGCGGGAAGCCCCTAGTGCGGTTTAAGCCGCGTCTTGGAGCATGCCGTAGTCGTGCCCCCCCCCCTCCCCATCTGTGCCCATGGTATTTTTAATGCATAATTATGTACGCATGGCAGGGATTTCGCCGTTTGGCTGGGACCGGGGTGGGGGCCGCATTGCTATGCGAGCTCAGAATGTGCCAGGCGGTCCTGTTACCGATTACTCCTGGCGCGCTTGAAGGTGTCCGGGTCCTTAATCACCGACCTAGTGGATTGCCTTAAGAGGCTGCTTTGCGCTTCTGCTGTGAGGGTCGCAGTGTGCTCCTCCGTGCGGATAGAGCGCTATGTGTTTCCATTGACTGTGATGACCCCCCGAGGTCCTGGCATCTTGAGCTTGAGATATGCATAGTGCGGTACTGCATTGAATCTCGCAAACGCGGTTCGCCCGAGTAGTGCATGGTAGCCACTGCGGAACGGGACTATGTCGAAGATTAACTCTTCGCTTCGGAAGTTATCCGGGGATGCGAAGACCACTTCCAATGTGACTGAGCCTGTGCAATGGGCCTCTACACCTGGTATGACGCCTTTGAAGGTCATTTTTGTGGGTTTGATCCTTGAGGGGTCTATACCCATTTTGCGCATTGTGTCCTGATAAAGCAGGTTCAGGCTGCTGCCGCCATCCATAAGGACTCGAGTGAGGTGAAATCCGTCAATGATTGGGTCTAGGACCAGTGCGGCGAATCCGCCATGACGAATACTAGTGGGGTGGTCCCTGCGATCGTAGGTGATCGGACAGGAGGACCATGGGTTGAACTTTGGGGCGACTGGCTCCAACGCATATACGTCCCTGAGCGCACGCTTCTGCTCCCTCTTGGGGATGTGGGTTGCGTATATCATGTTCACCGTCCGCACTTGTGGGGAGAACCTCTTCTGTCCTCCGGTGTTCGGCTGCCGGGGCTCCTCCTCGTCATTGCTATGTGACCCCTTATCTTTGTTTTCGGCATTTAACTTGCCGGCCTACTTGAACACCCAACAATCCCTGTTGGTGTGGTTGGCTGGCTTGTCGGGGGTGCCGTGTATTTGACAAGAGCGATCAAGTATACGGTCCAAACTGGACAAGCCCGGAGTGCTTCTTTTGAATGGCTTTTTCCGTTGACCAGGTTTAGAGCCTTTGAATCCGGCATTGACTGCCGTATCCTCAGTATTGTCGCTGTTAATGCGGCGCTTATGTTTGTTGCGACGTGAGCTGTCGTTGCCATCCTTGGTATCCGAAGTACCATGGTTCTTTGATATGTTATTGCTGCGAGCCAACCAGCTGTCCTCTCCCACCCAAAAGCGGGTCATAAGTGTCATGAGGACTGCCATAGATTTCGGCTTTTCCTGGCCAAGGTGTCGGGCGAGCCATTCGTCGCGGATGTTGTGCTTGAAAGCTGCTAGGGCCTCTGCATCCGGACAGTCGACAATTTAATTTTTCTTTGTTAGGAACCGTGTCGAGAATTGTCTGGCCGATTCCTCTGGCTGCTGAATTATATGGCTCAAGTCATCGGCATCTGGTGGTCGCACATAAGTGCCCTGAAAGTTATCGAGGAATGCGGCTTCCAGATCTTCCCAACAGCCAATGGACTCTACTGGCAAGCTGTTGAGCCAATGCCGAGCTGGTCCTTTGAGTTTGAGTGGGAGGTATTTGATGGCGTGTAGGTCATCACCGCGGGCCATGTGGATGTGCAGGAGGAAATCCTCGATCCATACCGCAGGATCTGTTGTGTCGTCATATGATTCTATATTTACGGGTTTGAAACCCTCTGGGATTTGAGGATCCATTACTTCGTCTGTGAAGCATAAGGGGTGTGTGGCGCCTCTATACTAGGCTATATCGCGACGCAGCTCAAATGAGTCTTGCCCGCTGTGTTCGGCCCGGCCGGACTTACTTTTACTGTATCCAGCATGACGATTATTGTCTCGCATAGTGGCGCGCCCTCGTGATCCATAGATTTATCTTGCATGTTTTGCTTTGTCCTCCAATATGTCTTGCATGTCTAGCGTATTTCCCCATGCCTTTTTATTTGAATGGCGTCGGGGTGCGGGCTGAGCTTTTGGCTGGAATGCCTCTCTCACGTGGCCACGAGGTGGCCGATCAGCCGCGTCATACGCTGGAGATGTAGGTTTTGGTGCTTCCTCCTCCAGTTGGGGTAGCAACCTGTATTTTGGGTAACTCTTGGAGGGGCGTTTGAGTTTGTATTCCTCGGCCGCAAGGACTTCGATCCATCTGTCAGCTAGCAAATCTTGATCAGCTTGAAGCTGCTGCTACTTTTTCTTAAGGCTATTTGCCGTGGCTATAAGCTGGCGCTTGAAGTGCTCTTGTTCGACGGGATCCTCTGGCATGATGAATTCATCATCATTGAGGCTTGCCTCATCTTAGGAGGGAGGCATGTAATTATTATCCTCCGCCTCTCTATCTGCCGCTCTCTCTGGAGGGCTGGCTTCTCCATCCTCCTGCTCTAAATCTTGCTGGAGGGGATTGTTGTTGTCTTCGGCGCTGTCCGGAGCGCTATTATCTCCAATGCCGGTATCACCGCTTTTGCCTTGGCGGGACTTAGAGCGGCGCCGCTGACGTTGGCGCTTGGGTTGCTTCTTGGAGGGGTCATCCTCCGCTGTCTTGTCACCATTGCCTTCTTTGGGTGTGTCCACCATGTATATATCATATGATGAGGTGGCTGTCCAGTGACCTGTGGGTCGTGGTTCCTCTTCGCCTCCCGCATCGTCGTCCATACAGTCGATGTCTTCGGAGTCAAAGTCGAGCATGTCGGTTAAGTCATCGACAGTGGCTACTAAATGGGTGGTGGGTGGGCGGCGAATTTCTTTGTCATCTGCATCCCAATCCTACCGGACGTAGTTCAGCCAGGACTCTCCTGACAAGGAGCGAGACCTTAATGAGTTCAGTATGTCGCCAAAGGGAGAGTGCTGAAAAATATCCGTGGAGGTAAACTCCATGATCGGCGCCCAGCCGGATTTGATAGGCACGGGCGCAGGTGTTTCGGAGTCCGTGGCCGGGGAAGGATCCGGTAGTTCGGCAACACGGCTCTCGTAAAAGCTAAGGTCGTTCCTTGGCTCGATCGCCGCTGAGAGTACGGCCTCCATGGCGGGGTCTATCCACCTGTCCATGGATGGCGCGATTGGCTCCGAATTGAGGGCAAAGTAGTCGTCGGTGCGATATCCTGAACACTGTCCGACGGCAGAGCTAAATCATGCTCATCGAGACCGTGCAGCGCACTTGGCAGGGGTTCGAATCCGTCGAGGATCAAGTCTCCGCGGATATCGGCCGTGTAGTTTAAGCTTCCAAACCTGACCTGGCGGCCAGGGGCGTAACTTTCGATCTGCTCCAGATGGCCAAGCGAGTTGGCACGCAGTGCGAAGCCGCCGAATACAAAGATCTGTCCGGGGAGAAAAGTCTCACCCTGGACTGCATCGCTATCGATGATTGAAGGAGCCATCAAGCCTAATGGCGACGACATAGAGGAACTCTCAATGAAAGCACCAATGTCAGTGTCAAAACCGGCGGATCTCGGGTAGGGGGTCCCGAACTGTGCGTCTAAGGCAGATGGTAACAAGAGGCAGGGGACACGATGTTTTACCCAGGTTCGGGCCCTCTTGATGGAGGTAAAACCCTACGTCCTGCTTGATTTATTCTTGATGATATGAGTATTACAAGAGTTGATCTACCACGAGATCGGAGAGGCTAAACCCTAGAAGCTAGCTTATGGTATGATTGTATGTTGTCCTACGGACTAAAACCCTCCGGTTTATATAGACACCGGAGGGGGCTAGGGTTACACAAGGTCGGTCACAAAGGAGGAGATATACATATCCGTATTGCCTAGCTTGCCTTCCACGCCAAGTAGAGTCCTATCCGGACACGGGACGAAGTCTTCAATCTTGTATCTTCATCGTCCAACAGTCCGGCCAAAGGGTATGGTCCGGCTGTCCGGAGACCCCCTAATCCAGGACTCCCTCACTCCCCCTCTCTTGTGGAGATATATTCGATGTAATCTTCTTTTGTGGTGTGTTTGTTGAGACCGATGAATTGTTAGTTTATGATCAAGATTATCTATGAACAATATTTGAATCTCCTCTGAATTCTTTTATGTATGATTGGTTATCTTTGCAAGTCTCTTTAAATTATCAGTTTGGTTTGGCCTACTAGATTGATCTTTCTTGCAATGGGAGAAGTGCTTAGCTTTGGGTTCAATCTTGCAGTGTCCTTTCCCGGTGACAGTAGGGGCACCAAGGCACGTATTGTATTGTTGCCATCGAGGATAACAAGATGTTGTTTTATCATATTGCATAAATCTATCCCTCTACATCATGTCATCTTGCTTAAGGCATTACTCTGTTTTCATGAACTTAATTCTCTAGATGCATGCTGGATAGCGGTTGATGAGTGGAGTAATAGTAGTAGATGCAGGCAGGAGTCGGTCTACTTGTCTCGGACGTGATGCCTATATACATGATCATACCTAGATATTCTCATAACTATGCTCAGTTCTGTCAATTGCTCAATAGTAATTTGTTCACCCACCGTAAAATACTTATGCTCTTGAGAGAAGCCACTAGTGAAACCTATGGCCCCGGGGTCTATCTTCATCATATTAATCTTCTAATACTTAGTTATTTCCTTTGCTTTTTACTTTGCTTTTATTTTATTTTGCATCTCTATCACAAAAATACCAAAAATATTATCTTATCATATCTATTAGATCTCACTCTCGTAAGTGACCGTGAAGGGATTGACAACCCCTTATCATGTTGGTTGCGAGGAGTTATTTGTTTTGTGCAGGTACGAGGGACTCGCGCGTAGCCTCCTACTGGATTGATACCTTGGTTCTCAAAAACTGAGGGAAATACTTACGCTACTTTGATGCATCATCCTTTCCTCTTCAAGAAAATCCAACGCAGTGCTCAAGAGGTAGCAGAGAAGATTTCTGGCGCCGTTGCCGGGGAGTCTACGCAAAAGTCAATATACCAAGTACCCATCACATACCCTTATCTCCCGCATTACATTATTTGCCATTTGCCTCTCATTTTCCTCTCCCCCACTTCACCCTTGTCATTTTATTCCCCTCTCTCTCTCTCTCTCTATCCTCCCTCTCTTTCTCTATTTACCTCTTTTTGCCTGCTTGCTTTTTGTTTGTTTGTGTGTTAGTTTGCTTGCTTGTCACGATGGCTCAAGATAACACTAAATTGTGTGACTTTACCAATAACAACAACAATGATTTTATTAGCACTCCGATTGCTCCTCTTATCGATGCTGAATCTTGTGAAATTAATGCTGCCTTGCTGAATCTTGTTATGAAAGATTAGTTTTCCGGCCTTCCTAGTGAAGATGCCGCTACCCATCTAAATAGCTTTGTTGATTTGTGTGATATGCAAAAGAAGAAATATGTGGATAATGATATTGTTAAATTTAAGCTATTTCCTTTTTCGCTTAGAGATCATGCTAAAGCTTGGTTTTCATCTTTGCCTAAAAATAGTATTAATTCTTGGAACAAGTGCAAAGATGCTTTTTATCTCTAAGTATTTTCCTCCCGCTAAGATCATCTCTCTTAGAAACGATATTATGAATTTTAAGCAACTTGATCATGAACATGTTGCAGGAGATTGGGAGAGCATGAAATTAATGATACGTAATTGCCCTACTCATGGTTTGAATTTGTGGATGATTATACAAAAAAATTATGCCGGATTGAATTTTGCTTCTAGAAATCTTTTAGATTCGGCTGCGGGAGGCACTTTTATGGAATTCACTTTAGGAGAAGCTACTAAACTCCTAGATAATATTATGGTTAATTATTCTCAATGGCATACTGAAAGATCTACTAATAAAAAGGTGCATGCGATAGAAGAAATTAATGTTTTCAGTGGAAAGATGGATGAACTTATGAAATTATTTGCTAGTAAGAGTGTTTCTTCTTATCCTAATGATATGCCCTTGTCAACTTTGATTGATAATAATAATGAATCTATGGATGTGAATTTTGTTGGTAGGAACAATTTTGGTAACAACGCGTATAGAGGAAATTTTAATCCTAGGCCTTATCCTAGTAATCCCTCTAATAATTATGGTAATTCCTACAACAATTCTTATGGAAATTATAATAAGATTCCCTCTGATTTTGAATCTAATATTAAATAATTTATTACTTCGCAAAAGAATTTTAATGCTTTGATTGAAGAAAAATTGCTTAAGATTGATGAGTTGGCTAGGAACGTTGATAGAATTTCCCTTGATGTTGATTCTTTGAAACTTAGATCTATTCCTCCTAAGTGATATCAATGAGTCCCTTAAAGCCATGAGAATTTCCGTTGATGAGTGCAAAGAAAGAACCGCTAGGATGCGTGTTAAGAAAGATGCCTTTATAAGAGCGTGTTCTTCTAGTTCTTATGAAAATAAAGATGAAGATCTAAAAGTTATTGATGTGTCCCCTATTAAATATTTGTTTTGCAATATGAATCTTGATAATTATGGGACTGAATATTATCCACCTTTACCTAGAAGGCGTTCCAAGAATTCGGAGTTTTTAGATCTTGATGCTGAAACTGATAAAAGTGGGATCGAAGAAATTAAAACCCTAGATGTTGCTAAACCCACTATCTTGGAGTTAAAGGAATTTAATTATGAAAATTGCTCTTTTATTTATTGTATTTCCTTGTTGCAATCCATGCTAAATTCTCCTCACGCTTATAGTCAAAATAAAGCATTCACTAAACATATCGTTGATGCCTTGATGCAATCTTATGAAGAAAAACTTGAATTGGAAGTTTATATCCCTAGAAAACTTTATGATGAGTGGGAACCAACTATTAAAATTAAAATTAAAGATCATGAATGCTATGCTTTGTGTGATTTGGGTGCTAGTGTTTCCACGATTCCAAAGACTTTGTGTGATTTGTTAGGTTTCCGTTATTTTGATGATTGCTCTCTAAACTTGCACCTTGCAGATTCCACTATTAAGAAACCTATGGGAAGAATTAATGATGTTATTATTGTTGCAAATAGGAATTATGTGCCCGTAGATTTTATTGTTCTTGACATAGATTGCAATCCTTCATGTCCTATTATTCTTGGTAGACCTTTCCTTAGAACGATTGGTGCAATTATTGACATGAAGGAAGGAAATATTAGATTCCAATTTCCGTTAAGGAAAGGCATGGAACACTTTCCTAGAAAGAAAATTAAATTGCCTTATGAATCTATTATGAGAGTCACTTATGGATTTCCTACCAAAGATGGCAATACCTAGATCTATCCTAGCTTATTATGCCTAGCTAGGGGCGTTAAACGATAGCGCTTGTTGGGAGGCAACCCAATTTTATTTTTATTCCTTGCTTTTTGCTCCTGTTTAGTAATAAATAATTTATCTATCCTCTGTTTTGGTTCTTTTTTTTTGTGTTTAATTAGTGTTTGTGCCAAGCAGAACCGTTGGGAAGACTTGGGGAAAGTCTTGTTAATCTTGCTGTAAAAAACAGAAACTTTAGCAATCACGAGAACTGCTGCAATTTTTATTTGGAAAGTGATATTTAGTTAATTCTTTTTGAATATGATTAATATATAAATTCCTCACGTCCAGCAATTTATTTTAGAATTGTTGGGGTTCCAGATCTTGCGCTAGCTACATATTACTACAGACTGTTCTGTTTTTGACAGATTCTGTTTTTCGTGTGTTGTTTGCTTATTTTGATGAATCTATGGCTAGTAAAATAGTTTATAAACCATAGAGAAGTTGGAATACAGTAGGTTTAACACCAATATAAACAAAGAATGAGTTCATTACAGTACCTTGAAGTGGTCTTTTGTTTTCTTTCGCTAACGGAGCTCACGAGATTTTCTACTTTGAGTTTTGTGTTGTGAAGTTTTCAAGTTTTGGGTAAAGATTTGATGGATTATGGAACAAGGAGTGGCAAGAGCCTAATCTTGGGGATGACCATGGCACCCCCAAGATAATCTAAGGACACCTAAAAGCCAAAGCTTGGGGATGCCCCGGAAGGCATCCCCTCTTTCGTCTACTTCTATCGGTAACTTTACTTGGAGCTATATTTTTATTCACCACATGATATGTGTTTTGCTTGGAGTGTCTTGTATGATTTGAGTATTTGCTTTTTAGTTTAAAACAATCATCCTTGCCGTACCACCTTTTTAGAGAGCCATACATGATTTGAACTTTGTTAGAATACTCTATGTGCTTCACTTATATCTTTTTGAGTTATATAGTTTTGCTCTAGTACTTCACTTATATCTTTTAGAGCACGGTGGTGGATTTGTTTTATAGAAACTATTGATCTCTCATGCTTCACTTAGATTATTATGAGAGTCTTAAATAGCATGGTAATTTTCTTTAATAATCCTAATATGCTTGGTATTCAAAGAATAGTTAAAAAAATTATTATGAGTGTTTTGAATACTAAGAGAAATTTGATGCTTGATGATTGTTTTGAGATATGGAGGTAATAATATCAAAGTCGTGCTAGTTGAGTAGTTGTGAATTTGAGAAATGCTTGTGTTGAAGTTTGCAAGTCCCGTAGCATGCACGTATGGTAAATGTTATGTAACAAATTTGAAACATGAGGTGTTATTTGATTGTCCTCCTTATGAGTGGCGGTCGGGGACGAGCGATGGTCTTTTCCGACCAATCTATCGCCCTAGGAGCATGCGCGTAGTGCTTGGTTTTTGATGACTTGTAGATTTTTGCAATAAGTGTGTGAGTTCTTTATGACTAATGTTGAGTCCATGGATTATACGCACTCTCACCCTTCCATCATTGCTAGCCTCTTCGGTACCGTGCATTGCCCTTTCTCACATTGAGAGTTGGTGCAAACTTCACCGGTGCATCCAAACCCCGTGATATGATACGCTCTTTCACACATAAACCTCCTTATATCTTCCTCAAAACAGATACCATACCTACCTATTATGGCATTTCCATAGCCATTCCGAGATATATTGCCATGCAACTTTCCACCATTCCGTTTATCATGACACATTCATCATTGTCATATTGCTTAGCATGGTCATGTAGTTGACATAGTATTTGTGGCAAAGCCACCATTCATAATTATTTCATACATGTCACTCTTGGTTCATTGCATATCCCCGTACACCATCGGAGGCATTCATATAGAGTCATCTTTTGTTCTAGTATCGAGTTGTAATCATTGAGTTGTAAGTAAATAGAAGTGTGATGATCATCATTTTTTAGAGCATTGTCCCAAGTGAGGAAATAAAAAAAGAGAAAGAAAGGCCATAAAAAAGGAAAAGGCCCCCCAAAAAAATAATTGAGAGAAAAATAGAGAAGGGACAATGTTACTATCCTTTGCCACACTTGTGCTTCAAAGTAGCACCATAATCTTCATGATAGAGAGTCTTTTGTTTTGTCACTTTCATATACTAGTGGGAATTTTTCATTATAGAACTTGGCTTGTATATTCCAACAATGGGCTTCCTCAAGTGCCCTAGGTCTTTGTGAGCAAGCAAGTTGGATGCACACCCACTTAGTTTCTTTTGTTGAGCTTTCATGCATTTATAGCTCTAGTGCATCCGTTGCATGGCAATCCCTACTCCTTGCATTAACATCAATGGGTGGGCATCATCATAGCCCATTGATTAGCCTCGTTGATGTGAGACTTTCTCCTTTGTGTCTTCTCCACATAACCCCCATCATATTCTATTCCACCCATAGTGCTATATCCATGGCTCGCGCTCATATATTGTGTGAAAGTTTATAGGTTTGAGATTACTAAAGTATGAAACAATTGCTTGGCTTTTCATCGGGGTTGTGCATGATGAGAGCATTCTTGTCTGACAAAAATGGAGCATGACTAAACTATATGATTTTGTAGGGATGAACTTTCCTTGGCCATGTTATTTTGAGAAGACATGATTGCTTTGTTAGTATGCTTGAAGTATTATTATTTTTATATCAATATGAACTTTTATGTTGAATCTTTTGGATCCGAATATTCATACCACAATTAATAAGAATTACATTAAAAATTATGCCAAGTATCACTCCACATCAAAAATTATCTTTTTATCATTAACCTACTCGAGGACGAGCAGGAATTAAGCTTGGGGATGCTTGATACGTCTCCAACGTATCTATAATTTTTGATTGCTCCATGCTATATTATCTACTGTTTTGGACATTATTGGGCTTTATTATCCACTTTTATATTATTTTTGGGACTAACCTATTAACCGGAGGCCCAGCCCAGAATTGCTGTGTTTTTGCCTATTTTAGGGTTTTGAAGAAAAGGAATATCAAACGGAGTCCAAACGGAATGAAACCTTCGGGAACGTGATTTTCTCACCGAACATGATCCAGGAGACATGGACCCTACGTCAAGAAACAAAGGAGGAGGCCACGA
>NC_041388.1:410759348-410809833 GCF_002162155.2 Triticum dicoccoides | reverse complement strand
CGTACTCCTTCCTCCTATATATACCTACATACCCCCAAACGATCAGATACGGAGCCAAAACCCTAATTCCACCGCCATAAATTTCTGTATCCACGAGATCCCATCTTGGGGCCTGTTTCGGAGCTCCGCCGGAGGGGGTATCCATCATGGAGGGCTTCTACATCAACACCATAGCCTCTCCGATGAAGTGTGAGTAGTTTACCTCAGACCTTCGGGTCCATAGTTATTAGCTAGATGGCTTCTTCTCTCTTTTTGGATCTCAATACAATGTTCTCCTCCTCTCTTGTGGAGATCTATTCGATGTAATCTTATTTTTGCAGTGTCTTTGTTGAGACCGATGAACTGTGGGTATATGATCAAGATTATCTATGAACAATATTTGAATCTCCTCTGAATTCTTTTATGTATGATTGGTTATCTTTGCAAGTCTCTTCGAATTATCAGTTTGGTTTGGCCTACTAGATTGATCTTTCTTGCAATGGGAGAAGTGCTTAGCTTTGGATTCAATCTTGCGGTGTCCTTTCCCAGTGACAGTAGGGGCAGCAAGGCATATATTGTATTGTTGCCATCGAGGATAACAAGATGGGTTTTTTATCATATTGCATAAATCTATCCCTCTACATCATGTCATCTTTCTTAAGGCGTTACTCTATTTTCATGAACTTAATACTCTAGATGCATGCTGGATAGCGGTCGATGAGTGGAGTAATAGTAGTAGATGCACGCAGGAGTCGGTCTACTTGTCTCGGACGTGATGCCTATATACATGATCATACCTAGATATTCTCATAACTATGCTCAATTCTGTCAATTGCTCAACAGTAATTTGTTCACCCACCGTAAAATACTTATGCTCTTGAGAGAAGCCACTAGTGAAACCTATGGCCCCCGGGTCTATCTTCATCATATTAATCTTGCAACACTTAGTTATTTCCTTTGCTTTTTACTTTGCTTTTATTTTACTTTGCATCTCTATCACAAAAATACCAAAAATATTATCTTATCATATCTATCAGATCTCACTCTCGTAAGTGACCGTGAAGGGATTGACAACCCCTTATTGCGTTGGTTGCGAGGAGTTATTTGTTTTGTGCAGGTATGAGGGACTCGCGCGTAGCCTCCTACTGGATTGATACCTTGGTTCTCAAAAACTGAGGGAAATACTTACGCTACTTTGCTGCATCATCCTTTCCTCTTCAAGGAAATCCAACGCAGTGCTCAAGAGGTAGCACTTGTCGTCACTAGTTGTTTCTTGATCCGACGGTATTGTTGGATGAAGCGGCCCAGACCGATATTACGCGTACGCTTACACGAGACTGGTTCTACCGTCGTGCTTCGCACACAGGTGGCTAGTGGGTGTCAGTTTCTCCAACTTTAGTTGAATCGGATTCAATGAACATGGTTCTTTCTGAAGATCAAAAAGCAATCACTATACCGCGTAGTGGTTTTTGATGCGTAGGTAAGAACGGTTCTTGCTCAGCCCGTAGCAGCCACGTAAAACTTGCAACCACAAAGTAGAGGACGTCTAACTTGTTTTTGTAGGGCATGTTGTGATGTGATATGGTCAAGACATGATGCTAAATTTTATTGTATGAGATGATCATGTTTTGTAACACAATTAGCGGCAACTGGCAGGAGCCATATGGTTGTCGCTTTATTGTATGAAATGCAATCGCCATGTAATTGCTTTACTTTATCTCTAAGCGGTAGCGATAGTCGTAGAAGCAATAGTTGGCGAGACGACAATGATGCTTCAATGGAGATCAAGGTGTCAAGCCGGTGACGATGGTGATCATGACGGTGCTTTGGAGATGGAGATTAAAGGCACAAGATGATGATGGCCATATCATATCACTTATATTGATTGCATGTGATGTTTATCCTTTATGCATCTTATTTTGCTTAGTTCGGCGGCAGCATTATAAGATGATATCTCACTAAATTTCAAGGTATAAGTGTTCTCCCTAAGTATGCACCATTGCTACAATTCGTCGTGCTGAGACACCACGTGATGATCGGGTGTGATAAGCTCTACGTTCACATACAACAGGTGCAAGCCAGTTTTGCACACGCAGAATACTCGGATTAAACTTGACGAGCCTAGCATATGCAGATATGGCCTCGGAACACTGCGATTGAAAGGTCGAGCGTTAATCATATAGTAGCTATGATCAACATAGCGATGTTCACCATTGAAAACTACTCCATCTCACGTGATGATCAGACATGGTTTAGTTGATATGAATCACGTGATCACTTAGATGATTAGAGAGATGTCTATCTAAGTGGGAGTTCTTAAGTAATTTGATTAATTGAACTTTAATTTATCATGAACTTAGTACATGATAGTATTTTGCATGTCTATGTTGTTGTAGATAGATGGCCCGTGCTGTTGTTCCGTTGAATTTTAATGCGTTCCTAGAGAAAGCTAAGTTGAAATATGATGGTAGCAACTACACGGACCGGGTCCGTAACTTGAGGATTATCCTCATTGCTGCATACAAGAATTACGTCCTAGAAGCACTGCTAGGTGACAACCCCGCTGCAGAAGCAACGCAAGATGTTGTGAACACCTGGCAGAGCAAAGCTGATGACTACTCGATAGTTCAGTGTGCCATGCTTTATGGCTTAGAACCTGGACTTCAACGACGTTTTGAACGTCATGGAGCATATGAGATGTTCCAGGAGTTGAAGTTAATATTTCAAGCAAATGCCCGGATTGAGAGATATGAAGTCTGCAATAAGTTCTACAGCTGCAAGATGGAGGAGAATAGTTCTATCAGTGAACATATACTCAGAATGTCTGGGTACCACAACCACTTGACTCAATTGGGAGTTAATCTTCCTAATGATAGTGTCATTGACAGATTTCTTCAATCACTGCCACCAAGCTACAAGAGCTTCGTGATGAACTATAATATGCAAGGGATGGATAAGACGATTCCTGAGCTCTTCGCAATGCTAAAGGTTGCGGAGGTAGAAATCAAGAAGGAGCATCAAGTGTTGATGGTTAACAAGACCACAAGTTGCAAGAAAAAGGGTAAAGGGAAGAAGGGGAACTTCAAGAAGAACAGCAAGCCAGCTGCTGCTCAAGTGAAGAAACCCAAGTCTGTACCTAAGCCTGAGACTGAGTGCTTCTACTACAAAGGAACTGGTCACTGGAAGCGGAACTGCCCCAAATATTTGGCGAAGAAGAAGGATGGCAAAGTGAAAGGTATATTTGATATACATGTTATTGATGTGTACCTTACTAATGCTCGTAGTAGTGCCTGGGTATTTGATACTGGTTCAGTTGCTAACATTTGCAACTTGAAATAGGGGCCACAGATTAAGCGAAGATTGGCTAAGGACGAGGTGACGATGTGCGTGGGAAATGGTTCCAAAGTCGATGCGATCGACGTAGGCACACTACCTCTACATCTACCTTCAGGATTAGTTTTAGACCTAAATAATTGTTATTTGGTGCCAGCGTTGAGCATGAATATTATATCTGGATCTTGTTTGATGCGAGACGGTTATTCATTTAAATCAGAGAATAGTGGTTGTTCTATTTATATGAGTAATATCTTTTATGGTCATGCACCCTTGATGAGTGGTCTATTTTTACTAAATCTTGATAGTAGTGATACACATGTTCATAGTATTGAAGCCAAAAGATGCAGAGTTGATAATGATAGTGCAACTTCTTTGTGGCACTGCCGTTTAGGTCATATTGGTGTAAAGCGCATGAAGAAACCCCATTCTGATGGACTTCTGGAATCACTTGATTATGAATCACTTGGTACTTGCAAACCATGCCTCATGGGCAAGATGACTAAAACTCCGTTCTCCGGAACAATGGAGCGAGCAACAGAGTTATTGGAAATCATACATACTGATGTATGTGGTCCAATGCACATTGAAGCTCATGGCGGATATCATTATTTTCTCACTTTCACAGATGATTTGAGCAGATATGGCTTTATCTACTTAATGAAACATAAGTTTGAAACATTTGAAAAGTTCAAGGAATTTCAAAGTGAAGTGTAAAATCATCGTAACAAGAAAATTAAGTTTTTATGATCAGATCATGGAGGTGAATATTTGAGTTATGAGTTTGGACTTCATTCGAAACAATGCGGACTAGTTTCACAACTCACGCCACCTGGAACACCACAACGTAATGGTGTGTCCGAACGTCATAACCGCAATTTATTAGATATGGTGCGATCTATGATGTCTCTCACTGATTTACAACTATCGTTTCGGGGTTATGCTTTAGAGACGGCTGCATTCACGTTAAATAGGGCATCATCTAAATCCGTTGAGATGACACCTTATGAACTATGGTTTGGCAAGAAACTCAAGTTGTCGTTTCTTAAAGTTTGGAGCTGCGATGCTTATGTCAAGAAGCTTCAACCTGATAAGCTCGAACCCAAATCAGAGAATTGTGTCTTCATGGGATACCCAAAGGACACTGTTGGGTACACCTTCTATCACAGATCCAAAGGCAAGATATTCATTGCTAAGAATGGATCCTTTCTAGAGAAGGAGTTTCTCTCAAAAGAAGTGAGTGGGAGGAAAGTAGAACTTGACGAGGTAATTGTACCTTCTCCCTTATTGGAAAGTAGTTCATCACTGAAATCAGTTCCGGTGATTCCTACACCAGTAAGTGAGGAAGCTAATGATGATGATCATGAAACTTCTGATCAAGTTACTACCGAACCTCGTAGGTCAATCAGAGTAAGATCCGCACCAGAGTGGTACGGTAATCTTGTTCTGGAAGTCATGTTACTTGACCATGACAAACCTACAAACTATTAGGAAGTGATGATGAGCCCATATTCCGCAAAATGGCTCGAGGCCATGAAATCTGAGATGGGATCCATTATGAGAACAAAGTATGGACTTTGGTTGACCTGACCGATGATCGGCAGGCCATATAGAATAAATGGATCTTCAAGAAGAAGACTGACACTGACGGTAATGTTACTGTCTACAAAGCTCGACTTGTTGCGGAAGGTTTTCAACAAGTTCAAGGAGTTGACTATGATGAGACCTTCTCACCCGTAGCGATGCTTAAGTCCGTCCGAATCATGTTAGCAATTGCCGTATTTTATGATTATGAAATTTGGCAAATGGATGTCAAAACTGCATTCCTTAATGGATATCTTAAAGAAGAGTTGTATATGATGCAACTAGAAGGTTTTATCGATCCAAAAGGTGCTAACAAAGTGTGCAAGCTCCAGCGATCCATTTATGGACTGGTGCAAGCCTCTCAGAGTTGGAATATATGCTTTGATAGTGTGATCAAAGCATATGGTTTTATACAGACTTTTGGAGAAGCTTGTATTTACAAGAAAGTGAGTGCAGCTCCGTAGCATTTCTAATATTATATGTAGATGACATATTGTTGATCAGAAATGATACTGGATTTCTGAATAGCATAAAAGGATACTTGAATAAGAATTTTTCAATGAAAGACCTCGGTGAAGCTTCTTATATATTGGGCATCAAGATCTATAGAGATAGATCAAGACGCTTAATTGGACTTTCACAAAGAACATACCTTGATAAAGTTTTGAAGAAGTTCAAAATGGATTAAGCAAAGAAAGGGTTCTTGCCTGTGTTACAAGGTGTGAAATTGAGTCAGACTCAATGCCCGACCACTGCAGAAGATAGAGAGAAATGAAAGGCGTTCCCTATGCTTCATCCATAGGCTCTATCATGTATGCAATGTTGTGTACCAGACCTGATGTGTGCCTTGCTATCAGTCTAGCAGGGAGGTACCAAAGTAATCCAGGAATGGATCACTGGATAGCGGTCAAGAACATCCTAAAATACCTGAAAAGTACTAAGGATATGTTTCTCGTATATGGAGGTGACAAAGAGCTCATCGTAAACAGTTATGTCGATGAAAGCTTTGACACTGATTCGGATGACTCTAAGTCACAAACCGGATACGTGTTTTTATTAAATGGTGGAGCTGTCAGTTGGTGCAGTTCCAAGTAGAACGTCATGGCGGGATCTACGTGTGAAGCTGAATACATAGTTGCTTCAGAAGCAGCAAATGAAGGATTCTAGATGAAGGAGTTCATATCCGATCTAGGTGTCATACCAAGTGCATCGGGTCCAATGAAAATCTTTTGAGACAATACTGGTGCAATTGCCTTGGCAAAGGAATCCAGATTTCACAAGAGAACCAAGCACATCAAGAGACGCTTCAATTCCATCCACAACCAAGTCAAGGAGGAATACATAGAGATTTGCAAGATACATACGGATATGAATATTGCAGACCCATTGACTAAGCCTCTCTCACAAGCAAAACATGATCAGCACCAAGACTCCATGGGTGTTAGAATCATTACAATGTAATCTAGATTATTGACTCTAGTGCAAGTGGGGGACTAAAGGAAATATGCCCTAGAGGCAACAATAAAGTTGTTATTTATATTTCCTTATACCATGATAAATGTTTATTATTCATGCTAGAATTGTATTAACCGGAAACTTAGTACATGTGTGAATACATAGACAAACAGAATGTCACTAGTATGCCTCTAATTACCTAGCTCGTTGAATCAATGATGGTTATGTTCCCTAACCATAGACATGAGTTGCTATTTGATTAACGGGATCACATCGTTAGAGAATGATGTGATTGACTTGACCCATGCATTAGCTTAGCACGATGATCGCTTAGTTTGTTGCTATTGCTTTCTCCATAACTTATACATGTTCCTATGACTATGAGATCATGCAACTCCCGAATATGGGAGGAACACTTTGTGTGCTACCAAACGTCACAACGTAACTGGGTGATTATAAAGGTGCTCTACAGGTGTCTCCGATGATGTTTGTTGAGTTGGCATAGATCAAGATTAGGATTTGTCACTCTGATTGTCGGAGAGGTATCTTTGGGCCATCTCGGTAATGCACATCAATATAAGCCTTGCAAGCAATGTGACTAATGAGTTAGTTGTGGGATGGTGCATTACGGAAAACGAGATTCAACTAGGTATTGAAGATACCGGCGATCGAATCTCGGGCAAGTAACATACCGATGACAAAGGGAACAACGTATATTGTTATGCGGTTTGACCGATAAAGAACTTCATAGAATATAAGAGAGCCAATATGAACATGCAGGTTCCTCTATTGGTTATTGACCAGAGACGTGTCTCGGTCATGTCTACATAGTTCTCGAACCCGTAGGGTCCGCACGCTTAACGTTCGGTGACGATCGGTATTATGAGTTTATATGTTTTGATGTACCGAAGGTTGTTCGGAGTCCCGGATATGATCATAGACATGACGAGGAGTCTCAAAATGGTCGAGACATAAAGATCGATATATTGGATGACTATGTTTGGACATCGGAATGGTTCCGGATAAGTTCGGGCATTAACCGGAGTGTCGGGGGTTACCGGACCCCCCCCCCCCGGGAGTATATGGGCCCTAATGGGCTTTACGGGAGAGAGGGAGGAGCTTCATAGGGCAGGCCGCGCGCCCCCAAGGCCTAGTCCAAATTGGACTAGGGGGAGGGGAGGCGCCCCCTCCTTCCTTCTCTTCTCTCTTCCCTTTCCTTCCCTCCTACTCCTACTACATGGAAGGGGGGAAATCCTACTCCCGGTGGGAGTAGGACTCCCCAGGGCGTGCCATAGTAGAGGGCCGGCCCTCCCCTCCTCCACTCCTTTATATACGGGGGAGGGAGGCACCCCATAGACACACAAGTTGAACATTGATCTCTTAGCCGTGTGCGGTGCCCCCCTCCACCATAATCCACCTCGGTCATATCGTAGCGGTGCTTAGGGGAAGCCCTGTTCCGGTAGCATCATCGTCATCGTCATCACGCCGTCCTTCGACACTCTACTGGATCGTGAGTTCGTGGGACATCACCGAGCCGAACGTGTGTAGATTGTGGAGGTGTCGTACTTTCGGTACTAGGATCGGTCGATCGTGAAGACATACGACTACATCTACCGCGTTGTCATAATGCTTCCGCTTACTGTCTACGAGGGTACGTAGATAAAACTCTCCCCTCTCGTTGATATGCATCATCATGATCTTGCGTGTGCTTAGGAAATTTTTTGAAATTACTGTGTTCCCCAATAGGATACGCCCTCATGCACATTTTGTGACCATATGTGCACGCTTGAGTCAAGTTAAGTGACTGTAATTCTGTATTTTTAAAGTTCTGGCAAAATGAATATCGAGCGCAAATTCTATGACTCCTAATGACATTACATCCATTGTTGCTTATAGATGCTTACTTTTTTCCCAGATGCTAGAAAGCGCAGCTGCACTTTTCGGTCGAATCGAGCTTGCGGACCGCATGATGGGACAGACTCGTTCCACATTGGGAAAACTCTCCACCCATCCATTCTATATACAAAAAGATTCTGAACTACCGTACATCAACTTTTCTCCACCTCGTCCGACCAACCATGTGAATCCAATGATGACATAAACATGCATTAATTTCGGTAAGAGAAAACTTAAAAACTATAACATTCAAATCGTGTGTCGGAATTATGATCTATTTTCACCGTTGGGTTCCTATGGGTATATTTTTTATGATTTTTATAAAGCAACGTTGATGCTAGATGAGGTATGTTTAGTGTTAAACATGAGCAACTTTGATGCTAGATAAATTGCACCGTGTGTATATATAAGTGAATTCTCCTAGTAGCCTCCTAATTAGTTGTGTGTAGTAGCGTAATAGGTGGTTACCATGGTTGTTAAGTTGCATACAAGGGAAACTAAGTTGTAGAAATTTTAGTTGCCTACCATACTGTTAAAGTTGCTTAGCATGAAGTGGAAAGTTATCTAACATGGCTTCTAAGTTGTCTGCCTCAAAAATCAAGTTGCGTACATCGCTACGAAATTGCCTATGGGTGATCGCCAATTGCCTAAAACACCATGAAAGGTGTCCATCAAGCGACCTAAGTTGCCTACTGAAAGATCGTCGATGTTTCCTAGAGGGGAGTGAATAGGCGCTTTAAAATAATTACGGTTTAGACTTGAAAAGATGCGGAATAAAACTACCGTCTAATTTGTCAAGCACACAACATAAAACAACTAGGCTCACATATGTGCACCAAACACTTATGCTAAGAAAGATAAACAACTAAGTGATAGCAAGATATATATCATGAAACACTATGGCTATCACAAAGTAAAGTGCATAAGTAAAGGGTTCATGTAAGATATAACCGAGGCACGCGGAGATGACGATGTATCCCGAAGTTCACACCCTTGTGGATGCTAATCTCCGTTCGGAGTGGTGTGGAGGCACAATGCTCCCCAAAATGCCACTAGGGCCACCGTAATCTCCTCACACCCTCGTACCATGCAAGATGATGTGATTCCACTAAGTGAGCCTTGAGGGCGGTCACCGAACCCGTGCAAATGGCAACCCTTGGGGGCGGTCACCGAACCCGTACACTTTGACAACCCTTGGGGGCGGTCACCGAAAACCATACAAATTGCTTGGGGCAATCTCCACAACCTAATTGAAGACCCTGACGCTTGCCCGAAGCTTTACACCACAATGATTGAGCTTCGAAGCACCACCAACCATCTAGGGCGCCCGAGCACCCAATAGGAACAAGCTCTAGGGTGCCCAAATACCCAATATAAGCTTCTCAACTTTCACTTCCACGTATCACCGTGGAGAACTTAAACCAATGTAACTAAATGCAATGGCAAGGGCACACAGAGTGTCCAAGTCCTTCTCTCCCAAATCCCCCACAAGAACTAATGCTATGAAGGAAAATGAGAGGAAGAACAAAGAAGAGAGCACAAAGAAGTTCAAGATCTATATCCAAGGGGTTCCCCTCACATAGAGGAGAAAATGATTGGTGAAAATGTAGATCTAGATCTCCTCTCTCTTTTCCTTAAGAATTATCAAGAATCATTGAAGGGATCGAGAGATAGCAAGCTCAAAGAAGGTCAACAATGGGGGCAAACACGAGCTCAAGAGATATGGACCATTTGGGAAGAAGGCCCCCTTAAATAGCCCCCCCCCCCCCGGAATCCAACCGTTACGCCCACAAGTAGTGCTCAAGTGGTACTGCCGCTTGGGGGAGCGGTACTACTACTTAGCACAGTCAAAATAACTCAACGAGATAGAAAAAGTTTTGCCAGAGAGGTACTATCGCTCGAGCAGATTGGGCAATAGAAGCATAAAACTAAGCGAAAGTGGTTGCGACTGCTTGGGGGAGTAGTACTACCGCTCTACTACCGCTTAAAGTAGAGAAACTATCCAAGCAAAACATAAGGATGCTCCAATACTAAAACTGATATAACTACTGCAAATGAGCTGTGAATACAACAAAATCAAAATTGTTGGATAGATGATGACAAGTACTATCCAACAACGACTGGTTATAGTAAGAAGTGGCAGGGAGATGTGCCTATGATTTAGAGATGCGAAACCACTATGAATGAGGAACCGACATAAAATCCATCATTTAAAACATCATAAATGATGCATACGAAATCCATTTTCGATGAACTCAATCTTGTCATGAAGATGACCACTAGCTCAAAAACTCACACAGAGGAAAGCCAAAAAAGAACCAAGAAATATATATGCAAGGAGGCAAGGGTTTGACATCTCTACAAATGATACGATCAAGCTACTCACTCGAGAGCCCCCCTTGATAGTATGAAAATGGATCCTATAACCCAGTCTCCCAACTAGCGATGAAAATGGAGTGGAAATTTTCCGGTTTTCCAGAAGAAAAATGGAAACGGAGAGGCAATAAGAAAACAGAAACGGAAATTTGCAAAACGGAAATGGAAATGGAATTTTTTTAAGCGAAAACAGAAACAAAAATGGATCGGTGTTTTCCGATGGAACTGGCATGGAAATGAAAAGTTTGAATATGGAATTCTATTTTTACTATAGGCTTATGGTAGCTTTATATCCCAACCACCAAACAACACACAATGACACAATGAGAAGAAGGGATCATTTGAAACCCAACTTCTACTACCACACACATACTCAACTAGGCCCTATACGCAATTATCCAGTACTACTGCAATACTACGCTAATTTGCTAACATAATCATATTATTTTGTAGCCACGTTACCAATTCATTAAATTTGTTTGTTTTTGTGGGTATTTATGATTCAAAGGGTTTTTAAGTTCCGGTCAATGCCCACTTTTGTTTCCGTGTCCGCTCTGTATTCGCTCCGTGTCTGTTTCTGGTAGTATCTGTTTAAGTATTCATTTCCGGGGTTTCTTTATTCGTTTCCACTTCTACAAAAAAAATATAAAAACGGTAACACTCATGTTCGTCTGTTTCTGCTCCATTTTCATCCCTACTCCCAACTACCGCCATCAGACTGGTAAAATAGAAAACCTATCAATGGCAAACCTTTGCCTTGCGCATAATCCACTTGAGTTGGATGATGACGATCTTGACCTCCTCAAGTGAGACCACTTTTCTTGATTGCGTTGGCTCGATGAAGACTAGTAGATTGCTCATCCATACTCCACTATGGGTGAGCCACTCTTCGGCACATCTCGACAAGTCCATTGTCACACAGTTGGCAGCAAGCTTCAAGAATGATCTCCTCGAAATGCCCACTTGAACTTGCACACCGCAAATTTGATGATGATCACTGCTTGATGTCATCCTCCATGGGTTGTATGAGATCTTCCTCTTGACCCAAGCCCATGGAAACATACCTAACCCCACATAGGACTCTCGCGTAGAACATGGTTTAGTACACAAAGTGTAATGAACAATGCTTATCATACCTCCTTTACAGTGTAATGAACAAGCCCATGAAATTGCTTTGTATGTAGCACTAGAGATGCCTTATGTTTTGTATGGTTTTTCTCTTTTTACGCAAACCAACCTAATAGGCAGTCCTAGTAGATAAAAAAGAATAAGTTGTTCCCCATAGCACTATAGTTGACTCCATTGCACCCAAAATTGCCCTTGAGAAAAAGATTAACGAAAACCTACCCATATGGCATCTAGTTTTGAAGAATTTGTCGTGAGAAACCTAACATTGAAAATGAAACTGGATTTCGATGCTTGAATAAAAATTATGGCATTTAAAACT
Source organism: Triticum dicoccoides (assembly GCF_002162155.2). Taxonomy (NCBI): domain Eukaryota; kingdom Viridiplantae; phylum Streptophyta; class Magnoliopsida; order Poales; family Poaceae; genus Triticum; species Triticum dicoccoides. The sequence continues at coordinate 410,797,763 of NC_041388.1, read as the reverse complement.
TGTTGAACCCCAAATAAATGAATGTGGGGACAAGATCTAGATTGATTCCATTGGTAGCCATGTGCGCTATGAGATGTGGCCAGACAAATTTTATTCTCTCGTATGGACAGCTGGCCATAAGGACATGTATTTACTATATACGACGGTGCGCTCCAAACAACGAATGAGCGCAGCATCGCTACCTAGCCATGTTCTACTTTTTTATGGGCCACATATGCTTACTTAGACATTTATGGCATGGAAACAAGCACCAACGCTTATTTGTATATCATATACAAGATATATAACCACCACATCACATCTTGTTGTCAAATGACCAAACAACCCGTGCGCCCTTGGATTGCGATCTCGCAGCTGTGATCATGGATGATATCATCTTCCGGTCCCTCCTCCCACTGGCGTACCACTCTCGCTTCGTACATGGTTCTGCAGACATTGAAAATATATATTGGCTTGTACATGGTTCTGGAGAGGGGTTTTCTTTTCCTAAAAAGTGGACTATGCCTCACATTCAGATCTTCCAAGACCATCTTTTTTACCTTCCTTTAGTAAAAACAACTTTCATCTTTACTAAGTTTACATGTAATCGTACTAAATCATACTTGTAGACATGAACGAAGACTAGATCCAGACAATTCAAAAAGAAATCATACTTTGATTGTTGTACAAAATTACTAAGGATTTGGAAACCTGCTATAATAAATTGTTGGGTCAAAAAAATAGTTATCTTATAAAGCTCCCCAAGAAGCGACTCCCAGGCGACTAGGGTTTTCCCTCCTCTTGTCGGCGGCACACCAGTCTGCCTCGCCTCTCATGGATTTTGTGGCGTGGAGGTGCGGAGCACCCTGGCCCCTCATAGATGGGAGGGACCCCGCTCTTGTTCTTGTTTGGTTCAGCGCTTTGGTTAGGGGTGTGTGGCGGTGGTGATTTCCTCTAGTAGGAATATAGTCTCTCACATCTATGGTGCTTCTAACATCGTTGGTGGGCGTGTTGTGGTGTCTCAGTCAGATCCCGCGGGGTTCAGTGAGTGTTGGTCTTATCTGGATATGTCTGGATCTAGTTTTCGGTCATGTCTACAAGCTTGATCCTATCGATCTATATTTCACTTCATCGGTGATGATTGTTGTTCTCATGCGCTGGTATTGTGGGTCATACCATGACAACTTTTTGATTGTCTTCTACAACAAGGTATACCCGGCTCTGCTGAGGGAGGGGTGATGACATCAGCACACCTTCAGCTCACTCCAGTGCTTGTACTCGTCGTTGAGTTGTCCTCCAACCTAAATATATTTTTTGTTACTTCTCGTGTTCTCTGTATTGCCATGATATATAGATGATGAATATATTTGAAGTTTCTCTAGAAAAACAGTTATCTTTGCAATAACCAAGTTTCTACCGAGTACGCGTTTTCCAAATCCACCAATTCATCACTACGATAATTCAATTAATATCAATATGTTTCATAATATATGAAACTAGAAGCTATACTCCTAAAATCGAAGAAAAATGGCAAATCGCGTCAAGTTGTTGCTATTTCGCACATACTCAGCAACCGATTGGTCGAATCTGGGCCGACCCATTTTATTATTTAACGTGTATAGTGATTCTGGTTTTGGGAAGGTTCCTACTTGGTGTTCTTGGTTTTCTTGGCTGATTTTCTTGTTTCTTTTGTTTTCTGTTACAAGTTTATTTCAGTCTTAGGAGAAACCCGGCTAAATACGTTGTTGTCTTTCCTCCTCATTAGGAAAAGTCTCCTTCCTCCTCCCGCCGCCGCCGATCCGCCCCACCTTCGATAGCCTTTGGGCCATGGAGGTGTGGAGGATCTCGCTCCCCTCCCTCCCCTTACGTGCCGGCGGGAGGGACCCATGTTCTCATTTTTGGTAGGTTCAATATCTTTGTTGGGGTTGCGTGGCAGTGACGATGCCCCTAAGTAGAAATAATATCTCTCATGTCCGATCCATGTCCCGATGAAGTGAATAACGTCGTCGGAGAAAGTGTGGAGGTGTGTCTCTGTTGGATCTCGTGGGACTCGGTCGGCGCTGGTCTTCAGTGGATCTATTTGGATCCAATTTTTATTTGTCTTTGTTCGATGGATCTTTCTGATCTACAACTCTCATCATCGATGATGGTTGCTACTCTGGTGCACTGGTCCATTGGGGTCTTAGCACGACAACTTCCCGACTATCTACAACAATAAGGTTTGCCCGGCTCTCATGAGGGAGGGGCGATGACGTCGGTGCGCATTTGACTCGCTCTAATACTTGTAGTCATCGCTAGGTGGTCCATAGACTTGGCTGTAATTTTTATTACCTCTTGTGTTCTTTGTACTGTCTTGATTGATGAATAGATTGGAAATTTCTCTCGCAAAAAAAAAAAATTATTTGCGTCTTTCTTTTCCATTTTCAAACATTTCGAAAAATGTAGAAAATTTCTTCAAAATTGGTAAATAATGCGAACTTACAAAAACATATTTGCCATTTCTAAAATTGTTGTTTTCTTTAAAAAAACTAGTCATATTTTCAAATAATGTTCGCATATTTGAAAATTTGTTCATGTTTTCAGAAAATGTTCAAAAAATATTGATTTTTTCATATTTTACAAAATGTTCTTGTTTTTTTTAAATGCTTGGAAAATTGATTTATCTTAAAACATGTTAAAAATACAGACAAATGTTTGAGTCTTTCTAAAGAATCACATCTTCGCATTTTCAAAAACCGTTCTCAAATAATATTGGCTTCTTTGAAAATTTAATTGTTGACCGGTAGTGATTGACCAGTCAACCATTAAATTTCAAAAAATGCTAAAATTAGAAAAATCGTGAATTTATAAATGTTCGCAGTTTGAAAAAACATTCACAAACTTCAAAAAAGTTCAATAATTGGAAAACAAATCATTAAATTTTAAAATTATTTTTTGAAAACGTTTACTAAAATTAAAAAACAGTTCATCAATTTTGAAAAAATCTTCGATTTGGAAAAGTTCAAAAATTTAATATAAGAAACATGAATAACTAAAACAAATAAAGAAAAGAAAAGAAAACGAAGAAAACATAGGGTGGCATTTCCTGTACGTAAAATGAACGTGGGAGCTATTTCTTGCTCGTACCAAGACGTAACTTGGTGTGGCCTTTCGGCCGGCTGAGTACTTTAGCGGTTATAGCTCGTGTTTTTTTTTCTTTGTGCTCTTTTATGAATTTTCACCGGTTGCATTGGGTTTCCTTCTTCGGATTTTTTGGGTTTTCTTTGGTTTTTTCTGCTTCTTCAATTTTCTCTTTCTTTTTTTCCTTTTATTTTTTTCAACACATGTCCATTTTTTTCTTACACCAGATACGTTTTTTATACATGCTTAACATGTTTTCAATATGTTTTTTTGGACGCAGCAGACGCAGACACTCATACATACACACATTTTTTATACATCTAAAACATATATATACATGTTTAACATTCTTAGAATACATGTTAATTTTTTAACCTCTTTTGAGTACGTGAAAAAAAATCAAATACGCGTTGAAACCTGCTTTAAAAAGATCGGAACGTTTTTTAACTATGCAAACATTTTATACAATGTATATATTCTTTTCTTAGAATTGTTAGATTTTTTTGAAACACGTGAACATTTTTGCAATGTATCATATTTCTTTTTGAATGGTATGAAACAGTTTCTACAACTACACAGACATTTTTATATTGAATTTTTTGTTTTTTGAGAAAATCTTGCCGAGCTTTATTGATTCAAACATAGGTCCAACTGTTGGGTCATGAGGATTGCCCAACCACACATATCCTGTAGCAAGATTACAAGCAAATTTGACGAGATTATCTGCCTCGAAATTGAAGTTTCTGGGTTCATGGATGAAACTACTGAACTGGAAACTAGCTTTACGTTCTAATATTTCATGTATAATAGCAGCATGGGGACCACCTGTAAGAGTAAATGGGCCAGCCCACCCACGCAAGCTCACGGATCGCTGGGAAAACGATGGTTGAGCCCAACCGAGACTAAGATCTAGTGACTTCACTTGGTGAAGTCACGTTGCAACTTTAGGCTCTTCATCTCCATCCAAAACATATCCAATGGTCAATCTCACACGAAGGCAAAAGCCCTGACCACTTAGCAGTTTTGGACGAGGGCAGGCTCAAGAAAACACTTCGTGGGAATCTGCTTCGCTCTCCCGCGCCGCGCCGGCGTGTCGTACTTGAATGATTACTCAATATTGGCATTTCTTGCTGTAGCATTCGAATGTTATGTGCTACAGTTTTGTAATGTCAAATGCTACTGAATTCCGTGTCAAATGCAATTGAATTGTTCAACTTTGATTGCATAATATGGTTTATAGGGACGAAGACAAGATCTCCGGGCTGGCCTAACCAAGCATGGCGGCCAGTACCCAGCGTTAAAGAATGCTTTGCAAGTTTGTGAGCCTCGACATTGAAGGTTCTAAACTCATGACTAATCAAACAGGAAGGAAAAAAACCTAGAGCGGTCCCTTATTTGTCGCACTATTGCGCCATATGAAGCCGGCGTGCCTGACTTGATTGCCTCTACCACCTTTTTACAATCGGAAGCAACTGAAATTTTCTGAACGTACAAGTCTTCTGAGAGAGCCAGAGCTTCACGTATAGCCAACGTTTCCAAAACCTTAGGATCATCAATATTGTTGAATATAAGAGCAGACGCCCCCTGGAAGATTCCCGCGCCATCGCGGCATACCGCTGCGACTGCTCTGAGACCACCGTGCCTTGCTACCGCCGCGTCAACGTTTACTTTCCGGAGGAGGGATCCATGTCGTCGGCCTTGGCCCCGGTACAGACCTTGCTGCCATTGTCAGCTTCTTCAGGAACTCAATGTCGGAGAAATAGCTAGTTAGAAACCGTTGATAGCATGGGGAGATTGGAAAATGCCTTCAAGAATCACCTTGCGACGTGCAGACCAGATCGCCCACAAGGTCACAATCAGGATAGTGAGATCGTCTTCCTTTAGAGCCTCTACCATGGAATGTAGCCAGCATTTTGCATTAGGGTCGTGATTGGAGGACAAATGCTGCACCAAGTCCTCATTAGACAGAGCCCACGTACATCTGGAGACGGCACATTCCAGTAGTGCATGGTGCCAACTATCCCGGGCTCCGCAAATAGCACACACATCTGTTATAGCCATATTCCGGTGCTGCAGAACGTCCCCGGTAGGCAGAGAATGTTGTGCAAGCCTCCATGCAAATACCTTCAGTTTCGAGGGCATCGTCATTTTCCAAAGATGTGTCCAACCTTTCTTTTTCAGTTCTAAATTTGACAAACTTTCAGACTCCTCCAGCCATGCCTCTCTACCCATCTTTATTCTGAAAATCATCTTATAGGGCGTCCTGACAGAAAAATGTCCCTGCGGGTCCTCGGCCCATGCCCGGGAATCCTCCAGCGGCCTAGAGCATATTGGGATCCTTAAAATTGCCTCGGCATCCACCGGAGTGAAGATCTGTCGAACCAACTCCTCTTTCCACGAGGCCGACGTGGTGTCCATCAGTTCAGCAACATGAGTTGGTGGGTTAAGCACCAGCAATGAGATTGGTCTCATAAACTCGAATCTTGGAATCCAGTTATGTTCCCAAATGCTAGTTGTCCTTCCATCGCCAGTCCTTCTAATTATTCCCTGCTTGACAATGTCCCTCCCATCTAGAATTAAACGGCATATCTGATAGGGGTGCGGCCCCAAACTTGCCTCCAGAATAGTGCAATTAGGGTGGTAAGCAGCCTTTAGGATTCTTGCACTCAAAGAGTTGGGATCTTCTAGGCACTTCCAAGCTTGTCTTGACAGAAGAGCCAAGTTAAAATCTCGAGGTCGCGGAAGCCTAGCCCTCCCAAATTCTTTGGCCTTGTCATAACATCCCACGACACCCAACATGGCTTTCTCTTTCCTTGCTTACTTCCCCATCAGAGTTGTCTTATGGTTGATGTTATGCTCTCACAAAGCCCCCTCGGGAGTCTGAAACAAGACATGGAGAAAAGCGGAATCGCCTGAGCCACAGATTTTATAAGAACCTCTTTTCCTGCCGCTGACAAAAGTTTTTGCAGCCATCCTCTTATCCTTTCCCAAACTCTGTCCCTGAGGTACTTGAACGTGCCATTCTTAGATTCTCCAACTTCTGTAGGCATCCCCAAATATTTCCCGCTAAGTGACTCATTCTGCACTGCCAGGATATCTTTGATCCCCTGCCTGGTGCCTTGTGGACACCCCTTGCTGAAGAATACCGAGGACTTGTCATTGTTAACTCTTTGTCCCGCGGCATTACAATATAGATTCAACAGGTTTGACACCAAATTTACACCCTCAACACTAGACTTAAAAAAGCAATAGGCTGTCATCTGCAAATAAAAGGTGGTTCACCTCAGGAGCTGTGGGAGCCACCTTAACACCACTTAGAGCTGATGACTGGGAACTGGATTTTAGTAGGCACGAAAGGCCCTCTGCCGCAAGTAAGAATAGGTAAGGGGAAATAGGATCTCCCTGTCGAATTCCTCTTGTTGGTTGGAAACTCTCAAGCTTTTCTCCATTAAACAGAACTGAGAAAGAAACTGATCTAACCATGCCCATAACAATATCAATCCAGACTGACGAGAAACCCAGCTTGACCATAATTGCTTGTAGATAATCCCACTCTACTCTGTCATAGGCTTTTATCATGTCCAACTTCAAAGCACAGAAATATTAGTTTTGGATATGTTTCTCTTCATAAAATGCAAACACTCATATGCACATATTATGTTATCTGTGATCAGTCTGCCAGGCACAAAGGCTGATTGCTCCTCAGAGATAATATCTAGGAGAATGACTTTTAATCTGTTTGCAATCACCTTTGAGGCAATTTTGTACAGGACATTGCAAAGACTAATAGGCCTATATTGTAACAGAAGAGTAGGATTCGTTACCTTAGGTATAAGGACCAAGACCGTATCATTGAAGATTACATGGCTAAGGCCTCCTTTGGTTTAGAGAAATTTCATAGAAATTCTAGAGGATAGGATTCTTATAGGATTTTTTCCTTTAGAGCCATTTGGTTCATAGGAATAGATTCCTATTCCTACATATGATTGGTTCTTATCCTCCACATTTCATATGAAAATAAAAAAGAGCCTAGACTCAACGGAAAAATTCCTTTGATGTCAACCAAATGACATCTTGTTTTCTATTCCTACTCATAGGATTTAAGATACATGTCATCTCATTTCTTACAAGATTCCTATTCCTATGATAATTCTATCCTATGAACCAAAAGAGGCCTAAAGTTGCAGCGTGCCTTCACCAAGTGAATCTCAGTCCAGCCCAACCCAGCGCCTCTCGCACAGTCCACTAACGGCCAGACAGAGGCTCGGTGTCATAATCAGACAAGGCAGTTGCCACTCAAAAAAATCAGACAAGACAGTTAAACAAGAGATGTGGCACTTGTTATGCAGCAGCACCTGTTAAGATGCAGGAATTTCACGAGAAATCGGGAGCATCTGTTTACAAGAGTTTCTAAATTCACATGCTCCAATGTTACCCAGTAAAAAGACAAAACAGACAAACTTGACAGGTACGCGGAACCCCTCAAGGAAGGCAAACACCAACTGCGAACGTTAGGAGCACAAGGCAACTGGAAAACAATGCAAAACATGGAGCTAAAATACTTTCAACATATTAATCTAAGCCTAAAAAAATAATCTGCCTTCTAGAGCACTAAAAAAAATGCCTCTTCCAGCTTACAAACTGCCCTCTCCTGACACAAGTCAAAAGAGAAGGAAGGAGAAACCCTACACTACCTAGAGCAAAGCAAAGCAAGGCAAACCCCTAAACAAACTTTTACAGATGCGCAACGGAGATGAAGCAGCACACAAAACCATCCTATTATCATCGTTCACCTCAACCAGGCTGCAGACGGCTATAGCTCGCTGACACAGACTCATCCTTCGCTGGCTGTATAAACGCTAAACAATCAACAAATAGCTGGACCATATTTACCAAGGAGGTATCTACAGAAAGCCTGTGTTATTGCACTTGATCATCATGTCCTGTTGCCGAAATGAAACCGATTGCTGACAACAAGGTTTTCTGCCAGCAGAAGGACGGGAGTCTTGATGGCTTTGGCGTTTGGAGAGACCGACTCAGGAAGACCGGGTAAGCAGGTTGGTAGATGTTCGCCATTCTCCTCAGGATGGAAATAGAATAACACTGCTCGACAGAAAATAAACCTGACAACATATAACGAAGAATATTAACACTTCGCATATCGAACCAACAGTGTCTGGTGTGCGGGACAAATATATGTTCTTCAAGATACAATAGAATCTTTGTTTGAGAAACAAAAAATAAATAAACATAAGATATGCGACAAAGATCTAGCAAGCCAACCATATTGTCAGGATTGAACTTGCTGGTACCAAGTACCTATGCGGCAACTGTTCTCTAGTCCCTACACAAACCTAAACAAAATGCAGTGCTGATAGTCTAGTGTTCCCTAGACTATCAGGACTGCATTTTTGAAGCCCAAATAACTTGCATGCTGAGATGCGCAGAGAGTAGTGTGAATACAACTGATGTGATTTAAAGGAAGGACTACAAATGGATAAGCCACTCTATCAGATCATGTTAAATTACTGATTTCATACTTTTGGTGCCAGCGCAAATTTACTCTTTAATACCAAAAATAGTGGTAGCGTGATGAATTTTAAATGCAAACTTGTTCCTTTTTCCTGTGAAAAGAGGGTGCATGCAAATAATATGGATAGCCGGTTCATGCTTCAACATACTTTTACATGTTATACTGCCAAACTAACATAGAACTGCCAAAGACTCAGGGATGGAAGGTATGGATTAATGTACCTGAGAATCAGGCGCCTGAGAAATGGATCAGGTAAAATTTGACCCCAGACAATGTTCAATCCAACAGATGTGCTGAGGATTTCTTCGTACTGTTCCAAAGCAGAGAAAAGTATATTCTCTGCATTAGCATATGTATCCTGAAAACAAGCCCAAAGAAATCAGACCGTCAAAACAAATATCTCAGGAATACTCAAGTCAAAAATAGAAGAACATACGCTGTCAATGTCGGAAGTTATTCCAGCTAATTGGCAGAAGGCTTGCATCGGAGCAGTCAGGAAGTATGTAAATTGGCCTCCATTGCCTGATTCTACACCAGGCATGGCCGATGCAATCCTAGGAGAAAGAAGTAAGGCAGCTGACTCTCCCTTCTCTGCATTATGTATGGCCTGTTGATTATACAAGCAAATGATAATTCGTTCAAGAATTTTCTTTCTACATTATTACTACAAAATGAATGGACAAAGAACCACTTCAACAAATTACGACAAGAATTCCTCATACACTGTAATACGACTTCATGATATAACTGAGTTGTTATAGAGAAAACCTATTCCGGGAATTTTACCAATCAAATGCAATATAACTATGTGCAAGGAAAGCAACTAGCAAAAAAAGATAAGGAATCAACATTATGGCTTTACAGGCTACTAAGGCCTTGTACAATGCTAGGTGCTTAGGGAGATGCTTAGAAAAATAAACCGGGTTTTTCTGAAGCACTAGTGCCTATTTCTACATGAGAGATGCCTAATTAAGCGTCTGCCCTGTACAAATAAGCACCAGTGCTTAAGGAAAGCCTGGTTTATTTCTCCAAGCACCTTGCATTGTACAAGGCCTAACAAGGGCAAGTTTGGATGTTTTCTGTACGAAAGCAGGTATTGCTATAATACTATAGAAGTGAGTTCACTACACCTAGAGCCCAACCTTCTCGGTTCTCACAATATGTTATACATGATCCATTATCATCAGTGATGACTAATTAACAGGCTCATAACCAGCTTAATATTTGTTTATAGGTTTAAAGATCAAGGAGACATTGAATCTGTGAACCCCACTGGACAATACTACCAACTATAGAGATGCTTCCACTTAAGAAGCAAATGAGAATGTCTGGCCATTCAGATTCCATAAATACAATCCGTGATAATGTGAACTAAAAAGAAAAAAAATGCATACATATAATCTGGTAGCTAAGAAACAACTAAAAGCTCACGCATCATGGTAACAATTTTTCTACCAAGTCAAGAATAAGTTCTGACAAACCTGCCTTGAATGCATGGCTATTTTCACTGTCAATTACAAGGAAAAGTGGGTATCTTGTAAATGGTATCAGATCTTCTGGATAAAGATTGTTTGGACCTGAAAAAATGATAGTCCGACCGATGTGAGAAAACGCAGGCTATCCATCATCATAAAAATAAGATATTATTTCACAACCTAGTCACCCACCAAACTAACAAACCATAAATAGTGGACTTAATTGATAACTAACATTGTAATGCGACATAGGCATATAGTTCCATCAGTTATATGAGAAAGCGGAGCATACCACCATTTCCACGAGGACCAAGCCATACATGATCATCTGAACCGGTATGTGAATTTGGCTTATTGATTGAGAAAGCAGAAGCAGGCCTCAAGCGTGATGAAGAGCTAGATGCATACTTATGATATGCATTCTGATCAGCAAGGCCTGTAAGGATAATGTTTGAAGTTAGAAGGGAAACCTAATCAAAACAATAGTGCAACATAAATTGAATGCCAAATACAAAAGGAACCTGATGCTGATATATAAATTAGCAAAATGCTATCTTGAGAAAGCTCCTCACAGATTGTGGCAAGAACCTGCAATTACCATTCATGAACTGGATTTAACACCAAGGAATCTGGTGGCAGAAATAGAGAAAAGAGAACAATGTGTATTGACACTATAAGTTGCATCTGTCCATGTGACTCAAGGGGTCTCTCAAGATCTAGTAACATATTACTCACATGAATTATTAAGTTATTATTACCAATTTGTAGTAAGGTCTGAACATCCCCATGTGCAATTTGCCAATTTCGCAGTGACTATGCTTAAAATTTGATGTTCAGTTCTGCTAACAACCATAACATCACTATGCCTATTTACAAGGAGATGTGTTCTCAAGACAATATTATTGGTAAGCGTGCTATGGGGCAATTATTGGCAGTAAACATGCCTTTTTCAAATACATGTACTCAAAACTCAGATATTCAATTCAACTTTCATCCTACTCCTGTAAAAGGGAGAAAAGGTATACACTCATATGCACACTGGCATATGCGGTGAAACTTTAAACTCAGAATTCTTTTATAATATACTCCCTCCGTAAATTAATATAAGAGCGTTTAGAACACTAAAATAGTGACCTAAATGCTCTTATATTAGTTTACAGAGGGAGTATCTTCTAATGACTACTCGGCCAGTAACACAACATAGTGATTAGTGAGCATACCACAAAATGCATGTATCCCAGCGTTGAAAATGTGCAAAGGCAGCCTAAGAAAGTATGACCACATCAAGCTCATTGCGAGGAGCAAAGGCTGGCCTGCCAATCATTTTGTAGCAAGAATGCAGGAAATCCTCTGATTCTACTAACTATTTCTAAAGGATTCTACCTAACTTATCCTCAGTTTAATAGAATCTATCTTAACTTTATTTTATTTCATATAAATAACATGATACAATATCTTTTCTATGGTTGAGTCACCCACTGATGCATGATATTTATGGACAATAGAAACAAGTCTACACAGTGTTATTTCACTAACCAAATCACAAACATTGACCATATTATCAGCGTCAAGTCTGTCAAACGGTCAGCATGTAGCACTGTTTAAAGCTGTTTTCATCACAGGAATTTCCCACGAATATCATATGCGATTATGCAAAACTTCAACTTTAAAGGGGAACAAAGCAATTTTGAGAAGGGGCTTACCGCTATAAGATGAGATACTGTAGGGTGATATATGATTGCTCTTTGGGGATTTGAAGGAAGATTTCCATCAGAGATCTCTGTAGAAAGGTGAATATCGATCAGACCAGAGGGTCCACTCTGATCACTCATAGTGCCATTTTCTGTAAGTTCTTTAACAGCTATCTGATAAGACCCTGTGGGCTCCCATTCTAAAGACTGTAGCATTCTGAAAGTGTCCAAAGTTAGCTCTGTGAACTTGACCTGTGGTACATACAACGGCATCATGCGAGGGAGCTGATCAGCATAGTATCAAAAAAGGTGATAACTAGAGGAATAGAAAATTTGTTTATGAAGGGGTAATATGAGTAACCTCGTTTCGGTGGTAACTTGTTAATACAGCTTCCTTCAGTTTCAGTACTCTTTTCGAATGGAATCTTGCTATTGATGCAAGGTTTGATGCATAAGAATCAAACAAGTTATCATATCTAAGTGATCTAGATCCTTTGTATGCTCCGTCAGCTTTCAAGAATCTGTCAAGCTCTTGAAGCACTTGTTTCCATTCCTTGAAGTTGGTTTTCTAAGAAGAGGTCACGTTGTAAGGAAGAATAAAATTGTAAGCAAAACAGCCTTAAAATGTCCTAGTGTACTGAAATGAATAAAGAAATAAGTGGGTGAAACACACAAAACAAGTACACCACGATAAGTTGCAGAATCCAAAGCTTTCATGTAGCAAAGCAATAAAATATTCATTACTCGCTCTTTATGCATAGATTCATTGATGTGTTGCTGGTACTACTATGTACCCCTAATATCATTGCTGTCTTAAATTGAGATGGATGCACAATTGAACCATCATCTCATCCGCACACAATCCAAAAATTACAAATCCTAAGGGTAAGGGCACATTATTACTTGACAAACTCAGATCACCACAGACTCAAACACCAAGCAACATGAAAAGAAGAATCCGCTCGAACCCTCTCTTTCCATGATCAGTAACCCTCCATAATACTCAAATCTACTGTACATGAATACAGAGGGATGCTTAAGCTCTTCTGCAACTAAACAGCAGAGGGGCGTGAAGCAACAAAAAACGAGAGGAGCAGGATAAGTGACACACAGCCAAAGGGGATTGACGCAGTAACTCAAACTGAATTGCACGAAAATAAACACTCGATTGGATAGCAAAAACTTCTGGCAAACAGGTGATGAACACCAAGTTGTTAAGAAGAAGAAACACAGTACTACATTCGTTCAATAATGAAGAGGGCAGCCATGTCCTGCTTCCCAAAGTAATAACCCCCAAAAAAGAAGACCTAAACGCGTCATTTAACTCAGGCACCCCAAATCCAAAGCACACGCAGGAGAAAAGCTTCTTACGGGGTAGGCCGACTTGGATTCCTGTACGAGCGAGCGGAGGCGGGCGACGAGGTGGTCCACCGCCTCGGCCCGGCGCATGAGCATGGCGACGACGAGGAAGCGGGCGATGAAGCGCAGCTCCTTGTAGCGGATCAGGAGGCCCTGGTGCTTGGCGCCGCCCCCCGCGGCCGCGGAGGCGCTGGCGTTGGCGGGGGCGGGGGCGGCGAAGTAGCCGCGGCTGTAGATGGCCTCGTAGAAGACGTATGCGCCGACGAGCGAGCGCGGCTCGGCGGTGCGGAGGTAGCGCGCGTAGTAGAGCTGGCCGATCCGCGAGGCGACCTCGCCGATCTCCCAGCGGCGGAGGCCCGCGGCGACGAGGTCCCGGCGGCGGTCCTGCTGCAGGCGCCAGAGCCGCGTGTAGGCCTTGAAGGCCTTGCGGCTGTGGTGGTCCCCGCCGCCGTAGAGCGGCAGGTCGCGCGCGCGCGCGAACTTGCGGTCCGCCGCCTCCACCAGCGCCTTGAACTCCCTGTACGCGCCGGAGGGCTCGCCGTCGGCCATCGCCGGCGGGCGGGGCGGGGCGGGGCCGGGGAAGCGAGGGCTCGCCCCCTCCCTGCCTGCCTGCCTGTCTGTCCCTCCCTCCCTCCCTCCCCGCTGTCCCTTGGATTCGGGCGGCGAACGGGCGGAGGACGCGGTGAGATGGCGACGGTGGGGGGAGAGAGAGAAAAGAGAGTGATAAAAGGGGCAGTTCGTTCGAGAAGCGGTAAAAAACAGTGGACGAGTAGCACACGGGGGTGAGCTGTTGTTGATTGTTACCGCGCGGAAACGCTGTCACCTGGGTCGCTAATTGGGCTCTCATGGGTCAATCATCTGGGCTTTTGTTTATTAATCGCCCACCTTCTGTCACTCCACAGTATACAAGCCAGTGTGGGCGGTCTGTGGAATCCATGTCACCGCTGGGAAAAGTCCCGGCGGTTGACCGGGGTGAAAGCGAAAAGGATACGCACTGACAGGCAGAAAATGCAGCGGATTTGTTGGACCCAAAACGCACGGAGAATTGACCTCCGACTCGTTCTGTCAGACATGTGTTTAGTCCCTTCGGCTCGATTCGGTATGGATCTCCATCCGAGAGCAGGGCTAGGGACGACGACGATCCAGGGGATGGCGTGAAATTCAGTTGTGAACCCACCGATGATGCCTCCTCGCTCGGTCTCCAGTGGACTCGCTCAACGCACGCTAGTTTGACGCTGGTAGTTTCACAACTTTATCAAGATTTCTGCGCTGTTATTCCCTTGCATTGCATTGCATTTGCAGGTGGAGGCAGCTGGGCATGTATTTCCTGTTTGTTTTATGTGTCTCGTCAGAGTTTGGTGAAGGAAACCTTTTTCTCTTTATTAACACTCGCAGTCAGCGACGGATATTCTAAGTTTCTAACCACCACAACTGCCTCACACTTCTTAATTACAATAATTAACAAAAGGGGAGGATCGGAGAATATACACTTGCTCTGAGCCATCAGCTGTCTGACTAATCCAGTACCAGCAGCACTAATGGCACCTTTTAACTTTAAGAAATCGGAAGGGGGGTGGCTAAACTGTTCCAAGAGCGCAAAGAAACTCTCTGTGTGTATCGATTAAAGTAGGAACCATCATTCTGCCCGAGCGAGGGTTCATTCAGCGGTAAGAAAACGCAGCTCGCAGCGAGTATCCTCCCTCAGCCTCTCTGGTCGGTGGGTGGGTGCAGCCTTGCAGTTGCAGGTGGCTGGCTGGGTGGCCGTGCAATCATTCGGCGCCCAGCCCCGGCTGCCCCAAATCTTTGGCTGGCTCGCTTGGAAACAGGCTGGCGTGGCGCCGCGGTGCCGGACGCCGGGGTCATTAAGGGCATGTACAATGCATAGCCTCAAGATGATGCCTCGCATGCCATGTAGGATCGGATATGACGTAAAGTAGGTTCGGATAGGAAAGTTGGATCCTCTTCAGGAGGCGGGTGCTTGAAGAGAAAAAGTGTGGTCCGGTGACAAAAGGAGAAAAGGTTGGAGCGAAAAGTAAGGATGCATATGTACTAGAGTCTTTATTTTCTATTTCTTAGTGAGGCCCACTAGTGGTAGCTTGCATTGGAGAAAAAAAATATATAAGTACCTCAAATTACTTTTTGTCATGAGGCATATGTATCCATATGCCATCATTGTACATATGCCCTAACAAATCGGCTTAGGCTGGGAATCTCTCACAGGGCTTTAAAAGGCTGCTGCGACGTGGAGATCAGGCCAGGATTAGCTGAGGTGAGCTGACCGGCGGGGCGGCTGCTTTACGCCAACAACTCCCGGTAAACTTTACTGCCTGTGCCTGGGTTTCGTCCTGGTCCCGCGCGGCGCGACCGGTAATTAGGGCGTGAGTCGGGTTTGCTCGTGGTTATTCTGTATGCTCTGCAGTACTTGGGTGTCGCTCGGTGAATGCCAACTCCGACGGCATCAGGTCCGTCCCCATCCGTTTCAAGTCGAAACGGATACAAATCGCGGTCTGTTTTTTGTCCGCCTTCCATCTATTTTTGGTCTAAATTTGGTTATGATTTGTGTCCGCGTGGATAAGGAGCATATGCACGCGGACGATCTTTTTATCCTCTCCTGGCCCGCTAGTCGGTGAAACGTACACCCTTTTCTCCTCTCCCGCCTGCCATAACCGCCGCGGCAGCCCATTTTCCCGGGCGCCCCATCGTTGGCCAGGCATGTCGTCCACTGGCCCCGCCGCATCCACACAAATTCCCTCACCCCTGCTTTCGGAGGAGTTCTTGTCGGTGTTTGTGCCCCTTCTCATCGACGTCGGTACTAGAGAAACCACGGCCGCAGGCGCAACCAATCGGCCCCAACACCGTCTACCTCGCTCTGCATGGCCGCCGTCTGCCCTCGTCTCCGCTTTTTACATGCATGCTGACTGTACTAGGAGGCCGGCTTCCTCTTCATGGTCTGCATCTCCACCACGATCGCAAGGTGTTCGACACTTTGCTTGCAGGTACCATGGATAGTGGGGATGAATATTTTTTCAACAACCTCACTTGTTTGTCAGATGATTCGTCTTCGGGCGATGAGGAGCTTGTGGTTGTTGCATTGGTCGTCAGTGACCACATTGGTAGGCAACGGCTGAGGTTTAGGGGATCAATCTCAGGCTATGTTCCGGCGTTGAACCACAATAGAGAGAGTGGTCATTGCCTACTCTTGGTCGAGTACATTGAGACGTCTCCGCTCTTCAAACCCCATCTTTTTCGGCGCCGCTTCCGGATGGCGAGGCATGTATTCAATCGCATTCAGGAGGGAGTGGTAGCATATGATAATTACTTTGAGTGCAAGTAGGACGCACTTGGTAAGGTTGGCTTCTCCTCTTATCAGAAAAAGCATTGCGGCTATTCGTATGCTTGCATAAAGAATTTTCGATAATCTTGTGGATGAGTACATCCGCATGAGTGAGTCCATATGGCTTGCATCAATGTACTTGTTCTGCAAGACCGTGGTGGCAGTGTTTGGCGCTGAGTACCTGAGTGAGTGTAACGCCCCTATAATTAAGATAGAGTGATCTTACCCTAATGATGCCATGTCATCATGTTTGCAAGCTTAATTGCCACTTGATTGAAACCCAATTTAAATTCAAATTCAAATGCAAGTTAAATTATTGTTTCTTCAAACAGTAAAACAAAAATGTTGGTTGGGCTGCAAATAACCACTAAGTAATGTTCATGTAGGAACCAACCTCATTTGAATCTTTAAAATGGCCTTACCATATTTAAAACAGGGCCAACGTCATTAATTTGAGCCAATCTAATTTAAACAAATACTTATACATTTCAAAATAAATTGAAACTTGTTGGGCTAGTTCAAATCATTGCCTAATAATTATGGGCCAAGTTTTGTTTGAAAATAAATTAATTTAGTATAGAAAAAATTGCAAAGCAAAAAGGAAATAAAAGTAACATAAAAGAAAAAGAAGAAAGGAAAAAACCCATTGTGCAACTGGGCCGCAAGTGCATAGTGCGGCCCAGCCCACCAGCAATCCCTTTCTCTTACCTCTGTTCACCAGAGCGTCGTGGACAACCGCAACACGTCCATGGTGAGGATCTGCCACGGGGTGACCATCCAGCACTCCACGGTGCACCATAAGACTCACCGACGCCGCTGACAAACCCTAACCCCCACTCACTCTTCCTCCTCGCGCTACTTCTTCCTCCCCCACGTAGAACCAAAGCTCCGTCACCATGGCCTTCATCATCCTCGCGCCCACCGAGCTCCCCGACGCCTGAGACCGTGTCCAGCTGCTTCGCCGTCGTCGACTACCTCGGCTACGCCCTTAAGATCAAGCCGGAGAGCCTCGCATCGCCAAAATCGATCATCTTCTGTAAGTGCATCTAGTGCCCCCTTAGTGGTTTTGGAGCATCAAAGACAAAATGGATTAAGGGACTAATGTGTTTATGAGTGTACACAAGAGTTATAGTTCCTGAAGATTTGGTTTAACCAAAGAAAGACGACCCCTAAAAATGTATTTCTTCAAGTGAAGAATTTGATGCGGCCTTTGAAGAAATTGAAGTGAAGAATTATAAGCTTGAAAGACTTTTGTTTTTGTAGTTTATTTTCTTCTTATTTAAGTCAGGAAACACCGTATTGTCAAAGGGGTCTAGGTGATACATAAATCGTGTTTGCGAAGCAATACCCAAAACCTATACAAAAATTACTTCTTCGAGTGAAGACTTTGAAAATCTCTGCCAATGCTGACGAATTTGCTAGCGACAGAGGCGCAGTTCTTCTGGTCGGTGGCGAATTTGGTTTGACTGGGGAGTGGATTTCGCCAGTGCGATTTGCCTACCGTGAGGAAATTGAGTGCCCTGACGAATCTAAAAGTCCAAATTCCAACTGTTGCTACGCTAAGTGCCAGTTGTCGAGTGGATCCTTATCCTAACAATGGTCATGTCTGAAGGGGCATTTATGGCAATTCATGTCGAGTTGCCTCCTGGCTAAAAATAGTTGCCCCCCACAACCACTAGTTGGTTGGCTGCTCTAGAGAGAGATTGACACTTGGCATTTGAGAGCAATCCTTCCTCTAACAACTTTGTGAGAAACCTAAGCGAGGAAAAAATCCAACCAGAGCCAAAGTGATTGAGCATCACTTAAGAGTTTTGATCTATGTGATCTGATGTTTGTTACCTTTGACGACTGTCATTCTTCCAGATGGTTAGGCGTCATGTTCTGAGCACCCAAGAGTAATTGTGGCGTGCCAGTGAACAAGTCTATGAAGGTTTTTGAAGTCTACCTTGAAGAATTACCACGAGTGATTGGGCGAGGTCCGTTGTGACCTTAGCTCAAGAGGAATACGATGAAGACTTAGTGTCTTCAGAGTTCAATCTCAACCGCCTTAACCAGACGTATAGTTGATACATCAACTAGAGCTGGTCTACCAAATCATCGTGTCATCATCGAACCTATCTGATTTCAAATTCTTCAGCCCTTTATTTTCTCTTATTCCGCTATTGAAGAATCTATGATCTGCTTTATGAAGAATTTGAATTGATGACTTTCATCATGTTGTGTTTCATTTCTTCACTTCATCTTTTGTATACCAGTATGCTTGTATGATTGCATGTTCTTCACTTGCATATATCTTTTATGCATGCTTTATGTTTCTCTGATGAATTAGTCTCATTCCTGTTTCTATTTCTTCACTTTCATCTTCGTCAAATTCATTAGAGTTTGACAAATTTCTAAAAATCTCCCATTCACTCCCCCTCTAGGAGTAAACATGCGCTTTCAATCGGTATCAAAGCAAGGTACTCCATTGTTCTGTGTGATTTCATTTTAACCACCTGGAGTTTTAGCTATGTCGACCACAGGTACGAATTGCGTGCCCCATCTTTGATGGATCAGACTATCCTTACTGAAAGAACAAGATGTGCATGCATCTTGAGGCTATTGAGAACGATCTCTGGTTTGTCGTCAAGAATGGCATGCCTCTGGTGGGTCCGAGTGTCAATGCCACAGATCTGAAGAGATTCATGCAGCTTGATTCACAAGCGAAGAACATCATATGCGGGCATCTAAACAAGGACAATATGGTAGAGTGAGTGCTCTGGAAACATCGAAGCTTATCTGGGATAGGCTTTCCAATGTCAGCGAAGGGGTATCAACCCAGTGTGACACCCGAGTTGATGCTCTTCACATTCTCTTCAATCGCTTCACAAGGCTCGAAAATGAGAACGTCCAGCAAACCTTTGATCGCCTCATGGATATCTCCAATGAGCTACAGGCGCTCGACGCTACTGACATCACCGACCATGAGGTGGTGAAGAAATTGATGAGATCTCTAGACAGTTCATTTGACACCTTGGCCTTGATGATTCAAGGGCGTCCTGATTACAAACAACTTGGCCCGACTGACATTCTTGAGAGCCTCAATATTCATGAATATCAGCAAGCTGAGAAAAGAGATATGTATGGTCCCAGCTATAAAAAACCTCATGCTCTTAGGCCAAAAGCCAACGCTATTTCTTGATCCGAGGAAGAATCTGACTGCAGTTCAGTGGCGCCAAAGAAATTGGTAGAGAACTTGCAATGCTAGTGAGGAAATTCCATAAGTTTTCAAAGAAAAGTTGCTTTGGAAAGTCCTCAAAGTATGACTTGAAGAACACTGGAGAAGCTTCTTCTGGGACCACAAGAAGAGAACCTATCACAAATGCAAGAAGTCTGGCCTCTACATTGTTGACTGCCCTCTCCAGGAAAAGGAAGAAGGAGAAGAAGGGGACGGGGAAAAGGAAGGGGAAGGAGAAGGAGGAGGAGAAGGAGAAGGAGAAGGAGAAGAAGAAGAAGAGATAATTACTTTGATGACAAAAAGAACAAATCCCCAAAGTCTTCATCAAAATCTTCATCATGCAAGAAGAGCAGTTCTAGAAAAGCTCGTGTATTCATTGGAAGGAAATGGATTATGTCGTGGATTTGTCATGACAGATGTCCTTGCTGAAAGGACTTAGTCGTGAGGCCAGCGCATCTATGTGGTATCTTGAGAGGGGTTGGTCGGGATGAGAGACGCGAGGCAGATCAACACACAAGACAAGGATTTATACAGCTTCGGGCCCCGGGAAATATCATCCGGTAATAGCCCTACATGCTGTTTGTGGCTAACTCTCATTATACTCATAAGGGAGTCGCCGTATAAGCCGGCTCCCCTTTAGTTGTGTCTAGCCTTAGAGATTATTATTTTTCTGTCCCTCTTGGGGTGCCCTGCCCCTCCTTATATATGTTGAAGGGGCGGGTTACATGACTAGTCCTAGTAGGATTAGGATTACTCTATTACAAGTGAAGTCCTAGTCTTGCGTCCTTTGTAGGAGAATATTCCTTATGCCTTTCCCTTAATCCGGCCCACTATCATATGAACCTGACTACTGGGCCTTGGGCCTTGTCATCCGTCTGACCCGTCTGCCGCGTCACCAGTGAGTCGTAATGTTCAGGCGGGTTGCCGTAAACCGCCAGGTCCGGGTGGGTCGCCAGTGAGTCGCTAAGTCCAGACGGGTCTCTGGTGAGTCGCCAAGTCTGGTCGGGTCATACCGCGGGGTATATCCCTGACATTAGCCCCCAGTTTAATTTGGATTTATCCATGTTAAACTGATCTGCAATATAAACACAAGAACAAATTTGACAGGTTGTGCTCCAGGTTAAATATTTTGTAAACTGGCACCTGATCATCCTTTAAGTCCTTGTCATTTCCTCCTTCTAGAAAATCCAGATCAATAGGTCGGCTTCATAATCAACTTGCTTGTAGAAGAAATATTGTAAATAAAGAATCCATTTGAGTCGGTCTTCAATGCTCTGACTTGACAAAAATATTGGTCTTTAGATATTCAATTGATATTTAGCCGGCTTGAAAATGTAGAACTTGCAATGTTATGATTTCCAAAAATCACCGGGTTATAAACAGATGACACCAAGTCATAATTATTGCCAACATCGGGTCAATCTGGTTTACTCAAAACTGAGAATTTAAAGATTTTTCTCCCTTATATCCATATTACTTGTATCCCCCAAGTCTTGAGCAGAACAAAGTGATGATTTAAGACTTGCTTGAATATAAATACTGCCACTTTGAAGAAATCCATGTTGTTCATCTCAGTCACTAGTAAAGACTGAATACTCCATATATGTAGCCTCCAAGTGCCAGGTTGTCATGTTTGCAGCAACATGGGACTTATAATTGTCTAATGCCCATAAAAACTTCAACCAGTGTAGCCCCCAAGGGTCGGCTCAGTAAGATAATACTGAGTTGTGACTTTATATATACTTAATTAATTTGAAAATAACATCATATGATGTGGCCTTCATCGTAGGGCTTGAATCCACGTCCACAAGGTTAAGAGCCTTGTGCTTTACCAACTGAGCAATGGACCCTTCAAAATAATGGATTTAACTTGGCTACCTTGAATTTTTAGCAGGAGCAATTAGTAGCCCCCAAGGGCCGGCTCAGTACAATGTGATGAGTCGGGTCTTCAACGAGGCAAACAAGAAACAACCTTGCATTAGCCCCCAAGTGCCATGGTGCATGCTGGCAGTGACATGGAACTTTGTATATTTAATGTAATCTCAACTTGAATAATGTAGCCCCCAAGTGCCGGGTCGTAAACCTGCAGCGACTCGGGACTATTCCTTCCATTATATAACAAATCATATCCATTGATAAAATAATAGCCATTGCGCTGAAGCGACTTTGAAAACCTCAATCATAATACCGGTTATTGATAACCATAACAAAAATCCAGCCATGTTGGCTATTCAAGATTTGAATAATATAATCCGGAGTTTAAATACTCAGTGGCTCTTGGCCGATGGCGACTTAATGCACATCCATTGTAATCCGGGATTTTTGTAACCCGGCGGCTTATAGCCTTTGTGAAAATCAATAATTGATAACCCTTTTGAAACACCAATTTCAAATTTTGATGATGGGCTTGAACTTAATCATTTATATAAGTCATAGCTCTGCAAATCCTGTAGGATTGATATATACTGCTGGCTTACATTGCCATCCCAGTGAAGGTAACAATCCAATGATTTATAAGTGCATGATTCCAATGGCGCAATCCAAAATATACTGGCGACTTAACGTCAAAACCAGGGCGGGTTATCAGACCTCATATAACAAAAATGAATATCATACCTATGATACTTATGAACATTGTCGGCTTATCATGCCAGTAAGGGTAATAACCTTGAATATATAGAGCACAAGCCCTGTCCACTTTAGTCACGCCGCTGACTTATCATGCCATATGCAGCAAGGGGTAATATCCCAAAACTTAGAGCACAGTGCTGCCAAGTATATAATATCATCATACACTGGCGATTTATAGTCCATAGCCAGGCCGAGTTAATAAACACCGGATAATTTCTCATCATACACTGGCGACTTATAGTCCAAAGCTAGGCCAGGTTAATAAACACCGAATAATTTCTCATCATACCCTAGCGACTTATAGTCCAAAGCTAGGCCGGGTTAATAAACACCGGATAATTTCATATATGAACCACAAAGCATTATAAGCCTTATTAGATAAACCTCAAAAAAATCTATCGAATAAAAACAAACGGAAAAAATGAGGCTTTTCATGGGCTGTCAGGCCGAAAATCGAGTGCTTTCACGGGCCGCACAACCACTGAGTTAATCCTATATACAAACCTTATAAGATGGACCTCACATAACCAATTGTCATTTTAACTTTGACAAGTTTAGTGTCTGTATAATATTGACTTGTCAAATGTTCGGCGGGTCATTCCAGGATTACCTGGGTGGAGTGGCTTACTTAAAAAGGCAGGATAACCCGGGGTTTTAGGTGAATACACCTGGCTTCCAAGCCTAGATTTTAAGCCTATTACAAGGATTATAAAAACTATTTGTTCTTTAGAACAAAAGAGCCCCCAAGCAATATTTTTGAGTGTGCTCAATGGACGCCTATGTTTGAGTTGTGCTTTTGCAACAGACTCTCTTTGGTCCCTGTTAACCTGGGTAGAAGCCCCCAAGTTTTTATATATATATATGTGGCCTATAAGCCGGATCAAAGGGTAATCATAGCTTTGCTCAATGAGCAATAAGCCCCCATGTGACCATAATAAGATAAGCCATAAGGCAGGATATCCATGTTTGAACTACGCATCATGACAGCAAGTTCTCTTTGGCAACCTTTAATTTTTCTGAGAACTCGAACTTGCGAGAGATGAATTCTTTTTGAACCGGGATTTCAAACCGGATATTGAGAGCTTGAAGGCTTTATGGGAGAAAGATGTCTCTTGAGCCGGATTTTAAACCGGAATCTTCATTTTGAGCCGGAAATTTTATGACGGCCTTTAAATTTTCATTAATATAGCAGTAGCCTCCGGGATTGGGTTATCTTCCCTCCATTGACCCAAAGCTCTTGAATCTACTTTAAACTGCCAATCATTTACTGAGTCATGTCATCATAGCACCCGAGTCTCAAGGCGACTCAAGGAGTTGTCTTGAGATTCTTCATATTTGATCATGATATAAACCGGCATGAGTCATTCAACAACTCAGTGATATAATAGTCCCTTTTTAAGTAGACAACTTGTCCTGCATTAGAGAGCTTGCAAACCAGAGTAATTGTTCTTTTTTAAAGAAAGCAATATGTAATATAAAAATGTACTGGATTGATTTCACCTGATACGTTAGGCCGGAAATTAACTGTCGCGGAGTTGAGGATCACTATGGTGAAGCTAAAGTCAATCACGGGCGAGTCGGCCGCGGGAGCAGACAGATGAGTCGGCCGCGGCATTGTAAGCCGGCATGGACGAGAGAGTCAGTCGTGGCGTTGTAAGCCGGCATGGACGCGGGCGCAGACAATGAGTCAATTGCATGTGTTGATGTAGCGAGGGTGGCAACTTGCGCACATATCCGTCCAGTAGCACGGCACGGACAAGCACTAGTGTAAAAATAATATTGGCTCATGCCCCTTTGCCACACCTTTGTAATGAATAATGGTTCTGCGAAAAAATATCACAGACCAGAGTAATTGTTCTCAAACAATATAATATATGTTGATAAGATTTAAAGAAAGGATAGCACCTGGTATTTTCGTTAGATGAACATGGACATGTAGCCTTATCCTCACGTGGAATAATAGTAGCCGGCTCACAGTAATGCCACGGTAACAACAGCAACATGTCCCCTTTTGTTTTTCTCTTTCCTTCAGCCGGTACCCCCTGTCTTTTCTTCGACTGACCAAATCACAAATGTTGGGTCCCGAAGGCGACTTGAATGGGGGGTGAGTGCGACGGCGACTTAGCAGCGGCGAGGCCTGAAGGAATCAGACCCATAGCGGCAGGCGTCTCATAGCGCAGGGCGGCTCAACGGGGCGTCTCACACGGCGGCGAGGGAGGCCGACCACGAGCGGAGCAGCACAAGGCGCAGGCGGCAGCGCGTTGCAGCCGTGGCGGCTTAAAGAAGGTAGAAGCAGAGGCAAGCCGGATGGTTGCGTGCACACGCGCGTGCGCAGAGTAACAGTGGAGCCCGATTCGAGGTCTCTCAGAAACGAGTTACAACCTTTTGTTTCTAACTTATCAGATTCCATTATGGAAGAAACATCTTTTGGTCCTTCAATGTTGTAGCAGATCATCTTCAGTCTCCTGTTGTTTGACAACAGGCCTCGGTGGCAAAAACGAGCAGCTCAACCCACCAGCAAGGGCCACTTAGGCAGGGCCGGGGCGAGCGCAGCACTGGGGCGACCCAGAGTGACCGCGGTCCGGTAGATGCTTAACACGGAGGCGCAGGTCGTGACCCAGTGGGCGGGTCCTTTACTTCCAAACAACCGGTTCGAAGGCAGCCTGCTACCTCTTGAGCACTGCGTTGGATTTCCTTGAAGAGGAAAGGATGATGCAACAAAGTAGCGTAAGTATTTCCCTCAGTTTTTGAGAACCAAGGTATCAATCCAGTAGGAGGCTGCGCGCAAAGTCCCTCGTACCTGCACAAAACAAATAACTCCTCGTAACCAACGCGATAAGGGGTTGTCAATCCCTTCACGGTCACTTACGAGAGTGAGATCTGATAGATATGATAGAATAATATTTTTGGTATTTTTGTGATAAAGATGCAAAGTAAAATAAAAGCAAAGTAAAAAGCAAAGGGAATAACTAAGTATTGGAAGATTAATATGATGAAGATAGACCCGGGGGCCATAGGTTTCACTAGTGTCTTCTCTCAAGAGCATAAGTATTTTACGGTGGGTGAACGAATTACTATTGAGCAATTGACAGAATTGAGCATAGTTATGAGAATATCTAGGTATGATCATGTATATAGGCATCACATCTGAGACAAGTAGTGAAGGAAATATGCCCTAGAGGCAATAATAAAGTTATTATTTATTTCCTTATATCATGATAAATGTTTATTATTCATGCTAGAATTGTATTAACCGGAAACATAATACATGTGTGAATACATAGACAAACAGAGTGTCACTAGTATGCCTCTACTTGACTAGCTCGTTAATCAAAGATGGTTATGTTTCCTAACCATGAACAAGGAGTTGTTATTTTATTAACGAGATCACATCATTAGGTGAATGATCTGATTGACATGACCCATTCCATTAGCTTAGCACCCCGATCGTTTAGTATGTTGCTATTGCTTTCTTCATGACTTATACATGTTCCTATGACTATGAGATTACGCAACTCCCGTTTGCCGGAGGAACACTTTGTGTGCTACCAAACGTCACAACGTAAATGGGTGATTATAAAGGTGATCTACAGGTGTCTCCAAAGGTACATGTTGGGTTGGCGTATTTTGAGATTAGGATTTGTCACTCCGATTGTCGGAGAGGTATCTCTGGGCCCTCTCGGTAATGCACATCACATAAGCCTTGCAAGCATTGCAACTAATGAGTTAGTTGCGAGATGATGTATTACAAAACGAGTAAAGAGACTTGCCGGTAACGAGATTGAACTAGGTATTGAGATACCGACGATCGAATCTCGGGCAAGTAACATACCGATGACAAAGGGAACAATGTATGTTGTTATGCGGTCTGACCGATAAAGATCTTTGTAGAATATGTAGGAGCCAATATGAGCATCCAGGTTCCGCTATTGGTTATTGACCGGAGACGTGTCTCGGTCATGTCTACATTGTTCTCGAACCCGTAGGGTCCGCACGCTTAAGGTTTCGATGACAGTTATATTATGAGTTTATGAGTTTTGATGTACCGAAGTTAGTTCGGAGTCCCGGATGTGATCAAGGACATGACTAGGAGTCTCGAAATGGTCGAGACATAAAGATTGATATATTGGACGGCTATATTTGGACACCAGAAGTGTTCCGGGTGATTTCGGAGAAAACCGGAGAGCCGGAGGATTACCGGACCCCCCCGGGAGAAGTAATGGGCCATATGGGCCTTAGTGGAGAGAGAGGGGCTGCCAGAGGTGGGCCGCGTGCCTCCTCCCCCCTGGTCCGAATTGGACTAGGAGAGGGGGGGCGGCGCCCCCCTTTCCCTCTCCCTCCCCACTTCTTTCCCCCTCCTAGTAGGAGTCCTACTCCTACTAGGAGGAGGACTCCTCCTGGCGCACCTATAGGGGCCGGCCGGCCTCCTCCCCTTGCTCCTTTATATACGGGGGCAGGGGGGCACCCCTAGACACAGTAGTTGATCTTCGTGATCGTTCCTTAGCCGTGTGCGGTGCCCCCCTCCACCATATTCCACCTTGGTCATATTGTAGCGGTGCTTAGGCGAAGCTCTGCGACGGTAGAATATAAAGATCGTCACCATGCCGTCGTGCTGACGGAACTCCTCCCCGACGCTTTGCTGGATTGGAGCCCGGGGATCGTCATCGAGCTGAACGTGTGCTAGAACTCGGAGGTGCCGTAGTTTCGGTGCTTGATCGGTCGGGCCGTGGAGACGTACGACTACATCAACCAAACACTTCCGTTGTTGATCTACAAGGGTACGTAGATCACACTCTCCCCTCTCGTTGCTATGCATCACCATGATCTTGCGTGTGCGTAGGATTTTTTTTGAAATTACTACGTTCCCCAACAGTGGCATCCGAGCCTAGGTTTTATATGTTGATGTTATATGCACGAGTAGAACACAAGTGAGTTGTGGGCGATATAAGTCATACTGCTTACCAGCATGTCATACTTTGGTTCGACAGTATTGTTGGACGAAGCGGCCTGGACCGACATTACGCGTACGCTTACACGAGACAGGTTCTCCCGACGTGCTTTGCACATAGGTGGCTTGCGGGTGACAGTTTCTCCAACTTTAGTTGAACCGAGTGTGGCTACGCCTGGTCCTTGCGAAGGTTAAAACAGCACCAACTTGACAAACTATCGTTGTGGTTTTGATGCGTAGGTAAGATGGTTCTTGCTTAAGCCCGTAGCAGCCACGTAAAAACTTGCAACAACAAAGTAGAGGACGTCTAACTTGTTTTTGCAGGGCATGCTGTGATGTGATATGGTCAAGACATGATACTAAATTTTATTGTATGAGATGATCATGTTTTGTAACCGAGTTATCGGCAACTGGCAGGAGCCATATGGTTGTCGCTTTATTGTATGCAATGCAATCGCGCTGTAATGCTTTACTTTATCACTAAGCGGTAGAGATAGTCGTGGAAGCATAAGATTGGCGTGACGACAACGACACTACGATGGAGATCAAGGTGTCGCGCCGGTGACGATGGTGATCACGACGGTGCTTCGATGGAGATCACAAGCACAAGATGATGATGGCCATATCATATCACTTATATTGATTGCATGTGATGTTTATATTTTATGCATCTTATCTTGCTTTGATTGACGGTAGCATTATAAGATGATCTCTCACTAATTATCAAGAAGTGTTCTCCCTGAGTATGCACCATTGCGAAAGTTCTTCGTGCTGAGACACCACGTGATGATCGGGTGTGATAGGCTCTATGTTCAAATACAACGGGTGCAAAACAATTGCACATGCGGAATACTCAGGTTATACTTGACGAGCCAAGCATATACAGATATGGCCTCGGAACAAGGAGACCGAAAGGTTGAGCGTGAATCATATAGTAGATATGATCAACATAGTGATGTTCACCAATGAAACTACTCCATCTCACGTGATGATCGGACATGGTTTAGTTGATTTGGATCACGTAATCACTTAGAGGATTAGAGGGATGTCTATCTAAGTGGGAGTTCTTTAAGTAAATTAATTGAACCTAAATTTATCATGAAACTTAATACCTGATAGTATCTTGCTTGTTTATGCTTGATTGTAGATAGATGGCTCGTGCTGTTGTTCCGTTAAATTTTAATGCGTTCCTTGAGAAAGCAAATTTGAAAGATGATGGTAGAAATTACACGGACTGGGTCCGTAACTTGAGGATTATCCTCATTGCTACACAGAAGAATTACGTCCTGGA
Organism: Triticum dicoccoides; assembly: GCF_002162155.2. Taxonomy (NCBI): domain Eukaryota; kingdom Viridiplantae; phylum Streptophyta; class Magnoliopsida; order Poales; family Poaceae; genus Triticum; species Triticum dicoccoides. Next base: position 410,769,185 of record NC_041388.1, on the reverse strand, counting down.
AGCACCGCTGGGTGCCAGGCCTGCTGCTGGAGCAACACCAGATGTTATGAACGTCTGGCAGAGCAAAGCTGATGACTACTTGATAGTTCAGTGTGCCATGCTTTACGGCTTAGAATCGGGACTTCAACGATGTTTTGAACGTCATGGAGCATATGAGATGTTCCAGGAGTTGAAGTTGATATTTCAAGCAAATGCCCGGATTGAGAGATATGAAGTCTCCAATAAGTTCTATAGCTGCAAGATGGAGGAAATAGTTCTGTCAGTGAGCATATACACAAAATGTCTGGGTATAATAATCACTTGATTCAATTGGGAGTTAATCTTCCAGATGATTGCGTCATCGACAGAATTCTCCAATCACTGCCACCAAGCTACAAGAGCTTCGTGATGAACTATAATATGCAAGGGATGAATAAGACTATTCCCGAGCTCTTCGCAATGCTGAAAGCTGCGGAGGTAGAAATCAAGAAGGAGCATCAAGTGTTGATGGTCAACAAGACCACTAGTTTCAAGAAAAAGGGCAAAGGGAAGAAGAAGGGGAACTTCAAAAAGAACGGCAAGCAAGTTGCTACTCAAGAGAAGAAACCCAAACCTGGACCTAAGCCTGAAACTGAGTGCTTCTACTGCAAGCAGACTGGTCACTGGAAGCGGAACTGCCCCAAGTATTTGGCGGATAAGAAGGATGGCAAGGTGAACAAAGGTATATGTGATATACATGTTATTGATGTGTACCTTACTAATGCTCGCAGTAGCACCTGGGTATTTGATATTGGTTCTGTTGCTAATATTTGCAACTCGAAACAGGGACTACGGATTAAGCGAAGATTGGCTAAGGACGAGGTGACGATGCGCGTGGGAAACGGTTCCAAAGTCGATGTGATCGCAGTCGGCACGCTACCTCTACATCTACCTTCGGGATTAATATTAGACCTAAATAATTGTTATTTGGTGCCAGCGTTAAGCATGAACATTATATCTGGATCTTGTTTGATGCGAGACGGTTATTCATTTAAATCTGAGAATAATGGTTGTTCTATTTATATGAGTAATATCTTTTATGGTCATGCACCCTTAAAGAGTGGTCTATTTTTGATGAATCTCGATAGTAGTGACACACATATTCATAGTGTTGAAGCCAAAAGATGCAGAGTTAATAATGATAGTGCAACTTATTTGTGGCACTGCCGTTTAGGTCATATCGGTGTAAAGCGCATGAAGAAACTCCATACTAATGGACTTTTGGAACCACTTGATTATGAATCACTTGGTACTTGCGAACCGTGCCTCATGGGCAAGATGACTAAAACACCATTCTCCGGTACTATGGAGAGAGCAACAGATTTGTTGGAAATCATACATACAGATGTATGTGGTCCAATGAATATTGAGGCTCGTGGTGGATATCGTTATTTTCTCACCTTCACAGATGACTTAAGCAGATATGGGTATATCTACTTAATGAAACACAAATCTGAAACATTTGAAAAGTTCAAAGAATTTCAGAGTGAAGTAGAAAATCATCATAACAAGAAAATAAAATTCCTACGATCTGATCGTGGAGGAGAATATTTGAGTTACGAGTTCGGTGTACATTTGAAAAATTGTGGAATAGTTTCGCAACTCACGCCACCCGGAACACCACAGCGTAATGGTGTGTCCGAACATCGTAATCGTACTTTACTAGATTTGGTGCGATCTATGATGTCTCTTACTGATTTACCGCTATCGTTTTGGGGATACGCTCTAGAGACGGCCGCATTCACGTTAAATAGGGCACCATCAAAATCCGTTGAGACGACACCTTATGAACTGTGGTTTGGCAAGAAACCAAAGTTGTCGTTTCTGAAAGTTTGGGGCTGCGATGCTTATGTGAAAAAGCTTCAACCTGATAAGCTCGAACCCAAATCAGAGAAATGTGTCTTCATAGGATATCCAAATGAAACTATTGGATACACCTTCTATCACAGATCAGAAGGCAAAACTTTTGTTGCTAAGTTCGGAAACTTTCTAGAGAAGGAGTTTATCTCGAAAGAAGTGAGTGGGAGGAAAGTAGAACTTGACGAGGTAACTGTACCTGCTCCCTTATTGGAAAGTAGTACATCACAGAAAACTGTTTCTGTGACACCTACGCCAGTTAGTGAGGAAGCTAATGATGATGATCATGAAACTTCAGAACAAGATACTACTGAACCTCGTAGATCAACCAAAGTGAGATCCGCGCCAGAGTGGTACGATAATCCTGTTCTGGAAGTCATGCTACTAGATCATGATGAACCTACAAACTATGAAGAAGCGATGGTGAGCCCAGATTCCGCAAAATGGCTTGAAGCCATGAAATCTGAGATGGGATCCATGTATGAGAACAAAGTATGGACTTTGGTTGACTTGCCCGATGATCGGCAAGCAATTGAGAATAAATGGATCTTCAAGAAGAAGACTGACGTTGACGGTAATATTACTGTCTACAAAGCTCGACTTGTCGCAAAAGGTTTTCGGCAAGTTCAAGGGATTGACCACGATGAGACCTTCTCACCCGTAGCGATGCTTAAGTCTGTCCGAATCATGTTAGCAATTGCCGCATTTTATGATTATGACATTTGGCAGATGGATGTCAAAACTGCATTCCTGAATGGATTTCTGGAAGAAGAGTTGTATATGATGCAACCAGAAGGTTTTGTCGATCCAAAGGGAGCTAACAAAGTGTGCAAGCTCCAGCGATCCATTTATGGACTGGTGCAAGCCTCTCGGAGTTGGAATAAACGCTTTGATAGTGTGATCAAAGCATTTGGTTTTATACAGACTTTTGGAGAAGCCTGTATTTACAAGAAAGTGAGTGGGAGCTCTATAGCATTTCTGATATTATATGTGGATGACATATTACTAATTGGAAATGATATAGAATTTCTGGATAGCATAAAGGGATACTTGAATAAGAGTTTTTCAATGAAAGACCTCGGTGAAGCTGCTTACATATTAGGCATTAAGATCTATAGAGATAGATCAAGACGCTTAATTGGACTTTCACAAACCACATACCTTGACAAAGTTTTGAAGAAGTTCAAAATGGATCAAGCAAAGAAAGGGTTCTTACCTGTGTTACAAGGTGTGAAGTTGAGTAAGACTCAATGCCCGACCACTACAGAAGATAGAGAGAATATAAAAGATGTTCCCTATGCTTTAGCCATAGGCTCTATCATGTATGCAATGCTGTGTACCAGACCTGATGTGTGCCTTGCTATAAGTCTAGCAGGGAGGTACCAAAGTAATCCAGGAGTGGATCACTGGACAGCGGTAAAGAACATCCTGAAATACCTGAAAAGGACTAAGGATATGTTTCTCATATATGGAGGTGACAAAGAGCTCATCGTAAAAGGTTACATTGATGCAAGCTTTGACACTGATCCGGACGATTCTAAATCGCAAACCGGATACGTGTTTACATTAAACGATGGAGCTGTCAGTTGGTGCAGTTCTAAACAAAGTGTTGTAGCGGGATCTACATGTGAAGCGGAGTACATAGCTGCTTCGGAAGCAGCAAATGAAGGAGTCTGGATGAAGGAGTTCATATCCGATCTAGGTGTCATACCTAGTGCATCGGGTCCAATGAAAATCTTTTGTGACAATATTGGTGCAATTGCCTTGGCAAAGTAATCCAGATTTCACAAGAGAACCAAGCACATCAAAAGACGCTTCAATTCCATCCGGGATCTAGTCCAGGTGGGAGACATAGAAATTTGCAAGATACATACGGATCTGAATGTTGCAGACCCGTTGACTAAGCCTCTTCCACGAGCAAAACATGATCAGCACCAAGGCTCCATGGGTGTTAGAATCATTACTGTGTAATCTAGATTATTGACTCTAGTGCAAGTGGGAGACTGAAGGAAATACGCCCTAGAGGCAATAATAAAGTTATTATTTATTTCCTTATATCATGATAAATATTTATTATTCATGCTAGAATTGTATTAACCGGAAACATAATACATGTGTGAATACATAGACAAACAGAGTGTCACTAGTATGCCTCTACTTGACTAGCTCGTTAATCAAAGATGGTTATGTTTCCTAACCATGAACAAGGAGTTGTTATTTGATTAACGAGATCACATCATTAGGTGAATGATCTGATTGACATGACCCATTCCATTAGCTTAGCACCCGATCGTTTAGTATGTTGCTATTGCTTTCTTCATGACTTATACATGTTCCTATGACTATGAGATTATGCAACTCCCATTTGCCAGAGGAACACTTTGTGTGCTACCAAACGTCACAACGTAAATGGGTGATTATAAAGGTGATCTACAGGTGTCTCCAAAGGTACATGTTGGGTTGGCGTATTTCGAGATTAGGATTTGTCACTCCGATTGTCGGATGTCACAGCCCTAGAATTTGCTTGTAGCTATTTACCCGAGTGAGCATCATGCATCATGTCTAAATTCTGAAAGTTGAATTGAGGTTAGTTGAAACCCTCATAAATCACTTCAAAAATAATCAACATTAAAATCTTTTCAAAGAAGTCCAAGAAAATGTTCCTCCAAGTCTGTGAAAATATTGGCAAGAGGTAAAACTTAAAACAATATTTTTGGAATCTCAGAGATATTTATTTTGGGCCTTTGAATTAATTAAATAACTATTTGCATTGGATATATATTCTTTATATAATTAATATATGTCCAATAATCCTGGAACATTTTATGTGGTTTGGGATATTTTAATTCTAGTCACATATTTATTTTTAGGATTTTATAAAATGATTTAGTATTTTAACTAAATCAAAACAAAATAACATAAATAGAAAACAGAAACAGAATTAAGAGAGAGAGAGAGAGAGAGTAATCTCACCTGCAGCCCACCTGGCCGGCCCAGCTGGCAGCCCAGCCAACTGGCCCAGCCCACCGAGGGCAGGGGCGTCTTCTTCCTCCTGCCAGAAGGCAGAGCAGAAGACAGCCACGGCGCCACGGCGTGCCACGCCGGCAGCTGCCTGCCTGGCTGCCCCCTCGTCGCCCTGGACATCCCCAACGCCGCCACGCACGCCCCTGGAACCCCTCGCACTCTCCCTCGCTCATCCCCCTCCTCCGTTTCTCTTACTCGCAACCGTCGAGCGTAGCCGTCGCCGCCGACGCGCACCGCCGTGGCCACCGGCCACCCCACGCCTCACCAACGTGCTCAGAGGCTCCGCCTTGACCCCCTCTTCCTCCTCACCGAGCCACGCCCCGCGGGAGCCCCTACAACACCGCCATCAGCTCCGTCTTCTTCCTCGGACTCCGACGGCCGCCGTCCTCGATTCTCCATCGTTAGGACCTCCCCCGAGCCGCTGAGTCTACCCGTCGATCCACTGTGAGCCCCTGCTGCTTCTCCTGTGCTCGCCCCCTCCGTTTCCGTCCCCTAGCTCCATTTCTCATCGCGGCCGAAAGCTTCTCGCCGCCGGCCATGGCATAGCCGTGGCCATAGCTATGCACGCTCACAACGGAGCGCCTCACCGTGCTAAGAAAGCCCCCAGGAGGCCAATGCAACCGCTAGCCGGCCCCCTAGTGCATCGCAGCCTCGTGCCCGCATGTTCCCGAACTCCGGCCGCCACAAAAGTTGGCGCCGCCATCGATTTAGTCAACCCCGGCGCGAGGTGTTGCCACCGCTGGATGCGCGAGTCTCCCAGCTCGCCGTAGCCGCAAACCACGAGCGAAATGATGCTCTGTAGCTCCATCCCGAGCATCTCCGGCGAGCCACCGCCGTGCTTTTGGTCGCCGGCGTCGACCGCTGACGTGGTTGCTTAATTAAGACTAATCACCACTAATCCCTCCCTAACAGACACTGACAGACGGGCCCCACCCGTTAGTTAACCACAGGGTTATACCCTGTTTAATTTAAGCTAATGACCATGGCCCCACCGGTCAGTTTGACCTGGCCACGTCACCGTTGACCTGGTCCCACACGTCAGCCACAGAAACCAGCCCTGGGTCACTGACCAGTGGGCCCCACTGGTCAGGTTTGACCCGGACCAGCCCTGTTGACTTGGTGACATCATCATGACGTCAGGCTGACGCAGTAATCCTTTTTCTGGAATTTAAATAAATCTTAAATGATTTATTTATTTCAGAAAATGTCCAAAACTTCTAAAAATCATAGAAAATCAACCGTAACTCCAAATGAAATAAATTATATATGAAAAATTATCAGAAAAATTCAAGGAATCCATCTGTACCATTTTCACGCATGTTAGAACAACCTGAGGCCACTGTTTAGGACAAATCAAATGAATGTTATTTAAATAACCACATGGGGAGTTTGAATTTGAACCTAGTGTTCAAACCAACTCCATTTAACTTGTTGCTAGTTGCATTAGGCCAACCAACAGCATATTGCCATGTCATGATCATGCATCATATTGTTGCATCACATTGATTGTGTTCTTCCTTGTTTGCCGGTATTTGTCCCCTCTCGATAGACGTGGTACCGACGCTGTGATCGTTGACACCGATGAAGACCCAATGTTATCTTCAGAAGTGCCAGGCAAGCAAAACCCCCTTGTTCATTCCGATACAAACCCACTCTCTCGCTCCTGCTCTCTTTTACTGCATTAGGACGACAACGATCATCTGCTACTTGTTGCGGTAGTTGAACCCCTTATCCTCTGCATGACCTGTCATTGCCACAGTAAATAGATGAAACCCACTAGCATGAGTAGGAGTTGTTTGAGCCCTGATGTGCCTACTCATTCATGCTTGTTTGTCATGCCTGCTACTGCTTAGAGTTGAGTCAGGTCTAATTCATCGGGGATGAATCGGAGGTGTGTGAACATGCCCTACTGTGTGTGAGCTAAGTGTGTGAACACAATTTGGTAAAGGTAGCGGTGAGAGGCCATGTAGGAGTACATGGTGGGTTGTCTCATTGAAACCGTCCTCAAGAACTGAGTTCTGTGTCTGTGATCCATGAACAGCTACTACCACTCATTGGGAACCTTAATTGACCCTCTCGGCTTCTTAATCACCCTAGTACTCTGTCCAGGAGTTGCAACTAGTTTCTGGTGTTTGTAGGTTATGTGTTGGCGGCCGTGCGTAGCGCTGACCCTAGGGGTGGGCTATGTTGCGGTAGATACATCGTGGCACGGTGCACCGGGCGCCCGTTTGGTGTCTCGGGAACCCTGTTCACATCGTTCGGGGCCGTATGTGGAAACCTCGGCCGGACTCCCTGCGGATGGAACCTGGATAGGCGATAAACCTGGACTAGAGACTTAAGTGTTTAGGTAGGCCATGGCCGACACCCTCGTTGGGCTTCCGCTTGAAGGTTGCCGAGTACATGTCGTGTAAACGATGGTAAGTGGTGGGAGCGTGTGTGAATAAGTACACCCTGCAGGGTTATCATTATCTATTCGAATAGCCGGATTCCTCGGATATGGAAACTTGGACCCCTTGCATAGTTCATAGACAAGTGAAAGTGGATACTCTAAAACTCGCAAGATAAGTGTGAGTGCTATGGATGGCCTTCTCGTAGGGAGACGGGAGTGGATCTATAGTGGTGTATTGAATGGTGAATATGTGGACTCGTGTGCGCCACCTCAAAAGAGTTGCTTGCAATCGTAGTTCAGGTTAGCCACTGAGTCAAAGCTGGCTTGCTGCAGTTAAACTCCACCACCCCCCTTGTTGATACCGATGCATATGTAGTTTAGTACTGATGTAAGTCTTGCTGAGTACCTTTGTACTCACGTTTGCTTAATTTATGTTTTGCAGAGAGATTTCAGTCTTGCTAGTAGTTCCGCATGGACTTCGACGTTTAGCTTGATACCTCAGCTACGATCTTGTGCCCTTGGCAGGATCTGGTATATAGTCAGGCTTCTCAGCCTTCTTCATTTGTAGTTGTCTGTACTCAGACAAGTTAAGCTTCCGCATGTGCTTGTTGCTTGTATACTCTGTATGTTGGGTCATGAGACCCATGTTTGTAATATCTTGCTCCTCGGAGCCTAATGAATAAATACTTTGGGTCGTAGAGTTATGTTGTGATGCCATGTTGTATTTACACATATCGAGCATATTGTGTGTATGATTGAAATGCTTGGTATGTGTGGGATCCGACAATCTAGTTGTTTATCCTTGGCAGCCTCTCTTATGGGGAAATGTAGTCCAGTGCTTCCTTGAGCCATAGTAGTCCGCTACAGCCCGGTTCACCGGAGTCCTGCTAGCCCAGCACTACTGCTCAGATCACTTGACTGGCCGGCATGTGTTTCACTTCGTTCCTGTGTCTGTCCCTTCGGGGAAATGTCACACGGTGACATCCGGAGTCCTGTTAGCCCAGTGCTACAGCCCGGATTCACACGCTGATGACCGACATGCTCGATGTGATTCATGTATGCCTGTCCCCATAGGTTAGTGCTGCTTTGGGTTCACGACTAGCCATGTCGGCCCGGGTTCTCTGTCATATGGATGCTAGCGACATTATCATATACGTGAGCCAAAAGGCGCAAACGGTCCCGGGCCATGGTAAGGCGACACCGTGGGAATACCGTGCGTGAGGCCGCAAAGTGATATGAGGTGTTACCGGCTAGATCGATGTGACTTGGAATCGGGGTCCTGACAGCGTTGGTATCAGAGCCTGACTGCCTGTAAGATTACCAAGCCAAACTGGTCGAAGTCGAGTCTAGAAATGCTTTAGTTATGTAAGGGAATTGATTGTGGAAGGGAACGTAAAGTTCTTTTTACTCCTTTACCCTATGCCCTTCTGATCTGAGTCACCCTCTTCTTTTCTACGGGGATTAAGAACTAGGCCTTCTCATCTATCTATCAGGATGACATGTTACTGAACCGTAGTTGCCTAGGATTGATAGTTTCAAGCCTCAGTTCAGTTCCTACTACTTCCATATATTCATAACTGGCCTCAGAACCTTGATATTGTGATGTTGAGTGGTTATGCCACCATTTTTGCAGGATGTCTCAAATCTTTCTGAGCATTTACAGTCGTTACGCTGTCCGAGTCATCCCAGGTCTCTACATAGTCCGATGCATTTGCAAACCCTTTCTTTCCGTTCCTGATGTCCATTTGGGCCAGATTAATCATACTACATGTCAGTTGAGGTACTCTATTGCCTCGACATATATGTTGGAGCTATTATTATGACCCTAGGTGTTTAGGGAGTCACCTAGTAATCTAGCCGTGTTTTGTGTTCCTGGTGTCATGATTCTGGCCACCATTCTCGAAAGCATCCCGTGATGCCACTTAGTAGTAGGCAATCTACTCCTGGGTTTTGAACCCGAGATTCACCCTACTTATCTCATGTTGATAGTGTTGCTAGTTTCTTTAGGATATTAGTAACCTTTGCGATAGTCCTCGTGGTCCGTGGTATTTCCTCCTTCCAAATACTATGAACCACTTATGGCAGAAGTTTGTTGGTGTGACGCCCGGATAATTAGACTACAGTAATCCCAAGCTAATGATGCCACGTCACCTCCATTACTGTGATTAAACTCACGTTGATTCGAACCCGATTCAAATTCAAATTTAAAACATAGGCAAACAACAAAAGTTTCCAAACTTTAAAACTAAAATGTTCGAGTGAACTAAATAATGCAGCGGTAATTATGGTGGAGAAACCAAACTTTGATAAAGTGTTTAAAGGCTCTAAGATAATTAAAACCGTAGTTAAAACCGTTAAATACATGCCTATTGAATTTTATAAAATATTAAACTATTTTATTTTCGGTTGAGAATTAAGGTGGCAGTAGTATATTTATAAATACAAATTTAGGTGCTAGTGTTTTTATAAAACTGTAATAAAAGGGAACTTAAAATAAAACAGAAAAGAAAATACAAAAGAGAAAAACTAAACAGACAAAAAAAAGAAAA
>NC_041388.1:410751250-410759162 GCF_002162155.2 Triticum dicoccoides | reverse complement strand
CACCACCGCCGCCCGAAAACCTCACCGAGGCCTCCTCCTCTCCTCAAGCCACTCGCCTACACCATCGTCGCTCGTCCTCATCCCCTCCCTCGCTGGATCAAGGCGCTGCGCCCGTCGTGCCCGACGCTGGAGCTCCCTCGCCGGACTGCCTCCTCCACCTCACCGGTCTGCCTCCCTCCTACGCACGTCATCATCGTCGTCCTCCCCAAGCCCCACTGCCCCGTTCCGTACATGCCCGATGTGAGCCCCGCCTTGCTCCCTCCCTCTCCCTCGCGCGCTCGCGCTCGTCTCCAAGGTCCCCGCCGATCTCGCCCCTGGTTGACGCGCTCCGGCCGCGTCCGATGCGCGCTCACCGCGCCGTGCCCGCGCACCGCACCTGCCGTGGCCCCCAGCCCCCCTGCTGCCTCCGATGCGGCCACCGAATCCCCCCTGCGCCGGCGACGCCGCTACACCCGTGGCCAACTCCGGCACCCCGGCCCCCGCGCCCTGCTCCCCCGCGCCCGCATCTCGCATCGGCCTCGCCCACTACCCCGCGCGGCCTCCCGCGCGCTGCTGCGCTCACCGCCGCCGCCACCTTTGACCAGTGCCCCTGCCCGCACTGCTCCGGCCGGTGGCGCCTCGGCCAAACCTCACCGGCGCGCTACCGCTCCCACCGTGCGGCGGGCCGCGCCTGACCGTCTCGGGCACCCAGCGCCCACGCCCGTTCGGGCGGTGCCCGCGCTCGCACCGCCCTGTGCCCGTTAGGCCCTTGGGGCCACAGACATGTGGGGCCCATGCCCCAGAACTTTATTTAAAAAAAGAATTAAAAATAAATAAATAAATAAATAAATAAATAAATAAATAAATAAATAATTACATTAATTAATTAATCAATAAGTGAATTAATTAAGTTAATTAATCATGTTTAATTAAGCTAATTAACCAGTTAGTTTAATTAAATAGTACTTAGTTTAACTAAGACCTAATTAACCTAAACAGAGTATGACAGGTAGGTTCCACTGGACCCACATGTCAGTTTGACCCAGTCAACTCTGTTGACTACTGACCTCAGCATGACATCATGCTGATGTCATCAATTCATTTTCGAATTAATTTAAATAATTAATTAAATACCAGAAATTAATAAAACCTTCAGAAAATCATATCTTTTAATCCGTAACTCGGATTTAAATACTTTCTACATGAAAGTTGCTCAGAACGACGAGACGAATCCGGATACACAACCCGTTTGTCCGCCACACATCCCTAACCTATCGAACTCACAACTTTCCCCCTCCGGTTCATCTATCTGAAAACGCGAAACACCGGGGATACTTTCCCGGATGTTTCCCCCTTTCGCCGGTATCACCTACTACCACGTTAGGGCACACAGGACACCACGTATTGCCTTGTTACGCTTTGTGATGCTTTGTTTTCTCTATTATTTATTGTGTTCCCTCTCCATTACTTCTTTCCGGTAGACCCCGAGACTGCCGGCGACCCCCAGTTCAACTATGGTGTTGACGACCCCTCCTTGCCCGAGCAACCAGGCAAGCCCCCCCCCTTGATCACCAGATATCGCCTATTCTCCTCTATACTTCTTGCATTAGAGTAGTGTAGCATGTTACTGCTTTCCGTTAATCCTATTCTGATGCATAGCCTGTCATTGTTGCTACAGTCATTGATACCTTACCCGCAATCCTAGATGCTTAGTATAGTATGCTAGTTTATCATTATTGGCCCTACATTCTTGTCAGTCTGCCTTGCTATACTATTGGGCCGTGATCACTCGGGAGGTGATCACGGGTATATGTTATACATACATACATACATACATACTATACAGATGGTGACTAAAGTCGGGTCAGCTCGATGAGTACCCGCAAGTGATTCTGATGAGGGGGCTGAAAGGACAGGTGGCTCCATCCCGGTAGAGGTGGGCCTGGGTTCCCGACGGCCCCCGACTGTTACTTTGTGGCAGAGCGACAGGGCAGGTTGAGACCACCTAGGAGAGAGGTGGGCCTGGCCCTGTTCGGCGTTCGCGGATATTTAACACGCTTAACGAGATCTTGGTATTTGATCTGAGTTGGCTACGAGCCTATACGCACTAACCATCTACGTGGGAGTAGTTATGGGTATCCCGGCGTCGTGGTATCAGCCGAAGCACTTCAGACGTCAGCGACGGAGCGGCGCGCGCCGGATTGGACTGGAACGCCTGCTAGGCTAGGTCTGCTTCTGGCCGCCCTCGCAACATGCAGGTGTGCTATGGGCGATGGGCCCAGACCCCCGTGCGCTTAGGTTTAGACCGGCGTGCTGGCCTCTCTGTTTTGCCTAGGTGGGGCTGCGACGTGTTGATCTTCCGAGGCCGGGCATGACCCAGGAAAGTGTGTCCGGCCAAATGGGATCAAGCGTGTTGGGTAAGTTGGTGCACCCCTGCAGGGAAGTTAATCTATTCGAATAGCCGTGATCTTCGGTAACAGGACGACTTGGAGTTGTACCTTGTACCTTGACCTTATGACAACTAGAACCGGATACTTAATAAAACACACCCTTCCAAGTTCCACAGACAACTCGGTGATCGCTTTTCCACAGGGCGACGAGGGGAGGATCGCCGGGTAGGATTATGCTATGTGATGCGACTGGAGATGCTACTTGGAGATGCTACTTGGAGATGCTACTTGGAGAACTTCAATCTACTCTCTTCTACATGCTGCAAGACGGAGGCTGCCAGAAGCGTAGTCTTCGACATGATTAGCTATCCCCCTTTTATTCTGGCATTCTGCAGTTCAGTCCACCGATATGGCCCTTTACACATATACCCATGCATATGTAGTGTAGCTCCTTTCTTGCGAGTACTTTGGATGAGTACTCACGGTTGCTTTTCTCCCTCTTTTCCCCTTTCCCTTCTACCTGGTTGTCGCAACCAGATGCTGGAGCCCTGGAGCCAGACGCCACCGTCGACGATGATTCCTACTACACTGGAGGTGCCTACTACTACGTGCAGGCTGCTGACGACGACCATGAGTAGTTTAGGAGGATCCCAGGCAGGAGGCCTGCGCCTCTTTCGATCTGTATCCCAGTTGTGCTAGCCTTCTTAAGGCAAACTTGTTTAACTTATGTCTGTACTCATATATTGTTGCTTCCGCTGACTCGTCTATGATCGAGCACTTGTATTCGAGCCCTCGAGGCCCCTGGCTTGTATGATGATGCTTGTATGACTTATTTATGTTTTAGAGTTGTGTTGTGATATCTTCCCGTGAGTCCTTGATCTTGATCGTACACATTGCATGCATGATTAGTGTACGATTGAATCAAGGGCGTCACAAGTTGGTATCAGAGACGACTGCCTGTAGGAATCCCCCTTTCCAACTCCTTGGCCAAAGTTGTGTCTAGTCATTGCAAAACTTTTACTAACTTGGCTGTGTGCCTTACGGGCCCACGTCGCCATTGGGTGGTAGTAGGATCTTTTATTCCTCGACCTATGCTCTGGGACTCTGACATCTCTTCTATTCGGGTTAAACAATTTTACTAACTCGGACTCTAGGTTCTCGATAATACTTTCTCCCGGAGAGCCCCTTCAGTCCAGATGATTACTTTGTGCATCGAAGGATTCCGAAGATACCTTCCGATATTCTCCCGAGACCTTGTGCCTGTTGCTTTTGCAATTCCCTACCACTGCAATATCCCTAAGGATAAATACTTACACCCATCATTCTTACTTTATACCCAGTCGATCTTGTTATTACAAGATACCTCGAAATTCTCTCTAATGTTCCGACAATACTTTGTGCCTACTGCCTTGCAGTTCCTTGCCACTTGAATACCCCTAAGAATAATTTCTCACACTTTCCGAGTATCCGCTCATCCCCAGTTGTTTAGATGTTTCACAAAAGTCTTTGAAATACTATTCAATCCTCCGAAAATCCTTAGCAGCTTTATTGCTCTGCAAATACTTGTCTACTTGCATTATGGATGCTTCCCATATATCTAGCAATATTCACTAGTATCTTTTGACACCATCATTTTGATCCTATTGATTCAACATGTGTGCGAATGCACACAATCATCTATCAACCCTTCTAAATTATCTTTCTGGCTCAGACATCATTTTTGAACATGAGCTGGTTCTTGACCAAACTATTGGACGTCAATTGTGACTCTGGTCTATCCAACTTATCCATCCTTGATCAGAGCGACAACTTCTGATCCTTTGTTTTGGAAATCGTAATTCCTTTGTTATCTAAGCATCGAATTATTCAGATGTTCTATAATATGATGCCCGTGCATTCTTCTTCCTCTGGTTGAGTATCGATACTCACATCAGATCTTTTATGGACCGCTATATCCTTGGTTGGATTATTATACGACAGTGTCCTTCATATTGAATAACCTTGTGAGCCTTTACATGGGTATATAATGCCTTTGGTAAATTGTATCACCTGCTTTTGAACAATGCTCTACTTTCGAGCTTGTATTATTTACTCCGAAGTTTGTGGTATATGTTCCTAAGATGCCCTGATGGGTTGAACCTATGCCTTCCCTAATCTGTGTGAACCCGAAAGATTTCACGGGTCAAACTTATCTGGTATTGCACCAGGTAAAACTTTCAACAACTAATGTCATTTTCGAAATACGAGAGGTGAATGAAGGTTATGCATTAAAGAAGTGGGAGTCGACCTTGAACTTTGTGTTCATGCCCATGGACACGATGTAGATCCTATCATGGAAGCTTCTTGTAACTATTTCCTTGATATAATATCCTTGGGTATCGGTGAATTGATCCTTTGCAATCGTGGTTCCGACCATGTCCTCCTTTAAATACCATTTCCTGTGCAAGTTTAAGCACTTGTCTTCTATAGAGCAATACCCCAGTCCAACCTCTACTTGGATCTGTCGTCGAGTATTACCCCCTGGTATCTCGAGATTATCATGGAACTGCATAACTTCTTATGAGTTCTTCATCAAGTGCTACCTTTCCACTGATTCCAATTTTTCACGGGCTCTGAGTTATTAAACACTCAAAGACACCAATAACTGAACCGAGTCCGCACTACGGTTCAACAACTCTTCAGTAAGCTTCTATAAGTACGAGTTTGTACCCGATCACGCCATTCCTAGCCTGTTTGGCTATATCATTGTCGTGATGATTTTAACTGTGCTACCCGGTCCTTCTTCTCGGAGCACAATTTTCGACGATGAACTAACCTTACGTCGATCCTCATCGTCATATCATTTCGCCTTGAACAACAAGCTTGGTTTCGAGTTTGTGTCGTACCCTTGGTTTCAATAACCTTTCACTTCATCATTACTTTGACTTGATGTCGTCGCCGATCGATTACATCTTCATGAACTCTCGCGACAAAGGTGTCGTGATCATCAACATTCTGAGCTCATCCAGGATATCTATTGAATTCATGATGAGAAATACCATCCTTGCCCTCGATGAATTGTATTATCATCGACCACTTTATTGCCTTCCCACCAACACAAGCTTGTTCACGCTTGGTGTTATACCTTGAGTTCCTTGCTATCCAGCAATTGTTCTTCTTTACCTTGGAGTATTACCATCCTTTATGTCAAGAATGTTCTGAGAATTGTTCCACCTCTTGAGAATTCTTGACATAGAAATACTTCTCACCATCACCATTCTTTCTTGGTCCCCGTGTTAATTCCAACAAGTGAAGGGTGTTGTTTGGATTCTTTCCTTCTAGCAACCCTATTTTTTTTAGTTAATGGTCGAAAGTTCATTCTTAGGCTATTGATTATTGAATCACCATTCTGACATTGGTCGTGCAACCCAACCCATATTTTGGGCGCACCTTTCAACCAATGTTAATTGTGTATGTTTACCTCGAGCATACTTCCTTATATCATTTGATCTGACAAATGTTATCTCCTTGTTCACTTAATTGTGGAAATCCATCTTTTGGGAATCTCGGTGAATTGCCGTTGAGTTCACCAGACACCTCCTTGTCCTCTCCTTGGTTTAATGATGAACTATTGCTTCAGAAACCCGCTCCCATAGTTCATTTCTCGAGGATCTTGCAATGTCATTTCGACGATTTGTGATGCACCTTTTTCCTCTCGGACCCCCTGAGTCTGAGGTTTCATGACACCAATTGGATATGAATCTCGGTCAGATATGATGGTTGGGACAACTTTCCAAGAGTTATGATGTTGATCCTTTGATGACCCGGTAACATGATGTCATGCCTAGCACCCCCCCCCCCCGGCTGGAGGACCTATCATTATAGATTCCTTTTCAGCAAGGTTATCCATTCATCCATGAGGAAATTGTAAGACTTATTCTACAAGTTATTCCTGATGGATCCTTCATGTTTCCAAAGTCTGATCTTCACTTGATGACCATGTCAATGCTATCTCGAAGCATGTCTATGGTACTCCGATTTTCAACAAGACCATTTGAAGCCCAATGCTAAATGTTTCTTGCTCAATTACCCAAACACCGTTGTATGGGCAATGTCATGAAAATTCTCTCCCCTACCTAAAGAGTTTTCTACATTATATCCTGACATGGATATCATGCTCTGCTTGTCCTTGGGAAGGATATACCCTTGAAATATGTGTTTAAACATAATTTCCTTTCCATTGTTCTGTTTAGTCTGATGATCATATTTTCCTTCCATTGTTGGTTTAACCTTTCTTGTGAACTATATGATCTGAGCAGTAATATTCTCCTGCTTATGTAAACACCTCGTTGTACAATTCTGTCAGTAAGACCCTGTTACTTTTGTTGATGACATTCCGGTAACCACCGATGGACGAGAACTTCGCCTACTGGTCCGCCTCGTTCAACGAGCAGGAAAATGGTTCTCTTCGTCCCTCGCCCTTGGTACCGACATTGTTGCCGACATAATTGACATGCTACTCTCTGACATGCCTTGCTATCGTGATCGTACAAGATGTCAGCCCCCCCTTTCTATTTTTAACCCACATGGTGGGCCCATAACCCACAGGTCCCAGGAACGAAACCTGACTCTCCTGTACAACCTGTTGTCAAAGTTATTCCTCGTGCTTGACTTTGTATGTAATTCACGGGCCACTTGCCTGTTGATCTATTCTGGTATCGGACACAATACTTATTCCCGTTGCTCAGAACCCCTTTCGCACTCTGCTTGAGGCAATGAACGATTGCCTATCCGCTTGAAACTTCTTATTGCACCGTCTTACTTTGCTCTCGATAGGTGTAATTTTTTCAACTCGAGAGATACTCATATGTTCATTCTTGGGATACCCCCAGATGAATTTCCCTTATAACCTCCTATCATTGTAGAGCTGCCCCTTACCTATTCGTAAGTACGATGGAGTTCCCCGAAGAAAGGACGACAACTTCATCATGATGCTTTGGAATAAAGAATTGAAGACATCAACGAAAGGGATTAACTTCTTCAAGAAGATCCATTAGAATAACCAGAACCCCCCCCCCCTTACTCCCCTCTTAAATCTCGGGACGAGATTTCTTGTAGTGGAGGAGAATTGTGACGCCCGGATAATTAGACTACAGTAATCCCAAGCTAATGATGCCACGTCACCTCCATTACTGTGATTAAACTCACGTTGATTCGAACCCGATTCAAATTCAAATTTAAAACATAGGCAAACAACAAAAGTTTCCAAACTTTAAAACTAAAATGTTCGGAGTGAACTAAATAATGCAGCGGTAATTATGGTGGAGAAATCAAACTTTGATAAAGTGTTTAAAGGCTCTAAGATAATTAAAACCGTAGTTAAAACAGTTAAATACATGCCTATTGAATTTTATAAAATATTAAACTATTTTATTTTCGGTTGAGAATTAAGGTGGCAGTAGTATATTTATAAATACAAATTTAGGTGCTAGTGTTTTTATAAAACTATAATAAAAGGGAACTTAAAATAAAACAGAAAAGAAAATACAAAAGAGAAAAACTAA
>NC_041388.1:410749911-410750545 GCF_002162155.2 Triticum dicoccoides | reverse complement strand
CTGGATCGGGGACGAAACCCCCTCGACGCCGTTCCCATCGCCTGGTCGCTGTGCATCGCACCACCGCCGCCCGAAAACCTCGTCGAGGCCTCCTCCTCTCCTCAAGCCACTCGCCTACACCATCGTCGCTCGTCCTCATCCCCTCCCTTGCTGGATCGAGGCGCTGCGCCCGTCGTGCCCGACGCCGGAGCTCCCTCGCCGGACTGCCTCCTCCACCTCACCGGTCTGCCTCCCTCCTACGCACGTCATCGTCGTCGTCCTCCCCAAGCCCCACTGCCCCGTTCCCTACATGCCCGATGTGAGCCCCGCCTTGCTCCCTCCCTCTCCCTCGCGCGCTTGCGCTCGTCGCCGAGGTCCCCGCCGATCTCGCCCCCGGTTGACGCGCTCCGGCCGCGTCCGATGCGCACTCACCGCGCCGTGCCCACGCACCGCACCTGCCGTGGCCCCCAGCCCCCTGCTGCCTCCGATGCGGCCACCGAATCCCCCCTGCGCCGGCGACGCCGCTACACCCGCGGCCAACTCTGGCACCCCGGCCCCCACGCCCTGCTCCCCCGCGCCCGCATCTCGCGTCGGTCTCGCCCACTGCCCCGCGCGGCCTCCCGCGCGCTGCTGCGCTCACTGCCGCCGCCACCTT
>NC_041388.1:410602677-410749899 GCF_002162155.2 Triticum dicoccoides | reverse complement strand
CGCGGCCTCCCGCGCGCTGTTGCGCTCACCGTCGCCGCCACCTTCGACCAGTGCCCCTGCCCGCACTGCTCCGGCCGGTGGCGCCTCAGCCAAACCTCACCGGCGCGCTACCGCTCCCACCGTGCGGCGGGCCGCGCCTGGACCGTCTCGGGCACCCAGCGCCCACGCCCGTTCGGGCGGTGCCCGCGCTCGCACCGCCCTGTGCCCGTTAGGCCCTTGGGGCCACAGACATGTGGGGCCCATGCCCCAGAACTTTATTTAAAAAAAAGAATTAAAAATAAATAAATAAATAAATAATAATTACATTAATTAATTAATCAATAAGTGAATTAATTAAGTTAATTAATCATGTTTAATTAAGCTAATTAACCAGTTAGTTTAATTAAATAGTACTTAGTTTAACTAAGACCTAATTAACCTAAACATAGTATGACAGGTGGGTCCCACTGGACCCACATGTCAGTTTCATCCAGTCAACTCTGTTGACTACTGACGTCAGCATGACATCATGCTGATGTCATTAATTCATTTTCGAATTAATTTAAATAATTAATTAAATACCAGAAATTAATAAAATCTTCAGAAAATCATATCTTTTAATCCGTAACTCGGATTAAAATACTTTCTACATGAAAGTTGCTCAGAACGACGAGACGAATCCGGATACATAACCCGTTTGTCCGCCACACATCCCTAACCTATCGAACTCACAACTTTCCCCCTCCGGTTCATCTGTCTGAAAACGCGAAACACCGGGGATACTTTCCCGGATGTTTCCCTCTTTCGCCGGTATCACCTACTACCGCGTTAGGGCACACCGGACACCATGTATTGCCTTGTTACGCTTTGTGATGCTTTGTTTGCTCTGTTATTTATTGTGTTCCCTCTCCGTTACTTCTTTCCGGTAGACCCCGAGACTGCCGGCGACCCCCAGTTCAACTATGGTGTTGAAGACCCCTCCTTGCCCGAGCAACCAGGCAAGCCCCCCACCCCTTGATCACCAGATATCGCCTATTCTCCTCTATACTGCTTGCATTAGAGTAGTGTAGCATGTTACTGCTTTCCGTTAATCCTATTCTGATGCATAGCCTGTCATTGTTGCTACAGTCATTGATACCTTACCCGCAATCCTATATGCTTAGTATAGTATGCTAGTTTATCATTATTGGCCCTACATTCTTGTCAGTCTGCCTTGCTATACTATTGGGCCGTGATCACTCGGGAGGTGATCACGGGTATATGTTATACATACATACATACATACTATACAGATGGTGACTAAAGTCGGGTCAGCTCGATGAGTACCCGCAAGTGATTCTGATGAGGGGACTGAAAGGACAGGTGGCTCCATCCCGGTAGAGGTGGGCCTGGGTTCCCGACGGCCCCCGACTGCTACTTTGTGGCGGAGCGACAGGGCAGGTTGAGACCACCTAGGAGAGAGGTGGGCCTGGCCCTGTTCGGCGTTCGCAGATATTTAACACGCTTAACAAGATCTTGGTATTTGATCTGAGTTGGCTACGAGCCTATACGCACTAACCATCTACGTGGGAGTAGTTATGGGTATCCCGGCGTCGTGGTATCAGCCGAAGCACTTCAGACGTCAGCGACGGAGCGGCGCGTGCCGGATTGGACTGGAACGCCTGCTAGGCTAGGTCTGCTTCCGGCCGCCCTCGCAACGTGCAGGTGTGCTATGGGCGATGGGCCCAGACCCCTGTGCGCTTAGGTTTAGACCGGCGTGCTGGCCTCTCTGTTTTGCCTAGGTGGGGCTGCGACGTGTTGATCTTCCGAGGCAGGGCATGACCCAGGAAAGTGTGTCCGGCGAAATGGGATCAAGCGTGTTGGGTAAGTTGGTGCACCCCTGCAGGGAAGTTAATCTATTCGAATAGCCGTGATCTTCGGTAACAGGACGACTTGGAGTTGTACCTTGACCTTATGACAACTAGAACCGATACTTAATAAAACACACCCTTCCAAGTTCCACAGACAACCCGGTGATCGCTTTTCCACAGGGCAACGAGGGGAGGATCGCCGGGTAGGATTATGCTATGCGATGCGACTGGAGATGCTACTTGGAGATGCTACTTGGAGATGCTACTTGGAGGACTTCAATCTACTCTCTTCTACATGCTGCAAGACGGAGGCTGCCAGAAGCGTAGTCTTCGACAGGATTAGCTATCCCCCTTTTATTCTGGCATTCTGCAGTTCAGTCCACCGATATGGCCCTTTACACATATACCCATGCATATGTAGTGTAGCTCCTTGCTTGCGAGTACTTTGGATGAGTACTCACGGTTGCTTTTCTCCCTCTTTTCCCCTTTCCCTTCTACCTGGTTGTCGCAACCAGATGCTGGAGCCCTGGAGCCAGACGCAACCGTCGACGATGATTCCTACTACACTGGAGGTGCCTACTACTACGTGCAGGCTGCTGACGACGACCATGAGTAGTTTAGGAGGATCCCAGGCAGGAGGCCTGCGCCTCTTTCGATCTGTATCCCAGTTGTGCTAGCCTTCTTAAGGCAAACTTGTTTAACTTATGTCTGTACTCAGATATTGTTGCTTCCGCTGACTCGTCTATGATCGAGCACTTGTATTCGAGCCCTCGAGGCCCCTGGCTTGTATTATGATGCTTGTATGACTTATTTATGTTTTAGAGTTGTGTTGTGATATCTTCCCGTGAGTCCTTGATCTTGATCGTACACATTGCGTGCATGATTAGTGTACGATTGAATCGAGGGCGTCACAGTTGGATCAAAAGATCACAACAGGAGGGCTCTCAATGAGTTCCCCATTCTATATTGTGACTCTGTCAATCCTACCTCTCCGCATGGGTTATCCGGAAGAAATATGTTGAACTCGTTCGACATACTAATCTATGCATCCACAACTAAGAAAATTATATGTTCCTTTGAGTTGTTCCTCTCTAGTTGTATTCTGACCCCCGTGTATCAATTGATAGTCAGGAGTAGTTTTGCATTCGTGTTATCGATGCTTATTATTCTTGTGGTCTATTAAGCCATTCTATTCTGGAATGACTAGGAGAAACAAACTCCAGTAGCTCATCCATATCCAGGATTGGGTCAAAGCAGTTGTATTCCGCAGATCAAAATGCAACCCAGCTTTTGGTTCTGTTCTACCCTGAAGTATTACCCACTTTATGTCAAGAGCGTCGTGAGAATTGATGCAGTGATACTTCTTGCCATCATTGTTCATTCCTCGGTTCCCATGTTATTGTAACCGGAATGCCGACAAGTGAACCGTGGTGTGTGAAAGCAATATTCCTAGCAACTCCATTTCTTGGTAGTTAATGGACAATACTCTCATTCTTAGTGTGCTGGTAATTAAATCACCATCCTAAGATTGACCGTGCTACCTAGTCCATATTTCCGGGTGCACTCATCGACCAATGAGTTAGGACTGTGAATGCCTCGCTCCTTGATCATATCGTCTTGCCCTGAAGATTGTTCTCGAGCTTAATAACATATCGGTGGTTCGTGAATTCCCGAATATCTTCTCGGAAGTGTTACCAGGTTGTCACCTGACCGTTATGTTGAGTTCGTGATCAAGTTGGTTTTCCGATAAACCACTTTTCACCAAGAACCTGTGTTGGATACCCCTGAGCTAGTTGGTTAAGCTTAACAACAACTTGGAGAGTTGGAAGATAAAAGCTTGTCTGACTTAGTTCATGTTAAGGGATATCTTTGTGTTTGTGCGTGTGTTGAAGAAAGATGATATCTTCACCAATTGGTCCTCGTGATCAGTTGTTGGATCTGTTATCTTGTCCAAACTTTGACTTGAGTATGGGCTATTGTCGAGTCAAATCAGAACCAACGATGTTCGTAGTGTTGTCTTACTCGTGGTTGATCCCTCGAGAATACACCATTACATCTTTTGGTCTGACCAATGATATCACCGTGTTCACATGATGGTGGAAGTCCAGTGATATGGAAATTCCGATGAGTTGTTATTGAGCCCATCGGCAACATTTTGTCTCCTCCATGATTCGTGTTGAACATCCACCTAGTGTTGGAAATTTTGTAAGCATTATCTTCGTGATCCGTTCATGAAGCCTATGCTTGGATGAAAGGAGTGACTTCCTTTGATTCACGTCCATTAGATGTAAGTTGTCACCGTGAATTCAAGAAATCTTGTTTTTGTTTCCTCTAGAATCATCCCAAATCAGTCATGCATACGTGCAAAGTATTCTATGGTTTGGTAGATTGATTACCTCCACTCCATATGTATTTCCTAGCACACCAAGCCACTAATTGATTTGTTCAAGGAGAAGAAGTTCCTTCCTAAGAGCAAGACTTATGTAAGGACTTCGATATCCTTGATGATGGTTCCCCACCGAACTCGGTAGTGTTTTACTATAAGACTACTACGTGGTCATGCTTTTCTTGGACAACGGGTTCACAGGTTTGTAGCAGAACCAGCTCATGTTTTGGAGCTTACTATCGTAGTTCATTCCCCGAGAATCTCGCAACGTCGTCTCGTCGATTTGTGTTGCAAACCTTCATTTTCCTTTCTAGACTCGATGAGTCTGGAATATCCTGACACCAACCAGATCTGAATCTCAGGCAGATATGATGTTTGGAGCATTTTCCAAGAACTATAATATTGGTCTCGATAACCGGTAAAGTGGAAGTCATGGCCAACACACCTAGCCGGAAGGCCTATTATTGTAGTATCTTGATTGAGAAAGTTGGTCACCTCCCCATGAGGATTTCGTAGGATTTACCTCCGTAGTTAATCCTTACGGATTCTTGTGCTCCCGAAGTCCGACCTTTACTTGATGTCCTAGATACCAAACCGTATCAATAAATGGGTTATCCTAGCACATCAAGGAGAACATTAGAAGCGGAGTGCTAAATGTCTCTCGGTCGATCATCCAGATTTTGTTTCCTTGGCCTCGCTAAGGTGAAATCTGAGAAAGTGTTATCTTCCTTTGCATCTGCATTATCCATCACCATTCATCATGGTGGTATGTTGTGTCGCCAGGATCCTTGACATGGATATTGGTAAAACCTTGATAAATATGGAGATGCTCAAGTTCTTGAGAGCACGTGCAAGCACTAGGTTTTATCGTTGGCGTTAACTAGGATTTGCTTCATGTTTCCTCGGTTATGTTATAACCTTTTCAAACAGTGGACTCACTCTAGACTGTTGAGCTCTCCCCAGTTACTAGAATCATTCGTAGCATTTGCATTTTGTTCCCAGCTTGCACCGCCATTGTGTCATCCTACTACGGACTACCCTTCTCAGTAATTACTGATCAGGATCAACTTCAAAGTGGTCCTACCACGGGTTCCATCCATCTCCGATGATGAGCAAAAAATCATCCATTGCGTTGTCTTCAACAAGGTAGTCCACATAATCCATCCTAGTCCAAGTATGCCCTCTCTTCAAGCTACCTCAAACGATCAATTGTAAATTGCCTTAAGCTGGTATGAAGAGTTTCAATGATCTCTGAATCAAAAGTAATTCTTTTTGCCACTTAAGGGAATATTTCTGCGAGTCACTTTCCTTAAGATGCCTCGTTATGGTATTATGGGCAACATAACTTCTCGCTACTTTGAAACCCCCTCACCATCTATTTAGGCGTGGAATTGTTGCCACCAAATCAAACCCCGTCGTTGTTCTTCCATCCCTCTCAATGTGTTTTGTGTCTCAACTTGAGATGTTTCAACATATCATTCCGCGAGTTGATATTGTTTAGCTCGATCTTCGAGAAGATCAATCCTAGTTGAGCTTCTTTCCATCGTCATCGCGTGGATGAAGATCTCAAAAGCGAGGATGTCAAGATCGGCATGATGCAATGAATCAACATCTTCGAGAAGGGCAATCGGATCGTGAAGATTCTTTATTGGTGTTCCCTCTGTCTTCTTACCTCACATCTTGAATCTCGGGACGAGATTCTTGTTTAGTGGGGGTGAGTTGTCACAGCCCTAGAATTTTCTTGTAGCTATTTACCCGAGTGAGCATCATGCATCATGTCTAAATTCTGAAATTTGAATTGAGGTTAGTTGAAACCCTCATAAATCACTTCAAAAATAATCAACATTAAAATCTTTTCAAAGAAGTCCAAGAAAATGTTCCTCCTAGTCTCTGAAAATATTGGCAAGAGGTAAAACTTAAAACATAGAGAAGTACAAGATGGCGAAGAAGGCCACAAAGCGAGCTGTTGGTGAAGCAAGGGGTCGGGCATATGAGGACCTCTACCAACGGTTAGGCACGAAGGAAGGTGAAAGGGACATCTATAAGATGGCTAAGATCCGGGAGAGGAAGACGAGGGATATTGGCCAAGTCAAATGCATCAAGGACGGAGCAGGCCAACTCTTGGTGAAGGACGAAGAGATTAAGCATAGATGGCGGGAGTACTTCGACAAGCTGTTCAATGGGGAGAATGAGAGTTCTACCATTGAACTGAATGACTCCTTTGATGAGACCAGCATGCGTTTTGTGCGGCGCATCCAGGAGTCTGAGGTGAAGGAGGCTTTAAAAAGGATGAAAGGAGGCAAGGCGATGGGCCCTGATTGTATCCCCATTGAGGTGTGGAAAGGTCTTGGGGACATAGCGATAGTATGGCTAACCAAGCTTTTCAACCTCATTTTTCGGGCAAACAAGATGCCAGAAGAATGGAGACGGAGTATATTAGTACCAATCTTCAAGAACAAGGGGGATGTTCAGAGTTGTACTAATTACCGTGGAATTAAGCTGATGAGCCATACAATGAAGCTATGGGAGAGAGTCATTGAGCACCGCTTAAGAAGAATGACAAGCGTGACCAAAAATCAGTTTGGTTTCATGCCTGGGAGGTCGACCATGGAAGCCATTTTCTTGGTACGACAACTTATAGAGAGATATAGGGAGCATAAGAAGGACTTGCATATGGTGTTCATTGACTTGGAGAAGGCCTATGATAAGATACCGCGGAATGTCATGTGGTGGGCCTTGGAGAAACACAAAGTCCCAGCAAAGTACATTACCCTCATCAAGGACATGTACAATAATGTTGTGACAAGTGTTCGAACAAGTGATGTCGACACCGATGACTTCCCGATTAAGATAGGACTGCATCAGGGGTCAGCTTTGAGCCCTTATCTTTTTGCATTGGTGATGGATAAGGTCACAAGGGGTATACAAGGAGATATCCCATGGTGTATGCTCTTTGCGGATGATGTGGTGCTAGTTGACGATAGTCGGATGGGGGTAAATAGGAAGTTAGAGTTATGGAGACAAACCTTGGAATCGAAAGGGTTTAGGCTTAGTAGAACTAAAACCGAGTACATGATGTGCGGTTTCAGTACTACTAGCTGTGAGGAGGAGGTTAGCCTTGATGGCCAGGTGGTACCTCGGAAGGACACCTTTCGGTATTTGGGGTCAATGTTGCAGGAGGATGGGGGTATTGATGAAGATGTGAACCATCGAATCAAAGCCGGATGGATGAAGTGGCGCCAAGCTTCTGGCATTCTCTGTGACAAGAGAGTGCCACAAAAGCTAAAAGGCAAGTTCTACAGGACGGCGGTTCGACCCGCAATGTTGTATGGCGCGGAGTGTTGGCCGACTAAAAGGCGACATGTTCAACAGTTAGGTGTGGCGGAGATGCATATGTTGAGATGGATGTGTGGCCACACGAGGAAGGATCGAGTCCGGAATGATGATATACGAGATAGAGTTGGGGTAGCACCAATTGAGGAGAAGCTTGTCCAACATCGTTTGAGATGGTTTGGGCATATTCAGCGCAGGCCTCCAGAAGCTCCAGTGCATAGCGGATGGCTAAAGCGTGCGGAGAATGTCAAGAGAGGGCGGGGTCGACCGATTTTGACATGGGAGGAGTCCGTTAAGAGAGACCTGAAGGATTGGAGTATCGACAAAGAGCTAGCTATGGACAGGGGTGCGTGGAAGCTTGCTATCCATGTGCCAGAGCCATGAGTTGGTTGCGAGATCTTATGGGTTTCACCTCTAGCCTACCCCAACTTGTTTGGGACTAAAGGCTTTGTTGTTGTTGTTGTTGTTCAGAGATATTTATTTTGGGCCTTTGAATTAATTAAATAACTATTTGCATTGGATATATATTCTTTATATAATTAATATATGTCCAATAATCCTGGAACATTTTATGTGGTTTGGGATATTTTAATTCTAGTCACATATTTATTTTCAGGATTTTATAAAATGATTTAGTATTTTAACTAAATCAAAACAAAATAACATAAATAGAAAACAGAAACAGAATTAAGAGAGAGAGAGAGAGAGAGAGTAATCTCACCTGCAGCCCACCTGGCCGGCCCAGCTGGCAGCCCAGCCAACTGGCCCAGCCCACCGAGGGCAGGGGCGTCTTCTTCCTCCTGCCAGAAGGCAGAGGAGAAGACAGCCACGGCGCCACGGCGTGCCACGCCGGCAGCTGCCTGCCTGGCTGCCCCCTCGTCGCCCTGGACATCCCCAACGCCGCCACGCACGCCCCTGGAACCCCTCGCACTCTCCCTCGCTCATCCCCCTCCTCCGTTTCTCTTACTCGCAACCGTCGAGCGTAGCCGTCGCCGCCGACGCGCACCGCCGTGGCCACCGGCCACCCCACGCCTCACCAACGTGCTCAGAGGCTCCGCCTTGACCCCCTCTTCCTCCTCACCGAGCCACGCCCCGCGGGAGCCCCTACAACACCGCCATCAGCTCCGTCTTCTTCCTCGGACTCCGACGGCCGCCGTCCTCGATTCTCCATCGTTAGGACCTCCCCCGAGCCGCTGAGTCTACCCGTCGATCCACTGTGAGCCCCTGCTGCTTCTCCTGTGCTCGCCCCCTCCGTTTCCGTCCCCTAGCTCCATTTCTCATCGCGGCCGAAAGCTTCTCGCCGCCGGCCATGGCATAGCCGTGGCCATAGCTATGCACGCTCACAACGGAGCGCCTCACCGTGCTAAGAAAGCCCCCAGGAGGCCAATGCAACCGCTAGCCGGCCCCCTAGTTCCCGAACTCCGGCCGCCACAAAAGTTGGCGCCGCCATCGATTTAGTCAACCCCGGCGCGAGGTGTTGCCATCGCTGGATGCGCGAGTCTCCCAGCTCGCCGTAGCCGCAAACCACGAGCGAAATGATGCTCTGTAGCTCCATCCCGAGCATCTCCGGCGAGCCACCGCCGTGCTTTTGGTCGCCGGCGTCGACCGCTGACGTGGTTGCTTAATTAAGACTAATCACCACTAATCCCTCCCTAACAGACACTGACAGACGGGCCCCACCCGTTAGTTAACCACAGGGTTATACCCTGTTTAATTTAAGCTAATGACCATGGCCCCACCGGTCAGTTTGACCTGGCCACGTCACCGTTGACCTGGTCCCACACGTCAGCCACAGAAACCAGCCCTGGGTCACTGACCAGTGGGCCCCACTGGTCAGGTTTGACCGGGACCAGCCCTGTTGACTTGGTGACATCATCATGACGTCAGGCTGACGCAGTAATCCTTTTTCTGGAATTTAAATAAATCTTAAATGATTTATTTATTTCAGAAAATGTCCAAAACTTCTAAAAATCATAGAAAATAAACCGTAACTCCAAATGAAATAAATTATATATGAAAAATTATCAGAAAAATTCAAGGAATCCATCTATACCATTTTCATGCATGTTAGAACAACCTAAGGCCACTGTTTAGGACAAATCAAATGAATGTTATTTAAATAACCACATGGGGAGTTTGAATTTGAACCTAGTGTTCAAACCAACTCATTTAACTTGTTGCTAGTTGCATTAGGCCAACCAACAGCATATTGCCATGTCATGATCATGCATCATATTATTGCATCACATTGATTGTGTTCTTCCTTGTTTGCCGGTATTTGTCCCCTCTCGATAGACGTGGTACCGACACTGTGATCGTTGACACTGATGAAGACCCAATGCTATCTTCAGAAGTGCCAGGCAAGCAAAACCCCCTTGTTCATTTCGATACAAACCCACTCTCTCGCTCCTGCTCTCTTTTACTGCATTAGGACGACAACGATCATCTGCTACTTGTTGCGGTAGTTGAACCCCTTATCCTCTGCATGACCTGTCATTGCCACAGTAAATAGATGAAACCCACTAGCATGAGTAGGAGTTGTTTGAGCCCTGATGTGCCTACTCATTCATGCTTGTTTGTCATGCCTACTACTGCTTAGAGTTGAGTCAGGTCTGATTCATCGGGGATGAATCGGAGGTGTGTGAACATGCCCTACTGTGTGTGAGCTAAGTGTGTGAACACGATTTGGTAAAGGTAGCGGTGAGAGGCCATGTAGGAGTACATGGTGGGTTGTCTCATTGAAACCGTCCTCAGGAACTAAGTTCTGTGTCTGTGATCCATGAACAGCTACTACCACTCATTGGGATCCTTAATTGACCCTCTCGGCTTCTTAATCACCCTAGTACTCTGTCCAGGAGTTGCAACTAGTTTCTGGTGTTTGTAGGTTATGTGTTGGCGGCCGTGCGTAGCGCTGACCCTAGGGGTGGGCTATGTTGCGGTAGATACACCGTGGCACGGTGTACCGGGCGCCCGTTTGGTGTCTCGGGAACCCTGTTCACATCGTTCGGGGCCGTATGTGGAAACCTCGGCCGGACTCCCTGCGGATGGAATGTGGATAGGTGATAAACCTGGACTGGAGACTTAAGTGTTTAGGTAGGCCGTGGCCGACACCCTCGTTGGGATTCCGCTTGAAGGTTGCCGAGTACATGTCGTGTAAACGACGGTAAGTGGTGGGAGCGTGTGTGAAGAAGTACACCCCTGTAGGGTTATCATTATCTATTCGAATAGCCAGATTCCTCGGATATGGAAACTTGGACCCCTTGCATAGTTCATAGACAAGTGAAAGTGGATACTCTAAAACTCGCAAGATAAGTGTGAGTGCTATTGATGGCCTTCTCGTAGGGAGACGGGAGCGGATCCATAGTGGTGTATTGAATGGTGAATATGTGGACTAGTGTGCGCCACCTCAAAGGAGTTGCTTGCAATTGTAGTTCAGGTTAGCCACTGAGTCAAAGCTGGCTTGCTGCAGTTAAACTCCACCACCCCCCTTGTTGATACCGATGCATATGTAGTTTAGTACTGATGTAAGTCTTGCTGAGTACCTTTATACTCACGTTTGCTTAATTTATGTTTTGCAGAGAGATTTCAGTCTTGCTAGTAGTTCCGTGTGGACTTCGACGTTTAGCTTGATACCTCAGCTACGATCTTGTGCCCTTGGCAGGATCTGGTAGATAGTCAGGCTTCTCAGCCTTCTTCATTTGTAGTTGTCTGTACTCAGACAAGTTAAGCTTCCGCATGTGCTTGTTGCTTGTATACTCTGTATGTTGGGTCATGAGACCCATGTTTGTAATATCTCGCTCCTCGGAGCCTAATGAATAAATACTTTGAGTCGTAGAGTTATGTTGTGATGCCATGTTGTATTTACACATATCGAGCATATTGTGTGTATGATTGAAATGCTTGGTATGTGTGGGATCCGACAATCTAGTTGTTTATCCTTGGCAGCCTCTCTTATGGGGAAATGTAGTCCATTGCTTCCTTGAGCCATAGTAGTCCGCTACAGCCCGGTTCACCGGAGTCCTGCTAGCCCAGCACTACTGCTCAGATCACTTGACTGGCCGGCATGTGTTTCACTTCGTTCCTGTGTCTGTCCCTTCGGGGAAATGTCACACGGTGACATCCGGAGTCCTGTTAGCCCAGTGCTACAGCCCGGATTCACACGCTGATGACCGACATGCTCGATGTGATTCATGTATGCCTGTCCCCATAGGTTAGTGCTGCTTTGGGTTCACGACTAGCCATGTCGGCCCGGGTTCTCTGTCATATGGATGCTAGCGACATTATCATATATGTGAGCCAAAAGGCGCAAACGGTCCCGGGCCATGGTAAGGCGACACCCGTGGGAATACCGTGCGTGAGGCCGCAAAGTGATATGAGGTGTTACCGGCTAGATCGATGTGACTTGGAATCGGGGTCCTGACATCGGAGAGGTATCTCTGGGCCCTCTCGGTAATGCACATCACATAAGCCTTGCAAGCATTGCAACTAATGAGTTAGTTGCGAGATGATGTATTACGAAACGAGTAAAGAGACTTGCCGGTAACGAGATTGAACTAGGTATTGAGATACCGATGATCGAATCTCGGGCAAGTAACATACCGATGACAAAGGGAACAATGTATGTTGTTATGCGGTCTGACCGATAAAGATCTTCGTAGAATATGTAGGAGCCAATATGAGCATCCAGGTTCCGCTATTGGTTATTGACCGGAGACGTGTCTCGGTTATGTCTACATTGTTCTCGAACCCGTAGGGTCCGCACGCTTAAGGTTTTGATGACAGTTATATTATAAGTTTATGAGTTTTGATGTACCGAAGTTAGTTCGGAGTCCCGGATGTGATCACGGACATGACGAGGAGTCTCGAAATGGTTGAGATATAAAGATTGATATATTGGACGGCTATATTCGGACACCGGAAGTGTTCCGGGTGATTTTGGAGAAAACCGGAGAGCCGGAGGATTACCGGAACCCCCCCGGGAGAAGTAATGGGCCATATGGGCCTTAGTGGAGAGAGAGAGGGGCTGCCAGAGGTGGGCCGCGCGCCTCCTCCCCCCTGGTCTGAATTGGACTAGGAGAGGGGGGCCGGCGCCCCCCTTTCCCTCTCCCTCCCCACTTCTTTCCCCCTCCTAGTAGGAGTCCTACTCCTACTAGGAGGAGGACTCCTCCTGGCGCGCCTATAGGGGCCGGCCGGCCTCCTCTCCTTGCTCCTTTATATACGGGGGCAGGGGGCACCCCTAGACACAGAAATTGATCTTCGTGATCGTTCCTTAGCCGTGTGCGGTGCCCCCCTCCACCATATTCCACCTCGGTCATATTGTAGCGGTGCTTAGGCGAAGCCCTGCGACGGTAGAACATCAAGATCGTCACCACGCCGTCGTGCTGACGGAACTCCTCCCCGACGCTTTGCTGGATCGGAGCCCGGGGATCGTCATCGAGCTGAACGCGTGCTAGAACTCGGAGGTGCCGTAGTTTTGGTGCTTGATCGGTCGGGCCGTGGAGACGTATGACTAGATCAACCAAACACTTCCATTGTTGATCTACAAGGGTACGTAGATCACACTCTCCCCTCCCGTTGCTATGCATCACCATGATCTTGCGTGTGCATAGGAAATTTTTTGAAATTACTACGTTCCCCAAGAAGTAGACCGACTCCTACCTGCATCTACTACTATTACTCCACTCATCGACCGCTATCCAGCATGCATCTAGAGTATTAAGTTCATGGAAACAGAGTAACGCCTTAAGCAAGATGACATGACGTAGAGGGATAAATTCATGCAATATGATAAAAAAACATCTTGTTATCCTCGATGGCAACAATACAATACGTGCCTTGCTGCCCCTACTGTCACTGGGAAAGGACACCGCAAGATTGAACCCAAAGCTAAGCATTTCTCCCATTGAAAGAAAGATCAATCTAGTAGGCCAAACCAAACTGATAATCCAAAGAGACTTGCAAAGATAACCAATCATACATAAAAGAATTCAGAGAAGATTCAAATATTGTTCATAGATAATCTTGATCATAAACCCACAAATTCATTGGTCTCAACAAACACACCGCAAAAAGAAGATTACATCGAATAGATCTCCACAAGAGAGGGGGAGAACATTGTATTGAGATCCAAAAAGAGAGAATAAGCCATCTAGCTAATAACTATGGACCCGAAGGTTTGAGGTAAACTACTCACACTTCATCGGAGAGGCTATGGTGTTGATGTAGAAGCCCTCCATGATGGATGCCCTCTCCGGCGGAGCTCCGGAACAGGCCCCAAGATGGGATCTCATGGATACAGAAAGTTGCGGCAGTGGAATTAGGGTTTTGGCTCCGTATCTGATCGTTTGGGGGTACGTATGTATATATGGGAGGAAGAAGTACACCGGTGGAGCAACAGGGGGCCCACGAGGGTGGAGGGCGCGCCTGGGGGGAGGCGCGCCCCCTACCTCATGGCCTCCCTGTTGGTTGCTTGACGTTGGGTCCAAGTCTCCTGAGTCTTGTTCAGTGAGAAAATCACGTTCCCGAAGGTTTCATTCCGTTTGGACTCCGTTTGATATTCCTTTTCTTCGAAACCCTA
Source organism: Triticum dicoccoides (assembly GCF_002162155.2). Lineage (NCBI taxonomy): Eukaryota > Viridiplantae > Streptophyta > Magnoliopsida > Poales > Poaceae > Triticum > Triticum dicoccoides. The sequence continues at coordinate 410,735,774 of NC_041388.1, read as the reverse complement.
AAATAGGCAAAAAAACAACAATTCTGGGCTGGGCCTCCGGTTAATAGGTTAGTCCCAGAAATAATATAAAAGTGGATAATAAAGCCCAATAATGTCCAAAACAGTAGATAATATAGCATGGAGCAATCAAAAATTATAGATACGTTGGAGACGTATCAAGCATCCCCAAGCTTAATTCCTGCTCGTCCTCGAGTAGGTAAATGATAAAAACAGAATTTTTGATGCAGAGTGCTACTTGGCATAATTTTAATGTAATTCTTCTTAATTGTGGTATGAATATTCAGATCCGAAAGATTCAAGAGAAAAGTTTAACATTGACATAAAAATAATAATACTTCAAGCATACTAACAAAGCAATCATGTCTTCTCAAAATAACATGGCAAAAGGAAGTTATCCCTACAAAATCATATAGTCTGGCTATGCTCTATCTTCACCACACAAAATATTTAAATCATGCACAACCCCGATGACAAGCCAAACAATTTTTTCATACTTTTGACATTCTCAAACTTTTTCAATCTTCACGCAATACATGAGCGTAAGCCATGGATATAGCACTATATGTGGAATAGAATGGTGGTTTTGGAGAAGACAAAAAGGAGGTTGAAGATAGTCTCACATAAACTAGGCGTATCAACGGGCTATGGAGATGCCCATCAATTGATATCAATGTGAGTGAGTAGGGATTGCCATGCAACGGATGCACTAGAGTCTAGAGCTATAAGTATATGAAAGCTCAACAAAAGAAACTAAGTGGGTGTGCATCCAACTTGCTTGCTCATGAAGACCTAGGGCATTTTGAAGCCCGTCATTGGAATATACAAGCCAAGTTCTATAATGAAAATTCCCACTAGTATATGAAAGTGGTAACATAGGAGACTCTCTATCATGAATATCATGGTGCTACTTTGAAGCACAAGTGTGGTAAAGGATAGTAACATTGTCCCTTCTCTCCTTTTCTCTCATTTTTTTATTTGGGCCTTTTCTCTTTTTTATGGCCTCTTTTCTTTCTTTTATTTTTCTTTTTCGTCCGGAGTCTCATCCTGACTTGTGGGGGAATCATACTCTCCATCATCCTTTCCTCACTGGGACAATGCTCTAATAATGATGATCATCACACTTTTATTTACTTACAACTCAACAATTACAACTCGATACTTAGAACAAAATATGACTCTATATGAATGCCTCCGGCGGTGTACCGGGATATGCAATGAATCAAGAGTGACATGTATGAATGAATTACGAATGGTGGCTTTGCCACAAATACGATGTCAACTACATGATCATGCTAAGCAATATGACAATGATGGAGTGTGTCATAATAAACGGAACGGTGGAAAGTTGCATGGCAATATATCTCGGAATGACTATGGAAATGCCATAATAGGTAGGTATGGTGGCTGTTTTTAGGAAGGTATATGGTGGGTGTATGATACCGGCGAAAGGTGTGCGGTATTAGAGAGGCTAGCAATGGTGGAAGGGTGAGAGTGCGTATGATCCATGGACTCAACATTAGTCATAAAGAACTCATATATTTTTGCAAAAATCTACAAGTTATCAAAGCAAAGTATTACGTGCATGCTCCTAGGGGGATAGATTGGTAGGAAAAGACCATCGCTCGTCCCCGACCGCCACTCATAAGGAAGACAATCAAAAAATAAATCATGCTCCGACTTCATCACACAACGGTTCACCATATGTGCATGCTACGGGAATCACAAACTTTAACACAAGTATTTCTCAAATTCACAACTACTCAACTAGCACAACTTCAATATCACCATTTTCATGAAGGAAATATGCCCTAGAGGCAATAATAAAGTTATTATTTATTTCCTTATATCATGATAAATGTTTATTATTCATGCTAGAATTGTATTAACCGGAAACATAATACATGTGTGAATACATAGACAAACAGAGTGTCACTAGTATGCCTCTACTTGACCAGCTCGTTAATCAAAGATGGTTATGTTTCCTAACCATAGACAAAGAGTTGTTATTTGATTAACGGGATCACATCATTAGTTGAATGATCTGATTGACATGACCCATTTCATTAGCTTAGCACCCGATCGTTTAGTATGTTGCTATTGCTTTCTTCATGACTTATACATGTTCCTATGACTATGAGATTATGCAACTCCCGTTTACCGGAGGAACACTTTGTGTGCTACCAAATGTCACAACGTAACTGGGTGATTATAAAGGAGCTCTACAGGTGTCTCCAAAGGTAAATGTTGGGTTGGCGTATTTCAAGATTAGGATTTGTCACTCCAATTGTCGGAGAGGTATCTCTGGGCCCTCTCGGTAATGCACATCACATAAGCCTTGCAAGCATTGCAACTAATGAGTTAGTTGCGGGATGATGTATTATGAAACGAGTAAAGAGACTTGCTGGTAACGAGATTGAACTAGGTATTGGATACCGACGATCGAATCTCGGGCAAGTAACATATCGATGACAAAGGGAACAACGTATGTTGTTATGCGGTCTGACCGATAAAGATCTTCGTAGAATATGTAGGAGCCAATATGGGCATCCAGGTCCCGCTATTGGTTATTGACCGGAAACGTGTCTCGGTCATGTCTATATTGTTCTCGGACCGTAGGGTCCGCTCGCTTAATGTTACGATGACAGTTATTATGAGTTTATGCATTTTGATGTACCGAAGTTAGTTCGGAGTCCCGGATGTGATCACGGACATGACGAGGAGTCTCGAAATGGTCGATACATAATGATTGATATATTGGAAGTCTATATTTGGACATCGGAAGTGTTCCGGGTGAAATCGGGATTTTACCGGAGTACCGGGAGGTTACCGGAACCCCCCGGGAGCCATATGGGCCTTAATGGGCTTTAGTGGAAAGGAGAAAGGGGCAGCCCAAGGTGGCCGCGCGCCTCCCCCCTCCCCTAGTCCTATTAGGACTAGGAGAGGTGGCCGGCCCCCCTCTCTCTCTTTCCCCCTCGGGGAATCCTAGTCCAACTAGGATTGGGGGGGGGGGGTCCTACTCCCGGTAGGAGTAGGACTCCTCCTGCGCCCTCCTCCTGGCCAGCGGCCCCCTCCCCCTTGGCTCCTTTATATACGGAGGCAGGGGGCACCTCTAGACACACAAGTAGATCCTTGAGATCGTTCCTTAGTTGCGTGTGGTGCCCCCTGCCACCATATTCCACCTCGATCATATTGTAGCGGTGCTTAGGCGAAGCCCTGCGACGATAGAACATCAAGATCGTCACCACACCGTCGTGCTGACGGAACTCCTCCCCGACGCTTTGCTGGATCGGAGCCCGGGGATCGTCATCGAGCTGTACGTGTGCTAAGAACTCGGAGGTGCCGGAGTAACGGTGCTTGGATCGGTCGGATCGGGAAGACGTACGACTACTTCCTCTACGTTGCGTCAACGCTTCCGTAGTCGGTCTGCGTGGGTACGTAGACAACACTCTCCCCTCTCGTTGCTATGCATCACCATGATCTTGCGTGTGCGTAGGAATTTTTTTGAAATTACTGCATTCCCCAACAGTGGCATCCAAGCCTAGGTTTTTATATGTTGATGTTATATGCACGAGTAGAACACAAGTGAGTTGTGGGCGATATAAGTCATACTGCTTACCAGCATGTCATACTTTGGTTCGACGGTATTGTTGGATGAAGCGGCCCAGACCGACATTACGCGTACGCTTACGCGAGACCGGTTCTCCCAACGTGCTTTGCACATAGGTGGCTTGTGGGTGACAGTTTCTCCAACTTTAGTTGAACTGAGTGTGGCTACGCCCGGTCCTTGCGAAGGTTAAAACAACACCAACTTGACAAACTATCGTTGTGGTTTTGATGCGTAGGTAAGATTGGTTCTTGCTTAAGCCCGTAGCAGCCACGTAAAACTTGCAACAACAAAGTAGAGGACGTCTAACTTGTTTTTGCAGGGCATGTTGTGATGTATGGTCAAAACGTGACGAGATATAAGTTGTTGTATGAGATGATCATGTTTTGTTGAAGTTATCGGCAACTGGCAAAAGCCTTATGGTTGTCTCTTTATTGCATAAGATGCAAGCGCCAAATAATTGCTTTACTTTATCGCTATGCGATAGCAATAGTTGCAAGAGCAATAGTTGGCGAGACGACCATGTGACGACATATTGATATAGATCAAGATGATGGAGATCATGGTTTCATGCCGGTGACGATGGAAATCATGATGATGCTTTGGAGATGGAGATCAAAGGCACAAGATGATAATGGCCATATCATGTCACATATTTTGATTGCATGTGATGTTTATCTTTTATGCATCTTATCTTGCTTTGATTGATGGTAGCATTATAAGATGATCTCTCACTAAATTATCAAGAAGTGTTCTCCCTGAGTATGCACCGTTGCCAAAGTTCGTCGTGCCCAGACACCACGTGATGATCGGGTGTGATAAGCTCTACGTCCATCTACAATGGGTGCAAGCCAGTTTTGCACACGCAGAATACTCGGGTTATGCTTGACGAGCCTAGCATATGCAGATATGGCCTCGGAACACGGAGACCGAAAGGTCGAGCGTGAATCATATAGTAGATATGATCAACATAACGATGTTCACCATTGAAAACTACTCCATCTCACGTGATGATCGGTTATGGTTTAGTTGATTTGGATCACGTGATCACTTAGAGGATTAGAGGGATGTCTATCTAAGTGGGAGTTCTTAAGTAATATGATTAAATTGAACTTAAATTTATCATGAACTTAGTCCTGGTAGTATTTTGCAAATTATATTGTAGATCAATAGCTCGCGTTGTTGCTTCCCTGTGTTTATTTTGATATGTTCCTAGAGAAAATTGTGTTGAAAGATGTTAGTAGCAATGATGCGGATTGGATCCGTGATCTGAGGTTTATCCTCATTGCTGCACAGAAGAATTATGTCCTTGATGCACCGCTAGGTGACAGACCTATTGCAGGAGCAGATGCAGACGTTATGAACGTTTGGCTAGCTCAATATGATGACTACTTGATAGTTTAGAGCACCATGCTTAACAACTTAGAATCGGGAGTTCAAAGACGTTTTGAACGTCATGGACCATATGAGATGTTCCAGGAGTTGAAGTTAATATTTCAAGCAAATACCAGGTCTCCAACAAGTTCTATAGCTAAAAGATGGAGGAGAATCGCTCAACTAGTGAGCATGTGCTCAGATTGTCTGGGTACTACAATCGCTTGAATCAAGTGGGAGTTTATCTTCCAGATAAAATAGTAATTGACAGAATTATCTAGTCACCATCACCAAGTTAGTAGAACTTCATGATGAACTATAATATGCAAGGGATGACAAAAGTAATTCCCAAGCTCTTCGTGATGCTGAAATCGACGAAGGTAGAAATCAAGAAAAACATCAAGTGTTGATGGTTAACAAGACCACTAGTTTCAAGAAAAGGGCAAAGGGAAGAAGGGGAACTTCAAGAAGAACGGCAAGCAAGTTGCTGCTCAAGTGAAGAAGCCCAAGTCTGGTCCTAAGCCTGAGACTAAGTGCTTCTACTGCAAAGGGACTGGTCACTAGAAGCGGAACTACCCCAAGTGATTGGCGGATAAGAAGGATGGCAAAGTGAACATAAGTATATTTGATATACATGTTATTGATGTGTACTTTACAAGTGTTTATAGCAACCCCTCAGTATTTGATACTAGTTCAGTTGCTAAGTTTAGTAACTCAAAACGGGAGTTGCAGAATAAACAGAGACTAGTTAAGGGTGAAGTGACGATGTATGTTGGAAGTGGTTCCAAGATTGATATGATCATCATCGCACACTCCCTATACTTTCGGGATTAGTGTTGAACTTGAATAAGTGTTATTTGGTGTTTGCGTTAAGCATGAATATCATTTGATCATGTTTATTGTAATACGGTTATTCATTTAAGTAAGAGAATAAATTGTTGTTCTGTTTACATGAATAAAACCTTATATGGTTACACACCCAATGAAAATAGTTCGTTGGATCTCGATCATAGTGATACACATAATCATAATATTGAAACCAAAAGATGCAAAGTTAATAATGATAGTGCAACTTATTTGTAGCACTGCCGTTTAGGTCATATTGGTGTAAAGCGCATGAAGAAACTCCATGCTGATCGGATTTTGGAATCACTTGATTATGAATCACTTGATGCTTGCGAACCATGCCTCATGGGCAAGATGACTAAGACTCCGTTCTCCGGAGGGAGCAACTAACTTATTGGAAATAATACATACTAATGTATGCGGTCCGATGAGTGTTAAGGCTCACGACAAGTATCGTTATTTTTTGAACTTCACAGATGATTTGAGCAGATATGGGTATATCTACTTGATGAAACATAAGTCTGAAGCATTTGAAAAGTTCAAAGAATTTCAGAGTGAAGTGGAAAATCATCGTGACAAGAAAATAAAGTTTCTACGATCTGATCGCGGAGACAAATGTTTGAGTTACGAGTTTGGTCTTCAATTAAAACAATGTGGAATAGTTTCACAAACTCATGCCACATGGAACACCACAGCATAATGGTGTGTCCGAACGTCATAATCGTACTTTATTGGATATAGTGCAATCTATGATGTCTCTTACCGATCTACCACTATCGTTTTGGGGTTATGCATTAGAGACAGCTGCATTCACGTTAAATAGGGCACCATCTAAATCCGTTGAGACGACACTATATGAACTATGGTTTAGCAAGAAACAAAAGTTGTCGTTTCTTAAAAGTTTGAGGTTGCAACGCTTATGTGAAAAAAATTCAACCTGATAAGCTCAAACCCAAATCGGAGAAATATGTCTTCATAGGATATCCAAAGGAAACTATTGGGTACACTTTCTATCACAGATCCGAAGGCAAGACTTTTGTTGCTAAATTCGGAAACTTTCTAGAGAAGGAGTTTCTCTCGAAAGAAGTGAGTAGGAGGAAAGTAGAACTTGACGAGGTAACTGTACCTGCTCCCTTATTGGAAAGTAGTGCATCACAGAAAACTGTTTCAGTGACACCTACACCAGTTAGTGAGGAAGCTAATGATGATGATCATGAAACTTCAGAACAAGATACTACTGAACTTCGTAGATCAACCAGAGTGAGATCCGTGCCAGAGTGGTACGGTAATCCTGTTCTGGAAGTCATGCTACTAGATCATGATGAACCTACGAACTATGAAGAAGCGATGGTGAGCCCAGATTCCGCAAATGGCTTGAAGCCATGAATTCTGAGATAGGATCCATGTATGAGAACAAAGTATGGACTTTGGTTGACTTGCCCGATGATCGGCAAGCAACTGAGAATAAATGGATCTTCAAGAAGAATACTGACGCTGACGGTAATATTACTGTCTACAAAGCTCGACTTGTCGCAAAAGGTTTTCGGCAAGTTCAAGGGGTTGACTACGATGAGACCTTCTCACCTGTAGCAATGCTTAAGTCTGTCCGAATCATGTTAGCAATTGCCGCATTTTATGATTATGAAATTTGGCAGATGGATGTCAAAACTGCATTCCTGAATGGATTTCTGGAAGAAGAGTTGTATATGATGCAACCAGAAGGTTTTGTCGATCCAAAGGGAGCTAACAGAGTGTGCAAGCTCCAGTGATCCATTTATGGACTGGTGCAAGCCTCTCGGAGTTGGAATAAACGCTTTGATAGTGTGATCAAAGCATTTGGTTTTATACAGACTTTCGGAGAAGCCTGTATTTACAAGAAAGTGAGTGGGAGCTCTGTAGCATTTCTGATATTATATGTGGATGACATATTACTGATTGGAAATGATATAGAATTTCTGGATAGCATAAAGGGATACTTGAATAAGAGTTTTTCAATGAAAGACCTTGGTGAAGCTGCTTACATATTAGGCATTAAGATCTATAGAGATAGATCAAGACGCTTAATTGGACTTTCACAAAGCACATACCTTGACAAAGTCTTGAAGAAGTTCAAAATGGAACAGTCAAAGAAGGAGTTCTTGCCTGTGTTGCAAGGTGTGAAGTTGAGTAGGACTCAAAACCCGACCATGGCAGAAGATAGAGAGAGAATGAAAGTCATTCCATATGCCTCAGCCATAGGTTCTATAAAGTATCCCATGCTGTGTACCAGATCTATTGTAAACCCTACACTGATTTTGGCAAGGGAAGTACAATAGTGATCTAGAAGTAGATCACTGGACAGCGGTCAAAATTATCCTTAGTGGAATAAGGATATGTTTCTCGATTATGGAGGTGACAAAAAGGTTCGCCGTAAAGGGTTACGTCAATGCAAGTTTTGACACTGATCTGGATGACTCTAAGTCTCAATCTAGATACATGTTGAAAGTGGGAGCAATTAGTTAGAGTAGCTCCGTGCAGAGCATTGTTGACATAGAAATTTGCAAAATACTTACGGATCTGAATATGACAGACCCGTTGACTAAAATTATCTCACAAGCAAAACATGATCACACCTTAGTACTCTTTGGGTGTTAATCACATAGTGATGTGAACTAGATTACTGACTCTAGTAAACCCTTTGGGTGTTGATCACATATCGATGTGAACTATGGGTGTTAATCACATGGTGATGTGAACTATTAAATCACATGGTGATGTGAACTAGATTATTGACTCTAGTGCAAGTGGGAGACTTAAGGAAATATGCCCTAGAGGCAATTATAAAGTTATTATTTATTTCCTTATATCATGATAAATGTTTATTATTCATGCTAGAATTGTATTAACCGAAAACATAATACATGTGTGAATACATAGACAAACAGAGTGTCACTAGTATGCCTCTACTTGACTAGCTCGTTAATCAAAGATGGTTATGTTTCCTAACCATAGACAAAGAGTTGTTATTTGATTAACGGGATCACATCATTAGTTGAATGATCTGATTGACATGACCCATTTCATTAGCTTAGCACCCGATCGTTTAGTATGTTGCTATTGCTTTCTTCATGACTTATACATGTTCCTATGACTATGAGATTATGCAACTCCCGTTTGCCGGAGGAACACTTTGTGTGCTACCAAACGTCACAACGTAACTGGGTGATTATAAAGGAGCTCTACAGGTGTCTCCAAAGGTAAATGTTGGGTTGGCGTATTTTGAGATTAGGATTTGTCACTCCGATTGTCGGAGAGGTATCTCTGGGCCCTCTCGGTAATGCACATCACATAAGCCTTGCAAGCATTGCAACTAATGAGTTAGTTGCGGGATGATGTATTACGAAACGAGTAAAGAGACTTGCCGGTAACGAGATTGAACTAGGTATTGGATACCGAGGATCGAATCTCGGGCAAGTAACATACCGATGACAAAGGGAACAACGTATGTTGTTATGCGGTCTGACCGATAAAGATCTTCGTAGAATATGTAGGAGCCAATATGGGCATCCAGGTCCCGCTATTGGTTATTGACCAGAAACGTGTCTCGGTCATGTCTACATTGTTGTCGAACCGTAGGGTCCGCACGCTTAACGTTACGATGACAGTTATTATGAGTTTATGCATTTTGATGTACCGAAGTTAGTTCGGAGTCCCGGATGTGATCACGGACATGACGAGGAGTCTTGAAATGGTCGAGACATAATGATTGATATATTGGAAGCCTATATTTGGACATCGGAAGTGTTCCGGGTGAAATCGGGATTTTACCGGAGTACCGGGAGGTTACCGGAACCCCCCGAGAGCCATATGGGCCTTAATGGGCTTTAGTGGAAAGGAGAAAGGGGCAGCCCAAGGTGGCCGTGCGCCTCCCCCCTCCCCTAGTCCTATTAGGACTAGGAGAGGTGGCCGACCCCCCTCTCTCTCTTTCCCCCTCGGGGAATCCTAGTCCAACTAGGATTTGGGGGGGGGGGGAGTCCTACTCCCGGTAGGAGTAGGACTCCTCTTGCACCCTCCTCCTGGCCGGCGGCCCCCTCCCCCTTGGATCCTTTATATACGGAGGCAGGGGGCACCTCTAGACACACAAGTAGATCCTTGAGATCGTTCCTTAGCCGTGTGCGATGCCCCCTGCCACCATATTCCACCTCGATCATATTGTAGCGGTGCTTAGGCAAAGCCCTGCGACGGTAGAACATCAAGATCGTCACCACGCCGTCGTGCTGACGAAACTCCTCCCCGACGCTTTGCTGGATCGGACCTCGGGGATCGTCATCGAGCTGTACGTGTGCTAAGAACTCGAAGGTGCCGGAGTAACGGTGCTTGGATCGGTCGGATCAGGAAGACGTACGACTACTTCCTCTATGTTGCGTCAACGCTTCCGCAGTTGGTCTGCGTGGGTACGTAGACAACACTCTCCCCTCTCGTTGCTATGCATCACCATGATCTTGCGTGTGCGTAGGAATTTTTTTGAAATTACTGCGTTCCCCAACATTTCATATCTCAAAACAATTATCAAGCATCAAACTTCTCATAGCATTCAACACACTCATAAGAAAGTTTTTACTATTCTTGAATACCAAGCATATTAGGTTTATTTAAGCAAATTACCATGCTATTTAAGACTCTCAAAATAATCTAAGTGAAGCATGAGGGATCAATAGTTTCTATAAAACAATTCCACCACCGTGCTCTAAAAAATATAAGTGAAGTACTAGAGCAAAATTATATAACTCAAATGATATAAGCGAAGCACATAAAGTATTCTAACAAATTCCAAATCATGTATGGCTCTCTCAAAAGGTTTGTACAGCAAGGATGATTGTGGAAAACTAAAAAGCAAAGACTCAAATCATACAAGACGCTCCAAGCAAAACTCATATAATGTGGTGAATAAAAATATAGCTCCAAGTAAAGTTACCGATAGAAGTAGACGAAAGAGGGGATGCCTTCCGGGGCATCCCCAAGCTTTGGCTTTTAGGTGTCCTTAGATTATCTTGGGGGTGCCATGGGCATCCCCAATCTTAGGCTCTTACCACTCCTTGTTCCATAATCCATCAAATCTTTACCCAAAACTTGAAAACTTCACAACACAAAACTTAAAGTAGAAAATCTCCTGAGCTCCGTTAGCGATAGAAAACAAAAGACCACTTAAAGGTATTGTAATGAACTCATTATTTATTTATATTGGTGTTAAACCTAATATATTCCAACTTCTCTATGGTTTATAAACTATTTTACTAGCCATAGATTCATCAAAATAAGCAAACAACACACGAAAAACAGAATCTGTCAAAAACAGAACAGTCTGTAGTAATCTGTAGCTAGCACAAGATCTGGAACCCCAAAAGTTCTAAAATAAATTTCTGGACGTGAGAAATTATATATTAATCATATGCAAAAAGAATTAACTAAATATAACTTTCCAAATAAAAATGGCAGCAGTTGTCGTGAGCACTAAAGTTTCTGTTTTTTACAGCAAGATAACAAGACTTTCCCCAAGTCTTCCCAACGGTTCTACTTGGCACAAACACTAATTAAACACAACCAAAACAGAGGCTAGGTAAATTATTTATTACTAAACAGGAGCAAAAAGCAAGGAATAAAAATAAAATTGGGTTGCCTCCCAACAAGCGCTATCGTTTAACGCCCCTAGCTAGGCATAAAAAGCAAGAATAGATCTATGTATTGCCATCTTTGGTAGGCACTCCATAAGTGGCTCTCATAATAGATTCATAATGTAATTTAATTTTCTTTCTAGGAAAGTGTTCCATGCCTTTTGAGGGAATCCTGGATTAGGGGGTCTCCGGATAGCCGGACTATATCCTTTGGCCGGACTGTTGGACTATGAAGATACGAAATTGAAGACTTCGTCCCGTGTCCGGATGGGACTCTACTTGGCGTGGAAGGCAAGCTAGGCAATACGGATATGTATATCTCCTCCTTTTTAACCGACCTTGTGTAACCCTAGCCCCCTCCGGTGCCTATATAAACCAGAGGGTTTTAGTCCTTAGGAGAACATACAATCATACCATAGGCTAGCTTCTAGGATTTAGCCTCTTTGATCTCGTGGTAGATCGACTCTTGTAATACTCATATCATCAAGAACAATCAAGTAGGACGTAGGGTATTACGTCCGTCAAGAGGGCCCGAACCTGGGTAAAACATCGTGTTCCCTGCCTCCTGTTACCATCCGCCTTAGACGCACAGTTCGGGACCCCCTACCCGAGATCCGCCGGTTTTGACACCGACATTGGTGCTTTCATTGAGAGTTCCACTGTGTCGTCACCATAAGGCTTGATGGCTCCTTCGATCATCGCTAGCGATGCGGTCCAGGGTGAGGCTTTCCTCCCCGGACAGATCTTCATATTCAGCGGCTTTGCACCGCGGGCCAATTCGCTTGGCCATCTGGAGCAGATTGAGAGCTACGCCCCTGGCCATCAGGTCAGATTTGGAAAGTTGAACTACATGGCCGACATCCACGGAGACTTGATCTTCGACGAATCCAGGCCCATGTCGGACGCGTCGTACAGTCGTGACGAGCATGACGTAACTCTGCCGTCGGACGATGCTCGGGGGATCGCATCCGCAACTACTCCGTCCATCAATCCGGAGCAAGTCGCACCATCCGAGAGCGGAGGGATGGACCCCGCCATGGAGGCCGCACTCTCAGTGGCGATAGAGCCGGATACCAACTTCACCCCTTACGAGAGCCGTGTCGCCGAACCACTGGATTCATCTCCGGCCACGGACTCCGAGCCGCTCACGTCCATGCCCGTCGAGTCCGACTGGGCGCCGATCATGGAGTTCACCTCCGTGGATATCTTTCAGCACTCACCTTTCGGAGATGTGCTAAATTCATTAAGGTCTCTCTCCCTGTTAGGAGAACCTTGGCCGAACTATGTCCGGCTAGAATGGGATGCGGACGACGAAGGAATTCGCTGCCACCCACCACCCACTTAGTAGCCACTGTCGACGACTTAACCGACATGCTCGACTTCGACTCCGAAGACTTCGACGGTATGGACGACGAAGCCGGAGACGAACAGGAACCACCACCCTCAGGGCGCTGGACCGCCACGCATCATATGATATATACATGGTGGACACCCCCAAAGAAGGCAATGGCGATGAGACAGCGGAGGATGACCCCTCCAAGAAGCAACCCAAGCGCCGACGTCAGCGGCGCCGCTCTAAGTCCTGCCACAACAAGAGCAGTGATACCGGCACAGGAGATAATAACACTCCGGATAGCATCGAAGACAACAACAATCCCCTCCAACACGGTGTAGAGTTATACGTCTCCAATGTATCTATAATTTTTGATTGCTCCATGCTATATTGTCTATTGTTTTGGACTATATTGGGCTTTATTTTCCACTTTTATATTATTTTTGGGACTAACCTATTAACCGGAGGCCCAGCCCAGAATTGCTGTTTTTTTGCCTATTTCAGTGTTTCAAAGAAACGGAATATCAAACGGAGTCCAAACGGAAAAAAACCTTCGGGAACGTGATTTTCTCACCGAACGTGATCCAGGAGACTTGGACCCTGCTCCAAGGAACAAAAGAGGCGGTCACGAGGGTGGGGGCGCCCCCCTAGGGCGCGCCTCCCTGCCTCGTGGGCCCCTCGGTGCTCCACCGACGTACTTCTTCCTCCTATATATACACACGTACCCCCAAATGATCAGAACAGGAGCCAAAAACCTAATTCCACCGCCGCAACTTTCTGTATCCACGAGATCCCATCTTGGGGCCTGTTCCGGAGCTCCGCCGGAAGAGGGCCGTCATCACGGAGGGCTTCTACATCATCATAGCTTCTCCGATGAAGTGTGAGTAGTTTACCTCAGACCTCCGGGTCCATAGTTAGTAGCTAGATGGCTTCTTCTCTCTCTTTGAATCTCAATACAAAGTTCTCTCCCTCTCTTGTGGAGATCTATTCGATGTAATCTTCTTTTTGCGGCGTGTTTGTTGAGATCGATGAATTGTGGGTTTATGATCAAGTCTATCTATGAATAATATTTGAATCTTCTCTGAATTCTTTTATGTATGGTTGCTTATCTTTGCAAGTCTCTTTGAATTATCTGTTTGGTTTGGCCAACTAGATTGGTTGTTATTGCCATGGGAGAAGTGCTTAGCTTTGGGTTCGATCTCGCGGTGTCCTTTCCCAGTGACAGAAGGGGCAACAAGCCACGTATTGCATCGTTGCCATCGAGGATAACAAGATGGGGTTTATTTCATATTGCATGAATTTATCTCTCTACATCATGTCATCTTGCTTAAGGCGTTACTCTGTTTTTAACTTAATACTCTAGATGCATGCTGGATAGCGGTCGATGAGTGGAGTAATAGTAGTAGATGCAGAATCGTTTCGGTCTACTTGTCACGGACGTGATGCCTATATACATGATCATGCCTAGATATTCTCATAACTATGTGTTGGGGAACGTAGCAGAAATTGAAAAATTTTCCTACGTATCACCAAGATCTATCTATGGAGAGACCAGCAACGAGTAGAAAGGAGAGTGCATCTACATACCCTTGTAGATCGCTAAGCGTAAGCGTTCAAGTGAACGGGGTTGATGGAGTCGTACTCGTCGTGATTCAGATCACCGATGATCAAGTGCCGAACGGACGGCACCTCCGCGTTCAACACACGTACAGCCCGGTGACGTCTCCCACGCCTTGATCCAGCAAGGAGAGAGGGAGAGGTTGAGGAAGACTCCATCCAACAGCAGCACAACGGCGTGGTGGTGGTGGAGGAGCGTGGCAATCCTGCAGGGCTTCGCCAAGCACCTACGGGAGAGGAGGAGGTGTCACGGGAGGGAGGGAGGCGCCAAAGGCTCAGGTATGGATGCCCTCCCACCCCTCCACTATATATAGGGGTAAGGGAGAGGGGGGAGGCGCAGCCTTGCCCCTTACTCCAAGAAAAGGGTGCGGCCAAGAGGGGGGGGGAGGAGTCCATCCTCCCCAAGGCACCTCGGAGGTGCCTTCCCCCTTGAGGACTCTTCCCTCTAGGGTTCCCTAGGCGCATGGGCCTCTTGGGGCTGGTGCCCTTGGCCCATGTAGGCCAAGGCGCACCCCCTACAGCCCATGTGGCCCCCCGGGGCAGGTGGCCCCACCCGGTGGGCCCCCGGGACCCTTCCGGTGGTCCCGGTACAATACCGATGACCCCGAAACTTGTCCCGATGGCCGAAACAGGACTTCCTATATATAAATCTTTACCTCCGGACCATTCCGGAACTCCTCCTGACGTCCGGGATCTCATCCGGGACTCCGAACAACATTCGTTAACCACATACAAGCTTCCTTTATAACCCTAGCGTCATCGAACCTTAAGTGTGTAGACCCTACGGGTTCGGGAGACATGCAGACATGACCGAGACGTTCTCCGGTCAATAACCAACAGCGGGATCTGGATACCCATGTTGGCTCCCACATGTTCCACGATGATCTCATCGGATGAACCACGATGTCAAGGACTTAATCAATCCCGTATTCAATTCCCTTTGTCTATCGGTATTTTACTTGCCCGAGACTCGATCGTCGGTATCCAATACCTTGTTCAATCTCGTTACCGGCAAGTCATTTACTCGTTCCGTAACACATCATCCCGTGATCAACTCCTTGGTCACATTGCGCATATGATGATGTCCTACTGAGTGGGCCCAGAGATACCTCTCCGTTTACACGGAGTGACAAATCCCAGTCTCGATCCGCATAAAACAATAGATACTTTCGGAGATACCTGTAGTGTACCTTTATAGTCACCCAGTTACGTTGTGACGTTTGATACACCCAAGGCACTCCTACGGTATCCAGGAGTTACACGATCTCATGGTCAAAGGAAGAGATACTTGACATTGGCAAAGCTCTAGCAAACGAACTACACGATCTTTGTGCTAAGCTTAGGATTGGGTCTTGTCCATCACATCATTCTCCTAATGATGTGATCCCGTTATCAACGACATCCAATGTCCATAGCCAGGAAACCATGACTATCTATTGATCACAACGAGCTAGTCAACTAGAGGCTCACTAGGGACATATTGTGGTCTATGTATTCACACGTGTATTACGATTTCCGGATAATACAATTATAGCATGAATAAAAGACAATTATCATGAACAAGGAAATATAATAATAACACTTTTATTATTGCCTCTAGGGCATATTTCCAACAGTCTCCCACTTGCACTAGAGTCAATAATCTAGTTCACATCGCCATGTGATTAACACTCACAGGTCACATCGCCATGTGACTAACACCCAAGAGTTTACTAGAATCAGTAGTCTAGTTCACATCACTATGTGATTAATACTCAATGAGTTTTAGGTTTGATCATGTTGCTTGTGAGAGAGGTTTTAGTCAACGGGTCCGAACCTTTCAGATCCGTGTGTGTTTTACAAATCTCTATGTCATCTCCTAGATGCAACTACCACGCTCTATTTGGAGCTAATCCAAATAACTGTTCTACTTGGAGCTATTCTAAATTATTGCTCCATTATATGTATCCGGTCTCTCTACTCAGAGCTATCCGGATAGGTGTCAAGCTTGCATCGTCATAACCTTTACGACAAACTCTTTTACCACCTCCATAATCGAGAAAATTCCTTAGTCCACTAGTTACTAAGGATAACTTTGACCGCTGTCCTGTGAGCCATTCTTGGATCACTCTTGTACCCCTTGACTGACTCATGGCAAGGCACACTTCAGGTGCGGTACACAGCATAGCATACTGAAGAGCCTACGTCTTAAGCATAGGGGACGGCCTTCGTCCTTTCTCTCTATTCTGCCGTGGTCGAGCTTTAAGTCTTAACTTCGTACCTTACAACTCAGGCAAGAACTTCTTCTTTGACTGATTCATCTTGAACACCTTCAAGATCATGTCAAGGTATGTGCTCATTTGAAAGTATTATTAAGCATTTTGATCTATCCTTATAGATCTTGATGCTCAATGTTCAAGTAGCTTAATCCAGGCTTTCCATTGAAAAACACCTTTCAAATAACCCTATATGCTTTCTAGAAATTCTACATCATCTCTGATCATCAATATGTCAACAACATATACTCATCAGAAATTCTATAGTGCTCCCACTCACTTCTTTGGAAATACAAGTTTCTCATAAACTTTGTACAAACCCAAAATCTTTGATCATCATCAAAGCATACATTCCAACTCCGAGATGCTCACTCCAGTCCTTAGAAGGATCGCTGGAGCTAGCATACCTTTTAGCATCCTTAGGATCGACAAAAACTTTCTGATTGCATTACATACAACCTTTCCTCACGAAACCTGGTAAGGAAACTCGTTTTGATATCCATCTGCTAGATTTCATAAAAACAGCTAATGCTAACATGAATCCGACGGACTTTAAGCATCGCTACGGATGAGAAAATCTCATCGCAGTCAACTCCTTGAACTTGTGAAAAACTTTTCGCCACAAGTCGAGCTTCATGGACGGTGACATTACCATCCACGTCCGTCTTCTTCTTAAAGATCCATTTATCTTAATGGATTGCCGATCATCGGGCAAGTCCATCAAAGTCCATGCTTTGTTCTGATATATGGATACTATCTCGGATTTCATGGCTTCTAACCATTTGTCGGAATTCGGGCCCACCATCGCTTCTCCATAGCTCGTAGGTTCATTGTTGTCTAGCAACATGACTTTCAAGACAGGATTACGTACCACTCTGAAGTAGTACGCATCCTTGTCATCCTACGAGGTTTGGGAGTGACTTGATCTGAAGTTTCATGATCAATATCATAAGCTTCCACTTCAATTGGTGTAGGTGCCACAGGAACAACTCCTTGTGCCCTGTCACACACTAGTTGAAGAGACGGTTCAATAACCTCATCAAGTCTCCACCATTCTCCCACTCAACTCTTTCGAGAGAAACTTTTCCTCGCGAAAGGACCCGATTCTAGAAACAATCCATATTGCTTTTGGATCTGAATTAGGAGGTATACCCAACTGTTTTGGGTTTCCTACGAAGATGCATTTTATCCGCTTTGGGTTCGAGCTTATCAACCTGAAACTTTTCATATAAGCGTCGCAGCCCCAAACTTTTAAGAAACGACAACTTAGGTTTCTCTAAACGGTGTCGTCTCAACAGAATTACGTGGTGCCCTATTTAAAGTGAATGTGGTTGTCTCTAATGCCTAACCCATGAACAATAGTGGTAATTCGATAAGAGACATCATGGTACGCACCATATCCAATAGGGTGCAACTATGATGTTCGGACACACCATCACATTATGGTGTTCCAGGCGGTATTAATTGCGAAACAATTTCCACAATGTCTTAATTGTGTGCCAAAACTCGTAAATCAGATATTTATCTCTATGATCATATCATAGACATTTTATCCTCTTGTCACAATGATCTTCTACTTCACTCTGAAATTACTTGAACCATTCAATAATTCAGACTTGTGTTTCATCAAGTAAATATTCTCAACATCTACTCGAATCATCTGTGAAGTAAGAACATAACGATATTCACTGCATGCCTCAGCACTCATTGGACTGCACACATCAAAATGTGTTGCTTCCAACAAGTTGCTATCTTGTTCCATTTTACTGAAAATGAGGCTTTTCAGTCATCTTGCCTATGTGGTATGATTTGCATATCTCAAGTGATTCAAAATCAAGTGAGTCCAAACGATCCATTTGCATGGAGCTTCTTCATGCATATATACCAATAGACATGGTTCGCATGTCTCAAACTTTTCAAAATTGAGTGAGTCTAAAGATCCATCAACATGGAGCTTCTTCATGCGTTTTATACCATTATGACTTACATGGCAGTGCCACAAGTAAGTGGTACTATCATTACTATCTTATATCTTTTGGCATGAAAATGTGTATCCCTACGATCAAGATTCAATAAACCATTCCTTTAGGTGCAAGAGCACTTATTCAGGTTTAATACTAATCTTTGATGGTAGAGGGAGCGTGCGATGTTAGATCACATCAAACTTGGAAACACTTCCAACACATATCGTCAGCTCACCTTTAGCCAGTCTCCGTTTTATTCCGTAGCTTTTATTTCGAGTTACTAACACTTAGCAACCGAACCGGTATCCAATACCCTGGTGCTACTAGGAGTACTAGTAAAGTACACATTAACATAATGTATATCCAATATACTTCTATCGACCTTGCCAGCCTTCTCATCTACCAAGTATCTAGGGTAATGCTGCTCCAGTGGTTGTTCCCCTTATTACAGAAGCACTTAGTCTCGGGTTTGGGTTCAACCTCGGGTTTCTTCATTGGTGCAGCAGCTGATTTGTCGTTTCATGAAGTATCCCTTCTTTCCCTTGCCCTTCTTGAAACTAGTGGTTTCATCAACCATCAACAATTGATGCTCCTTCTTGATTTCTACTTTCGCGACGTCAAACAACGCGAATACCTCAAGGATCATCATCTCTATCCTTGATATGTTATAGTTCATCACGAAGCTCTAGCAGCTTGGTGGCAATGACTTTGGGGAAACATCACTATCTCCTCTGGAGGATCAACTCCCACTCGATTCAAGTGATTGTTGTGCTCAGACAATCTGAGCACAAGCTCAACGATTGAGCTTTTCTCCCTTAGTTTGCAGGCTAAGAAAATCGTCGGAGGTCTTATACCTCTTGACATGGGCACGAGCCTAAAATCCCAATTTCAGCCCTCGAAACATCTCATATGTTCCGTGACGTTTCGAAAACGTCTTTAGTGCCTCAACTCTAAACCGTTTAACTGAACTATCACGTAGTTATCAAAACGTGTATGTCCGATGTTCGCAACATCCACAAACGACGTTTGGGGTTCAGCACACTGAGCACTGCATTAAGGACATAAGCTTTCTAGTGTCCGCATAATCGCTACTTTCAACTTTCAACTATATTTTCTCTAGGAACATATCTAAAACAGTAGAACTATAGCGCGAGCTACGACATAATTTGCAAAAACTTTTTGACTATGTTCAGGATAATTAAGTTCATCTTATGAACTCCCACTTAGATAGACATCCCTCTGGTCATCTAAGTGATCACATGATCCGAGTCAACTAGGCCGTGTCCGATCATCACGTGAGACGGACTAGTTAACGTCGGTGAACATCTTCATGTTGATCGTATCTACTATACGACTCATGCTTGACCTTTCGGTCTACGTGTTCCAAGGCCATGTCTGCACATGCTAGGCTCGTCAAGTTAACCCTAAGTGTTTTCGCTGTGTAAAACTGTCTTACACCCGTTGTATGTGAACGTAAGAATCCATCACACCCGATCATCACGTGGTGCTTAGAAGCGACGAACTGTAGCAACGGTGCACAGTTAGGGGAGAACACTTCTTGAAATTTTGTAAGGGATCATCTTATTTACTACCGTCGTCCTAAGTAAACAAGATGCATAAACATGATAAACATCACATGCAATCAAATAGTGACATGATATGGCCAATATCATTTTGCTCCTTTTGATCTTCATCTTCGGGGCTCCATGATCATCATCGTCACCGGCATGACACCATGATCTCCATCATCATGATCTCCATCATCGTGTCTTCATGAAGTTGTCACGCCAACGACTACTTCTACTTCTATGGCTAACGCGTTTAGCAATAAAGTAAAGTAAGTTACATGGCGTTCTTCAATGACACGCAGGTCATACAAAAAATAAAGACAACTCCTATGGCTCCTGCCGGTTGTCTTACTCATCGACATGCAAGTCGTGAATCCTATTACAAGAACATGATCAATCTCATACATCACATATCATTCATCACATCCTTTTGGCCATATCACATCACATAGCATACCCTGCAAAAACAAGTTAGACGTCCTCTAATTGTTGTTTGCATGTTTTACGTGGCTGCTATGGGTTCTAGCAAGAACGTTTCTTACCTACGCAAAACCACAACGTGATATGCCAATTGCTATTTACCCTTCATAAGGACCCTTTTCATCGAATCCGTTCTGACTAAAGTGGGAGAGACTGGCACCCGCTAGCCACCTTATGCACCAAGTGCATGTCAATCGGTGGAACCTGTCTCACGTAAGAGTACGTGTAAGGTCGGTCCGGGCCGCTTCATCCCACAATACCGTCGAAACAAGATTGGACTAGTAACGGTAAGCATATTGAACAACATCAACGCCCACAACTACTTTGTGTTCTACTCGTGCAAAGAATCTACGCAATAGACCTAGCTCATGATGCCACTGTTGGGGAACGTAGCAGAAATTGAAAAATTTTCCTACGTATCACCAAGATCTATCTATGGAGAGACCAGCAACGAGTAGAAAGGAGAGTGCATCTACATACCCTTGTAGATTGCTAAGCGGAAGCGTTCAAGTGAACGGGGTTGATGGAGTCGTACTCGTCGTGATTCAGATCACCGATGATCAAGTGCCGAACGGACGGCACCTCCGCGTTCAACACACGTACAGCCCGGTGACGTCTCCCACGCCTTGATCCAGCAAGGAGAGAGGGAGAGGTTGAGGAAGACTCCATCCAACAGCAGCACAACGGCGTGGTGGTGGTGGAGGAGCGTGGCAATCCTGCAGGGCTTCGCCAAGCACCTACGGGAGAGGAGGAGGTGTCACGGGAGGGAGGGAGGCGCCAAAGGCTCAGGTATGGATGCCCTCCCACCCCTCCACTATATATAGGGGTAAGGGAGAGGGGGGAGGCGCAGCCTTGCCCCTTACTCCAAGAAAAGGGTGCGGCCAAGAGGGGGGGGAGGAGTCCATCCTCCCCAAGGCACCTCGGAGGTGCCTTCCCCCTTGAGGACTCTTCCCTCTAGGGTTCCCTAGGCGCATGGGCCTCTTGGGGCTGGTGCCCTTGGCCCATGTAGGCCAAGGCGCACCCCCTACAGCCCATGTGGCCCCCCGGGGCAGGTGGCCCCACCCGGTGGGCCCCCGGGACCCTTCCGGTGGTCCCGGTACAATACCGATGACCCCGAAACTTGTCCCGATGGCCGAAACAGGACTTCATATATATAAATCTTTACCTCCGGACCATTCCGAAACTCCTCGTGACATCCGGGATCTCATCCGGGACTCCGAACAACATTCGTTAACCACATACAAGCTTCCTTTATAACCCTAGCGTCATCGAACCTTAAGTGTGTAGACCCTACGGGTTCGGGAGACATGCAGACATGACCGAGACGTTCTCCGGTCAATAACCAACAGCGGGATCTGGATACCCATGTTGGCTCCCACATGTTCCACGATGATCTCATCGGATGAACCACGATGTCAAGGACTTAATCAATCCCGTATTCAATTCCCTTTGTCTATCGGTATTTTACTTGCCCGAGACTCGATCGTCGGTATCCAATACCTTGTTCAATCTCGTTACCGGCAAGTCACTTTACTCGTTCCGTAACACATCATCCCGTGATCAACTCCTTGGTCACATTGCGCATATGATGATGTCCTACCGAGTGGGCCCAGAGATACCTCTCCGTTTACACGGAGTGACAAATCCCAGTCTCGATCCGCATAAAACAATAGATACTTTCGGAGATACCTGTAGTGTACCTTTATAGTCACCCAGTTATGTTGTGACGTTTGATACACCCAAGGCACTCCTACGGTATCCAGGAGTTACACGATCTCATGGTCAAAGGAAGAGATACTTGACATTGGCAAAGCTCTAGCAAACGAACTACACGATCTTTGTGCTAAGCTTAGGATTGGGTCTTGTCCATCACATCATTCTCCTAATGATGTGATCCCGTTATCAACGACATCCAATGTCCATAGCCAGGAAACCATGACTATCTGTTGATCACAACGAGCTAGTCAACTAGAGGCTCACTAGGGACATATTGTGGTCTATGTATTCACACGTGTATTACGATTTCCGGATAATACAGTTATAGCATGAATAAAAGACAATTATCATGAACAAGGAAATATAATAATAACACTTTTATTATTGCCTCTAGGGCATATTTCCAACACTATGCTCAATTCTGTCAATTGCTCAACAATAATTTGTTCACCCACCGTAGAATACTTATGCTCTTGAGAGAAGCCACTAGTGAAACCTATGGCTCACGGGTCTATTCTCATCATATCGATCTCTATCACTTTAATCTTGCTTTGCTTTTTTACTTTGCCTTTACTTTTTACTTTGCATCTTTATAACAAAAATACCAAAAATATTATATCTACTAGATCTCACTCTCGTAAGTGACCGTGAAGGGATTGCCAATCCCTAATCGCGTTGGTTGCGAGTAGCTATCGTTTTGTGCAGGTACGAGGGACTTGAGCGTGGCCTCCTACTGGATTGATACCTTGGTTCTCAAAAACTGAGGGAAATACTTATGCTACTCTACTGCATCATCCCTTCCTCTTCGGGGAAAACCAACGCAAGCTCAAGACGTAGCAAGAAGGATTTCTGGCGCCGTTGCCGGGGAGTCTACGCAAAAAGTCAACATACCAAGTACCCATCACAATCCCTATCTCTCGCATTACATTATTTGCCATTTGCCTCTCGTTTTCCTCTCCCCCACTTCACCCTTGCTGTGTTATTCGCCCTCTCTCTCTCTATCCTCCCTCTCTATTTGCCTCTTTTTGCTCGCTTGCCTTTTTGTTTGCTCATGTGTTAGATTGCTTGTTTGTCGCGATGGCTCAACCGAGATTTGGTGATCTCCACCTCAAAAGGTTAGAGGAGATCGAAACCAATGTTAGGAAGTTTATGCTTTTGCAATTTGAGCATAATAATTTCTTTAGAAACGAGCTTAAGGAACAAAAAAGTTTTATGAGTTATATGAATAAATAGCTAGATGATATGTCTAAAGAATTTGATGGTATAAGATCCCAAATTGCTCGTCTAGAAAAAATGACTGCTGAAATTTCGGATATGCAAGCCACCTTAGTCAATAAGATGGCCGCTAAACCGAATGCCTATGAAAATCAAGATGAAGATCTAAAAGTTATTGATGTGTCTCCTATTAAATCTTTATTTTGCAATATGAATCTTGATGAAACTGAATATGATCTTCCTTTACCTAGAAGGCGTTCTAAAAATTCGGAGTATTTAGATCTTAATAATGAAATTGATGAAAGTGGGATTGAAAGAAATAAAAATCTAGATGTTGCTAAACCCACTATATTGGATTTCAAGGAATTTAATTATGAAAGTTGCTCTTTAATTGATTGTATTTCCTTGTTGCAATCCGTGCTAAATTCTCCACATGTTTATAGTCAAAATAAAGCCTTCACCGAACATATTGTTGATGCCTTGATGCAATCTTATGAAGAAAAACTTGAGTTGAAAGTTTCTATCCCTAGAAAACTCTATGATGAGTGAGAACCAACTATTAAAATTAAAATTAAAGATCATGAGTTTTATGCTTTGTGTGATTTGGGTGCTAGTGTCTCTACTATTCCCAAAACTTTGTGTGATTTACTAGATTTCCGTAATTTTGATGATTGCTCTCTAAACTTGCATCTTGCGGATTCTACTATTAATAAACCTATGGGAAGGATTAATTATGTTCTTATTGTTGCAAATAGGAATTATGTGCCCGTAGATTTCATTGTTCTTGATATAGATTGCAATCCTCCTTGCCCTATTATTCTTGGTAGACCTTTCCTTAGAACGGTTGGTGCGATTATTGATATGAAGGAAGGGAATATTAGATTTCAATTTCCATTAAAAAAGGGCATGGAACACTTTCCAAGAAAGGAAATAAAATTACCATATGAAACTATCATGAGAGCCACTTATGGATTGCCTACCAAAGATGGCAATACTTAGATCTATCCTCGCTTTTATGCCTAGCTAGGGGCGTTAAACGATAGCGCTTGTTGGAAGGCAACCCAATTTTATTTTTATTCCTTGATTTTTGCTCCTGATTAGTAATAAATAAATTATTTAGCCTCTGTTTTGGTTGTGTTTTTTGTGTTTAATTAGTGTTTGTGCCAAGTAGAACTGTTGGGAAGACTTGGGGAAAGTCTTGTTGAACTTGCTGTAAAAAACAGAAACTTTAGCGCTCACGAGAACTGCTGCCATTTTTATTTTAAGAGTGATATTTAGTTAATTCTTTTTTAAGATGATTAATAGATAAATTACTCACGTCCAGAAATTTATTTTAGAATTTTTGGGATTCCATATCTTGCGCTAGCTACAGATTACTACAGACTGTTCTATTTTTGACAGATTCTGTTTTTCGTGTGTTGTTTGCTTATTTTGATGAATCTATGGTTAGTAAAATAGTTTATAATCCATAGAGAAGTTGGAATACAGTAGGTTTAACACCAATATAAATAAATAATGAGTTCATTACAGTACCTTGAAGTGGTCTTTTGTTATCTTTCGCTAACGGAGCTCACGAGTTTTCTATTTTGAGTTTTATGTTGTGAAGTTTTCATGTTTTGGGTGAATTCTTTTGATGGATTATGGAACAAGGAGTGGCAAGAGCCTAAGCTTGGGGATGCCCATGGCACCCCAAGATAATCCAAGGACACCAAAAAGTCAAAGCTTGGGGATGCCCCGGAAGGCATCCCCTCTTTCGTCCATTTCCATCGGTAATTTACTTGGAGCTATATTTTTATTCACCAACATGATATGTGTTTTGCTTGGAGCGTCTTGTATTATTTGTGTCTTTGTGTCTTTGTATACCACAATCATCCTTGATGTACACACCTTTTGAGAGATCCATACATGAATTAAAATTTGATAGAATACTCTATGTGCTTCACTTATATCTTTTGAGCTAAGTAGTTTTGCTCTATGTGCTTCACTTATATCTTTTGAGCTAAGTAGTTTTGCTCTATGTGCTTCACTTATATCTTTTGAGCTTTATAATTTTGCTCTATGTGCTTCACTTAGATCTTTTAGAGCACGGTGGTGGATTTTTTTAAAGAAACTATTGATCTCTCATGCTTCACTTAAATTATTTTGAGAGTCTCTTAATAGCATGGTAATTTGCTTAATAATAATATGCTTGGTATTCAAGATTTGTGAAACTTTCTTTTGAGTGTGTTGAATACTAAGAAAAGATTGAAGCATGATAATTGTTTTGAGATATGGAGGTGATAATATTAAAGTCATGCTAGTTGAGTAGTTGTGAATTTAAAGAATACTTGTGTTAAAGTTTGTGATTCCCGTAGCATGCACGTATGGTGAACCGTTATGTGATGAAGTCGGAGCATGATTTATTTATTGATTGTCTTCCTTATGAGTGGAGGTCGGGGACGAGTGATGGTCTTTTCCTACCAATCTATCCCCCTAGGAGCATGCGCGTAATACTTCGCTTTCATAACTTCTAGATTTTTGCAATAAGTATATGAGTTCTTTATGACTAATGTTGAGTCCATGGATCATACGCACTCTCACCCTTCCACCTTTGCTAGCCTCTCTAATACCACGCACTTTTCGCCGGTATCATACACCTACCATATACCTTCCTCAAAACAGCCACCATACCTACCTATTATGGCATTTCCATAGCCATTCCGAGATATATTGCCATGCAACTTTCCACCATCTAGTTCATCATGACACACTCCATCATTGTCATATTGCATATCCCGGTACACCGCCGGATGCATTCACATAGAATCATATTTTGTTCTAAGTATCGAGTTGTAATTGTTGAGTTGTACGAAAAATAAAAGTGTGATGATCATCATTATTAGAGCATTGTCCCAGTGAGGAAAGGATGATGGAGACTATGATTCCCCCATAAGTCGGGATGAGACTCCGGACGAAAAAAAAAGAGGCCAAAGAATCCCAAATAAAAAGAGGCCATAAAATAAAAAAAGAGAAAAGGGCCAACTAAAAAAATGAGAGAAAAAGAGAGAAGGGACAATGTTACTATCCTCTTACCACACTTGTGCTTCAAAGTAGCACCATGATCTTCATAGTAGAGAGTCTCTCATGTTATCACTTTCATATACTAGTGGGAATTTTACATTATAGAACTTGGCTTGTATATTCCAATGATGGGCTTCCTCAAATTGCCCTAGGTCTTCATGAGCTAGCAAGTTGGATGCACACCCACTTAGTTTCTTTTTGAGCTTTCATATACTTATAGCTCTAGTGCATCCGTTGCATGGAAATCCCTACTCACTCACATTGATATCTATTGATGGGCATATCCATAGCCCGTTGATACGCCTAGTTGATGTGAGACTATCTTTTCCTTTTTGTCTTCTCCACAACCACCATTCTATTCCACCTATAGTGATATATCCATGGCTCACGCTCATGTATTGCATGAAGATTGAAAAAGCTTTGAAAAAGTTAGAGTATGAAACAATTGCTTGGCTTGTCATCGGGGTTGTGCATGATTTAAATACTTTGTGTGGTGAAGATAGAGCATAGCCAGACTATATGATTTTGTAGGGATAACTTTCTTTGGCCATGTTATTTTGAGAAGACATAATTGCTTTGTTAGTATGCTTGAAGTATTATTATTTTTATGTCAATATAAACTTTTGTCTTGAATCTTTCGAATCTGAATATTCATATCACAATTAAGAAGATTTGCATTGAAATTATTCCAAGTAGCACTCCGCATCAAAAAATCTCTTTTTATCATTTACCTACTCGAGGATGAGCAGGAATTAAGCTTGGGGATGCCTGATACGTCTCCAACGTATCTATAATTTTTGATTGCTCCATGCTATTATCTACTGTTTTGGACTATATTGGGCTTTATTTTCCACTTTTATATTATTTTTGGGACTAACCTATTAACCGGAGGCCCAGCCCAGAATTGCTGTTTTTTGCCTATTTCAGTGTTTCGAAGAAACGGAATATCAAACGGAGTCCAAATGGAATAAAACCTTCCGGAACGTGATTTTCTCACCGAACGTGATCCAGGAGACTTGGACCCTGCTCCAAGGAACAAAAGAGGTGGTCACGAGGGTGGGGGGTGCCCCCCCTAGGGCACGCCCCCTGCCTTGTGGGGCCCTCGGTGCTCCACCGAAGTACTTCTTCCTCCTATATATACACACGTACCCCCAAACGATCAGAAGAGGAGCCAAAAACCTAATTCCACCGCCGCAACTTTCTGTATCCACGAGATCCCATCTTGGGGCCTGTTCCGGAGCTCCGCTGAAAGAGGGCCGTCATCACGAAGGGCTTCTACATCATCATAGCCTCTCCGATGAAGTGTGAGTAATTTACCTCAGACCTTCGGGTCCATAGTTAGTAGCTAGATGGCTTCTTATCTCTCTTTGAATCTCAATACAAAGTTCTCCCCCTCTCTTGTGGAAATCTATTCGATGTAATCTTCTTTTTGCGGTGTGTTTGTTGAGACCGATGAATTGTGGGTTTATGATCAAGTCTATCTATGAATAATATTTGAATCTTCTCTGAATTCTTTTATGTATGATTGGTTATCTTTGCAAGTCTCTTCGAATTATCCGTTTGGTTTGGCCAACTAGATTGGTAGTTCTTGCCATGGGAGAAGTGCTTACCTTTGGGTTCGATCTTGCAGTGTCCTTTCCCAGTGACAGAAGGGGCAGCAAGGCACGTATTGCATCGTTGCCATCGAGGATAACAAGATGGGGTTTATTTCATATTGCATGAATTTATCTCTCTACATCATGTCATATTGCTTAAGGCGTTACTCTGTTTTTAACTTAATACTCTAGATGCATGCTGGATAGCGGTCGATGAATGGAGTAATAGTAGTAGATGCAGAATCGTTTCGGTCTACTTGTCACGTACATGATGCCTATATACATGATCATGCCTAGATATTCTCATAACTATGCTCAATTCTGTCAATTGCTCAACAGTAATTTGTTCACCCACCGTAGAATACTTATGCTCTTGAGAGAAGCCACTAGTGAAACCTATGGCCCCCGGGTCTATTCTCATCATATCAATCTCTATCACTTTAATCTTGCTTTGCTTTTTTACTTTGCCTTTACTTTTTTACTTTGCATCTTTATACCAAAAATACCAAAAATATTATATCTATCAGATCTCACTCTCGTAAGTGACCGTGAAGGGATTGACAACCCCTAATCGCGTTGGTTGAGAGTAGCTATCGTTTTGTGCAGGTACGAGGGACTTGAGCGTGGCCTCATACTGGATTGATACCTTGGTTCTCAAAAACTGAGGGGTAATACTTACGCTACTCCGCTGCATCATCCCTTCCTCTTCGGGGAAAACCAACGCAATCTCAAGACGTAGCATAGAGCTAGAGGACGAACAAGCTAGCCCTCCAGAACAGGTAGCAGATGGAGAACCATAGGAGGACAATTACATGCCCCTCTCTGAAGACGAGGCGAGCCTCGGCGATGACGAGTTTATCGTGCCTGAGGACCCCGTCGAGCAAGAGCGCTTCAAGCGCCGGCTTATGGCCACGGCAAATAGCCTAAAGAAGAAACAACAATAGCTTCAAGTTGATCAAGACTTGCTAGCAGACAGGTGGACCGAAGTCCTTGCGGCCAAGGAGCATGAACTCGAGCGCCCGTCCAAAAGTTACCCAAAACGCAGGTTGCTACCTCACCTCGAGGAGGAAGCATTGAAACCTCATTCACCAGTGTACGATGCGGCTAACCGGCCTCTACGCGGCCGAGCCAGAGAGGCGTCTCAGCCTAAAGTTCGGACCGCACCCCGTCACCACTCAGTCAAAAATACTAAGGCCCGAGGCAACACAGAGGACCTGCGAGATATCTTGGACAGTAAGGCAAAAACTGCAAGGTCAATATACGGGACACGGGCACGTGCGCCCACACGGGACGATGATCGTCGCATCGGATACACCAAGAGTAAATCCGGTCGGGCCGAATACAACAGACAAGACTCATACAAACTATGTCGGGATATAGCTCGGCACAGAGGTGCCTCACACCCCCTATGCTTCACTAATGAAGTTATGAATCATGAATTCCCGGAGGGTTTCAAACACGTTAATATCGAATCATACGATGGCACAACAGATCCCACTGTATGGATTGAGGATTTCCTCCTTCACATCCACATGGCTCGCGGTGATGATCTACATGCCATCAAGTACCTCCCACTAAAACTCAAAGGACTAGCTCGGCATTGGCTGAATAGCTTGCCAGCAGATTCCGTTGGCAGTTGGGAGGATCTGGAAGATGCATTTCTTGACAACTTCCTAGGCACTTATGTGCGGCCACTGGATGCTGATGACTTGAGCCACATAACCTAGTAGCCAGGGGAATCGGCCAGACAATTCTGGACACGGTTCCTGACTAAGAAAAATCAAATTGTAGACTGTCCGGATGCAGAGGCCCTAGCGGCATTCAAGCATAACATCCGTGACGAGTGGCTCGCCCGCCACCTCGGCCAGGAGAAGCCGAAATCTATGGCAGCCCTCACGACACTCATGACCCGCTTTTGCGCGGGCGAGGACAGCTGGCTGGCTCGCAGCAACAACACATCGAGGAATCCGGATACCTCGGATACCAAAGATGCTAACGGTAGGCAGCGTCATAATTGACCAAAGCGCCGCAATAACGGTGATAACACCGAAGATACGGAAGTTAATGCCGGATTCAGAGGCTCTAGATCCGGTCAGCCGAAAAAGCCATTTAAAAGAAATACTCCGGCTCCGTCTAGTCTGGATCGCATACTGGATTGCTTGTGTCAAATCCACGGCACTCCCGACAAGCCAGCCAATCACACCAATAGAGAATGCTGGGTGTTCAAGCAGGCCGGCAAGATAAATGTCGAGAACAAGGACAAGGGGCTGCATAGCGATGACGAGGAGGAGCCCCGGCCGCCGAACACAGGAGGACAGAAGGGGTTTCCTCCTCAAGTGAAGACGGTGAACATGATATACGCAACCCACATTCCCAAGAGGGAGCGGAAGCGTGCACTAAGGGACGTCTATACGATGGAGCCCGTCGCCCCAAAGTTCAACCCATGGTCTGCTTGTCCGATCACCTTCGATCGCAGGGACCACCCCACTAGCACCCGTCATGGCGGATCCGCCGCACTGGTCCTAGACCCCATCATTCACGGATTTCGCCTCACTCGAGTCCTTATGGACGGCGGCAGCAGCCCGAACCCGCTTTATCAGGATACAGTGCGAAAAATGGGTATCGATCCCTCAAGGATCAAACCCAGCAAAACCACCTTTAAAGGCGTCATCCCAGGTGTAGAGGCCCATTGCACAGGCTCAATCACACTGGAAGTGGTCTTCGGATCACCAGATACCTTCCGAAGGGAAGAGTTAATCTTCGACATCGTCCCGTTTCGCAGTGGCTATCATGCACTGCTCGAACGGACATCATTTGCAAAATTCAATGCAGTGCCGCATTACACATACCTCAAGCTCAAGATGCCAGGACCTCGCGGGGTCATAACAGTAAATGGAAACACAGAACGCTCGCTCCGTACGGCAGAGCACACCGCGGCCCTTGCAGCAGAGGCACAAAGTAGCTTGTTCGGCAAGACCACTCATTCGGCGTCACAGCCCCCAGACACCTTCAAGCGAGTCCGGAACAATCTGCAACATGATCGCCTAGCACGATCAGAGCTCGCCTAGCAATCCGGCCCCCGTCCTAGTCCCAGTGCAGCGACGAAATTCATGCCGCGCGTACATAACTTCGCATTAAAAATACCATGGACATAGGCGGGGGCACAAACAGGACACGCCCCGCATTGTGGCTTAACCACACCAGGGGCTGTATACCTTTGACATTCCTTTTCTCTTTAAGGGCCTAACTCTTTGGAAGCCCTTTCCGGCAGTCCGATTCTCGGACACATGCCGGAAACAACAACCAAGGCGGCAAGAAGCTAAGATGAACACGGGAACCACCATGTGGTCTCTAGTAATACTTGATATACCCGCTTTTCACTATTTATGCGTAGCTTGCCTTGGGATAGGACATTTCAAACTGTCCTACTTTATGCTTATTGCACTACTTGTACCAGTACGCTTCGACGTATTATTCAAATAACAATGCATATTATTAATCTGTCATTGCATTATTTAAGTTTTTCACTTTCTCTTATATGTCCATTTATGACATTCCGCACCTGCACGCTCGGGTACGGTCAGTATGCCAGGGGCTCTCGTTTACCCCGTAATACGGTGCAAGAAGTCCGAACACTTTCGACAGTGCGGCACCCCGAACTTATAGCATTATATGCATCAGCTCCGAATCCCGGCTCCCATGCTTTGGTACCTTACGTTCCGCTATATAGGCTAAAGTAGCAGTGGGAGAACTACTGCGATTGTGTCCCGGTTCTTCCGGACGAGCACCTCAGTAGAGAAAGCCAAAAACTGACTGTCATGATAAGGCGAGAGACTGGTCGCTGTTTGAGAGGTCTCAAGTCCTTAAAGACTTTTTCCGCTTCGGGTGAGGAGTCGGCCTTGTCCGGCTTAGGCGTGTATAGCGCCCCAAATTCGGCCCTCCGAATACCAGGGGCTTCGCCAAAAATTTAAAATCATAGAATTCTATGGCTAAGTGAGAGTGATAAAGCATTATAGTCCGATTGCCTGGTTCGTTGCGCTGAACACCTCCCTGGAAGGACCCAAAATTGGGGTAAAGAGTGTTCAGATTTACCCCGAACACCCCAGTACTAGTTACATGGGGTAGAAGCCGACGACTGGCCAACTCTCAGATTTTATAAACGGCCGCACAGAAGGTAATATTTTAAATTAAGAAAGCATCGCATGGCGCAAAAGAACTCGTTTCATATTACAGGATCACATGGGGATGTTCATTCAAAAATTACATCCTTGGCACACTCATCTGCCACTAAGCGGGAACCCTTCAGGACGCTCTCATAGTAATTCTCGGGGCAACGATGCTCCTTGCCCTCCGACGGCCCCTCCTACACCAGCTTCACGGTGTCCAGCTTCGCCCATTGCACCTTCGCCCGGGCAAAAGCCCTGCGTGCACCTTCGATGCAGACGGACCGCTTGATGACTTCAAGCCGTGGGCAGGCTTCCACCAGCCGCCTCACCAGACCGAAATAGTTGCCGGACAGGGGCTCGCCAGGCCACATTCGGACTATAAGGTCCCTCATGGCCTGTTCGGCCGCCTTGTGAAGTTCGACCAACTGCTTCAGCTGGTCGCTCAAGGACACGGGGTGTTCGGTCCCAGTATACTAAGACCAGAACAACTTCTCCGTTGAGCTCCCCTCCTCAGCCCGGTAAAACTCTGCGGCATCCAGCACACTGCGGGGAAGATCTGCAAACGCTCCTGGAGAGCTCCGAACTCGGATAAGAAAAAGGAAAGTCTCCTTCACATGCTTGCTTTGCATATTGAATGCCTTACCCGCTGCTATCTTCTTCACCGCATCAATCTCCTGGAGGGCCTTGTGGGCTTCGGCCTTGGCGCTCCGGACGCTTTCAAGCGCCTTCACAAGCTCGAACTCTCGCGTCTTGGAGTCAAGCTCCAAGGACTCGTGCTTTTTGGCGAGAGCCTCGAGCTCTTGCTGCACCTCACCCACTCGGGCTTCTTGTTTATCCCGTTCAATGCGTTCTTTGGCCACTTTGTCTTCGGCCTCGGACAACGCCTTCCTCAGGGTCTCCACCTCGGTTGTGGCCCCTGACAAATTCATGACGATCCTATTACTTTACACCCGAACTTCTTTTTAACTATATAAACAGGGCTATATCTTACCTTTGCTCTCTTCGAGCTGCCCCTTGGTAAGGCCGAGCTCGTCCTCGAACCGCTTAAGGGCCTGCTTCAGCGTAGAGACCTCCGCAGTACGTGCGGCAGCGGCCAGCAGGGAAGCCTGCACATACACATAGACATACTCTAATTAGACTCCTGAGTTATCATTTGATCCTCCATTTGGCTTTTCTTTGCGAACGCCGAACAGAGCATCAGGGGCTACTACCCATGCGGTAATATTTTCTTAACTTTTGAATGCTTACCTCAAAGCCTGTTAGGAGGCTGGCGCAAGCTTCGGTCAGTCCGTTTTTGGCGGACTGAACCTTCTCGACCACTGCACTCATGATAGTGCGGTGCTCTTCTTTGATGGAAGCGCTGCGAAGCGCTTCCAGCAGGTTGTCCGGTGCCTCTGGTTGGACAGAGGACACCGGCACGGATGGTTGGCCCCCCTTGACGGGGGACCGCCTGCCAGAGTCCGGAACCATCAAAGGTTCCAGCGCAGTGTCCGACTGGGGCCCAAACTCAAAGCCCGTAGGAGCCTCGCTCCCTTGGTACCCAGGGTCCAGGAGGTCGCCGTGAGGCACCCCCAGGATCACCTCCCCTTGGCCCGGTGCCTTTTGAGACAACACCTCGGCGTTGTCCATAGGGCGAGGGGTGGAAGCCATCGGAGGAGAACCGTTGTTCATATCCGACGAGCCCAAAGAGCCGCTCGACGAGGGTACGTCGAGATGAGCTCGGGCCGGACTACATAATCATTCTAAGGAAAGGTCTACCAAAAATAATAGGACATGAAGGATTGTAATCTATGTCAAGAACGATAAAATCTACGGGCACATAATTCCTATTTGCAACAATAAGAACATCATTAATTCTTCCCATAGGTTTCTTAATAGTGGAATCCGCAAGGTGCAAGTTTAGAGAGCAATTGTCAAAATCACGGAAACCTAACAAATCACACAAAGTCTTTAGAATCGTGGAAACACTAGCACCCAAATCACATAAAGCATAGAACTCATGGTCTTTAATCTTAATTTTAATAGTTGGTTCCCACTCATCATAAAGTTTTCTAGGGATAGAAACTTCCAACTCAAGTTTTTCTTCATAAGATTGCATCAAGGCATCAACGATATGTTTAGTAAACGCTTTATTTTGACTATAAGCATGAGGAGAACTTAGAACGGATTGCAACAAGGAAATACAATCAATCAAAGAGCAATTTTCATAATTAAATTCCTTGAAATCCAAAATAGTGGGTTTAGCAACATCTAGGGTTTTAATTTCTTCAATCCGACTTTCATCAAATTTAGCATCAAGATCTAAAAACTCCGAATTTTTGGAATGCCTTCTAGGTAAAATCATTAATAGGGGACACATCAATAACTTTTAGATCTTCATCTTTATTTTCATAGGAACTTGCACTCATCAATGGAAATTCTCATGGCTTTGAGAGACTCATTGATATCATGCTTAGGAGGAATAGATCTAAGTTTCAAAGAATCAACATCAAGAGAAATTCTATCAACGTTCCTAGCCAACTCATCAATCTTAAGCAATTTTTCTTCAATCAAAGCATTGAATTTTTTTTGCAAAGTAATAAATTCTTTAATATTAGATTCAAAATCAGAGGGCATCTTATTATAATTTCCATAAGAATTGTTGTAGGAATTACCATAATTATTAGAGGGATTACTAGGATAAGGCCTAGGATTAAAATTTCCTCTATACGCGTTGTTACCAAAATTGTTCCTACCATCAAAAATTCATATCCATAGATTCATTATTATCCTCAATCAAAGTAGACAAGGGCATATCATTAGGATCAAAAGAAACACTTTTACTAGCAAATAATTTCATAAGTTCATCCATCTTTCCACTCAAAACATTAATTTCTTCTATCGCATGCACCTTTTTATTAGTAGATCTTTCAGTATGCCATTGAGAATAATTAACCATAATATTATCTAGGAGTTTAGTAGCTTCTCCTAAAGTGATTTCCATAAAAGTGCCTCCCGCGGCCTAGCCTAAAGCAAAATTCAATCCGGCATAAAATTTTTGTATAATCATCCACAAATTCAAACCATGAGTAGGGCAATTACGTATCATTAATTTCATCCTCTCCGAAGCTTGTGCAACATGTTCGTGATCAAGTTGCTTAAAATTCATAATATCGTTTCTAAGGGAGATGATCTTAGCGGGAGGAAAATACTTAGAGATAAAAGCATCTTTGCACTTGTTCCAAGAATCAATACTATTTTTAGGCAAAGACGAAAACCAAGATTTAGCACGATCT
Source organism: Triticum dicoccoides (assembly GCF_002162155.2). Classification (NCBI taxonomy): domain Eukaryota; kingdom Viridiplantae; phylum Streptophyta; class Magnoliopsida; order Poales; family Poaceae; genus Triticum; species Triticum dicoccoides. The sequence continues at coordinate 410,700,055 of NC_041388.1, read as the reverse complement.
CTAAGCGAAAAAGGAAATAGCTTCAACTTAATAATATCATTGTCCACATCTTTCTTCGTTTGCATATCACACAAATCAACGAAGTTATTTAGATGTGTAGCGGCATCTTCACTAGGAAGGCTGGAAAATGGATCTTTCATGACAAGATTCAACAAAGCGGCATTAATTTCACAAGATTCAACATCGTAAGAGGAGCAATCGGAGTGCTAATAAAATCATTGTTGTTGGTATTGGTAAAGTCACATAATTTACTGTTATCTTGAGCCATCGTGACATGCAAGCAATCCAACATACAAGCAAACAAGAAGCAAGCGGGCAAAAAGAGGCAAATAGAGAAAGAGAGGGAGGATAGAGAGAGAGGGCGAATAAAACTGCAAGGGTGAAGTGGGGGAGAGGAAAACGAGAGGCAAATGGCAAATAATGTCATGCGGGAGATAAGGGCTGTGATGGGTACTTGGTATGTTGACTTTTGCGTAGACTCCCGGGCAACGGCGCCAGAAATGGCTTGTTGTCGGGAGTCAAATCTTGACTTGCGCGAACCTCCCCGTTAACGGCGCCAGAAATTCTTCTTGCTACCTCTTGAGCACTGCATTGGATTTCCTTGAAGAGGAAAGGATGATGCAGCAAAGTAGCGTAAGTATTTCCCTCAGTTTTTGAGAACCAAGGTATCAATCTAGTAGGAGGCTGCGCGCGAAGTCCCTCGTACCTGCACAAAACAAATAACTCCTCGTAACCAACATGATAAGGGGTTGTCAATCCCTTCACGGTCACTTACGAGAGTGAGATCTGATAGATATGATAGAATAATATTTTTGGTATTTCTGTGATAAAGATGCAAAGTAAAATAAAAGCAAAGTAAAAAAGGAAAGGAAATAACTAAGTATTGGAAGATTAATATGATGAAGATAGACCCAGGGGCCATAGGTTTCACTAGTGGCTTCTCTCAAGAGCATAAGTATTTTACGGTGGGTGAACGAATTACTGTTGAGAAATTGACAGAATTGAGCATAGTTATGAGAATATCTAGGTATGATCATGTATATAGCCATCACGTTCGAGACAAGTAGACCGAATCCTGCCTGCATCTACTGCTATTACTCCACTCATCGACCGCTATCTAGCATGCATCTAGAGTATTAAGTTCATGGAAACAGAGTAACGCCTTAAGCAAGATGACATGATGTAGAGGGATAAATTCATGAAATATGATAAAAAACCCATCTTGTTATCCTTGATGGCAACAATACAATACGTGCCTTGCTGCCCCTACTATCACTGGGAAAGGACACCACAAGATTGAACCCAAAGCTAAGCACTTCTCCCATTGCAAGAAAGATCAATCTAGTAGGCCAAACCAAACTAATAATTCGAAGAGACTTGCAAAGATAACCAATCATACATAAAAGAATTCAGAGAAGATTCAAATATTGTTCATAGATAATCTTGATCATAAACCCACAATTCATCGATCTCAACAAACACACCGCAAAAAGAATATTACATCGAATAGATCTCCACAAGAGAGGGGGAGAACATTGTATTGAGATCCAAAAAGAGAGAAGAAGCCATCTAGCTAATAACTATGGACCCGAAGGTCTGAGGTAAACTACTCACACTTCATCGGAGAGGCTATGGTGTTGATGTAGAAGCCCTCCGTCATGGATGCCCTCTCCGGTGGAGCTCCGGAACAACCCCCAAGATGGGATCATGTGGATACAGAAATTTACGGCGGTGGAATTAGGGTTTTGGCTCAGTATCTGATCGTTTGGGGGTACGTAGGTATATATAGGAGGAGGAAGTACGTCGGTGGAGCAACAGGGGGCCCACGAGGGTGGAGGGCACGCCTGGGGGGTAGGCGCGCCCCCTACCTCATGGCCTCCCTGTTGGTTGCTTGACGTAGGGTCCAAGTCTCCTGAGTCTTGTTCAGTGAGAAAATCACGTTTCCGAAGGTTTCATTCCGTTTGGACTCCGTTTGATATTCCTTTTCTTCGAAACCCCAAAATAGGCAAAAAAAATAGCAATTCTGGGCCGGGCCTCCGGTTAATAGGTTAGTCTCAAAAATAATATAAAAGTGGATAATAAAGCCCAATAATGTCCAAAACAGTAGATAATATAGCATGGAGCAATAAAAAATTATAGATACATTGGAGACGTATCACAGCCTCGCCCGCAGCGGCGGGTCAACGAGTCTCCAGGTGGATTGACAGGGCTCCAGCGGGTCAAACGGGGGTTCAGCACAGCGCGAGGCGGATTCCGAGGCGAGAGCAGCAGTGGTAGAGGTGACTCAGAGTGGCAGCGGTAAGGCCGGGCCGCAGTTGACGACGCGAGGCAGGTGACTCGTAGCTAGATGCAATGACGGCTTGCAGCCGCAGGTTTGACTTAGAATAGACCGGCGGGCGGCGTATAAAATACTTTCAAAGAATTTCCTGTAAGCGTCGTATTCTTCTTGTTTCATTTGCCTTCAGCATGCAAGGAGCAAAAGTAGTGCTCGGTAAATTGATTTTTGGTCTTGACGTGGTGGTTGATGCTGATGCCTACATGAATTTGCACTAGTTTGCTTGTGTCATCCGTCATAATACTACTAGTATAATGGAACACGGCAGCTCAGGTGGATTGCAGCTTGTGTCCATCACGCACACGTAATATGCAGCAGATTTGACCCATGACTTGATGTGTTGATAATAGCAGTTTATCTCGATGCTCACGTCGGTCGCAGCAGAGATCTGTTTCTCGGCGGAAACTTGCGTTTGGACCAATTCCGTGGTGTACAACACACTGCCCAAACAAAGAAAATTCTCTAAACTCCTGTCAGACTTAGCGATTTGCGGCGATACAGAGGCGAAAACTGCTCTTCGGTTGGATTCGATGGATCGCCGAAGTCGGGTTCGGTATAAACTGACCGCAGAACCCTAAAGGCAGTTTGGTTGCCGTAGTGAATAGTAGTTGCATTGCATAGACATCTCAACCTAGCCTGGCTGCCTGGCTATAGAAAAACAGCCTCATATGTGATATATGTGAGTTGTTTGCTTGCCTGTATATGGACTTTCTGCATTAAGGGATCAACTTTGGCACGTTGTTTGGTTGCCTGCATTGTCTCGACGCATGCAACTACACGTTGTTTGGTTGCCCGCATGGGGTATGATTAAGAGCTAGCACTTGCACTTAGCACACGAGGTTAAGAGATAGCAGAGAAAGTGGGAGAAGAAATGCAGTGTGCATCGGACCATGGCGACTGCGGTGGATAGTGGTTGTGGCGCCGTGGCCGACATGACGTGCATGGAGTTGTGGACGAGCGACCCCATCGGCGGCACGGCGAGCGACACCGTCGACGAACTAGTCGCGGTGCTCGCGCAAAGACAGTGGACAGAGGAGGAGAATGCAGTGCTCGCGCCATGGTATCGTCCGTGTAGTAGGACGAGAGAGGAGGCCGAGATGATCGACGCCGGAACGACTCCAGTGTAGTGGGACGAGAGAGAGGAGGCCGAGATGATCGACCCCGTCGGTGGCAGAGAACACAAGAGAAGAACTTCGTTAGTGTGTGCGCCATGACGGCTGAACTACAGTAGGATCATGGAGAGAAGGCCGAGATGAACGACGGCGACGATGACGCTACTGCAGCAAGATGCGAGAGAGGAGACCGAGAGAAACCACGCCGACTAGAGAAATAATTAAGCAGTGTCTTAAATCACAGTACACATATCCATATATACATCCATGAGAAATATATAGATCTTCTCGTCTACGATCGTCGAAACAGGAAACTTGCAACACGAATGTTGTGCAGAACGGCGAGATTAGGCTGTTGGTCAAAGGAAATTTCAAACAATCGATCGTGTGCGACAAATCTGATAAAATTCGTCCAAAACAGATCCGAACGGGAACAAGAGATTGAGGATGTACGATCGACGAAACTACAAACCGATCGCCTGAATGGAACCGTAGCATCGATGTGCATCTTTTTCATGTAGAGCTTACCTCGAATCGAAGCACCATTGTGTAGATTAGAGGGACATGGAAAAGAGGAGATTAGAGAGGAGCTTATTGGAGGTTGAAGAAGACACCACGTAAATAGCTCGCATCCCTCCCATTTCTCCTCGTGCAAGGGCCCGCTCGCTGCGCTTCCGCTTGGCCTGGCTCCAGAGAAACTGCCGATTCCTGGGTTTCCAGCGAGCCAGGCCCAGAGGTGCTTTAAGAAGCGTGCGATGCAGGCCCAATAGTATATGCAAGCTACCAAACAGGCCGGATCCTTCCCGCGCGGGCATGGTTGGACATTATGCGGGCAACCAAACACGCCCTAAATTGTTCTCATCTCAAAATCACGTATATGCCGTTCCGACTGCTTGCCATGGAGACGGCGTAAACTCTTCTAAATTGGTTCTTCTTCATTCAAAAAATTGCGAACTTCTTGATCCCTAAGAAAGATCCCTTCAAAAACTCATCACCACCGTGAGCGGGCCCCATGGTGGGCGCCAACTGTCATGGATTTGTCACGACAGATGTCCTCGCTGAAAGGACTTAGTCGTGAGGCCAACGCATCTATGTGGTAGCTTCAGAGGGGTTGGTCGGGATGAGAGATGCAAGGCGGGTCAACACACAAGACAAGGATTTAGACAGCTTCGGGCCCTGGGAAATATCATCCGGTAATAGCTCTACATGCTGTTTGTGGCTAACTCTCATTATACTCATGAGGGAGTCGTCGTATAAGCCGGATCCCCTTTAGTTGTGTCTAGCCTTAGAGATTATTTTTTCTGTCCCTCTTGGGGTGCCCTGCCCCTCCTTATATATGTTGAAGGGGCGGGTTACATGACTAGTCCTAGTAGGATTAGGATTACTCTATTACAAGTGGAGTCCTAGTCTTGCTTCCTTTGTAGGAGAATATTCCTTATGTCTTTCCTCTTAATCCGGCCCACTATCATATGAACCGGCCTACTGGGCCTTGGGCCTTGTCGTCCGTCTGACCCGTCTGCCGAGTCACCAGTGAGTCGTAATGTTCAGGCGGGTTACCGTAAACCGCCAGGTCCGGGTGGGTCACCAGTGAGTCGCTAAGTCCAGCCGGGTCTCTGGTGAGTCGCCAAGTCTGGCCGGGTCATACCGCGGGGTATATCCCCGACAGATTATGAGGAAGAATCTGATCATGAGGAAGCTGAGGAATCTGAGGAGTCGAACTCTGGTGTGGCGAGCTTAGCCCTCGCTACTGAGTTCGTCAGCAAGTCCATCTTCAACCCTGAAGAAAATGGAAACTCCTCCAACACTGAGGGCTCTGATGATGACTATGCTCCCACCTATTGCTTTATGGCAAAAGGTGCAAAGGTAACCTCACATGCAGCTTGCTATGATACTTCTAGTGAAGATGACTCTGAGTGTGAATCCAAACCTAGTTATAAAAAACTTGCTAAAATCGCATCTGAGCAACAAAATTCTATGGAAAAGATTAAAAAACTGCTAGACAAAAGCGTTGATCCGTTGGATGAAGAAATGGATCGTGGTCAAACTTTGTCTATAGACCTTAGACATCTTCCTACAATGTATGACGAACTTCAAAGTAGTCATGTGGCCCTCTCAGCTGAACACGAGAAGTTGTCTTATGAATTTCTTCAAAGGAAGCAAGCTCTCCAGAAGCTGAGAGGGTCCCATGATGATCTTGAAAAAGAAAACGATTCATTGTTCGCACAATAGATCAGTACCACTCTGGAAGAATTTGTTGCACCTTGGTTAAAATGTCTAGAACATGAAAATGCAAATTCTTCAGCTGAATGTTCAAATGCTTCAGTTACTGCAATATCTTCAACTATCTTTGTGGTATCAATTTCCTGATATGAGGAAACCACAAGTGTTACTATGAAAATGTAGGGTTAAAGGAATTGTATGTCACATACATGTACAAAAGCCTTAAAGGGCATCAAACCCTTTGTGATGTGCTAAAGAAGCAGGTAAGAACCCTAGGAAAGAGGGTATTGCTTTTGAGAGAAAGCTTAATGCTGATGGATCATACTGGAAACATGAGCAGTATCCCAAAACCACCTGGGTTGCAGCAAAAGGACCTCCTGCAGATCCATCAACTTTATCTGGTTACAACTGTCATACTTCATATTCCTCAGATGAGTCATTTGACTCTACTTGCAAACTGTTAAAAAAACCAAAATGGTGAAGTATTTGCCAGATTTGTTGGTACTAACTGCAAGAATGGCCCCCCAGCGAAGAAAATTTGGGTGCCAAAAGGCCTTCTGGAAAATCTTCAGGTGAATGTCGTCATGACACCACAGATAAAGAAGACAAATCCCAAGGCGAGTTCTTCACATGGACCAAAGTCATCAAATGGTCGCAAACCCACTTATGGTCGTGCTAATGCTTTTGTTTCATAGGGAACAATCATCGGTTTGATTAATATGTGCATTATTCTTTGAACCACTATGTTCAAAAATCCTCGAAGAATTTCTCTACATATTCATTTGAATACACTAACCCCCTGTGAAGAGAAATGTGTATTCTTCAATGCCTAGATTCTCAATCAATGCACTTTGATACATTGCTTCTCAGCCACCCATACAGATGTGGGTGGTTAAGAAGAAGAACTAATCTCTTCTGCAGGCTCAGGTCTTCAGACAAATATGACTGTCTGATGAAATTGTTGAAGACCTAACAAATGATTGTTGGGACACAAGCTAATCATGATGAAATGAATTCCTCATCTCTCACGTCCCACATGCTACTGAAATTACTATCACTTGATAAAAATCTCTGACAAATTTGATTATCGTATTCTTCACTCTGAAGTATATGAATTTGTAGGTCAGACTAATACTTCTACATGATGAAACACCCAAAGCCACTAAATGTATTCTGGATAGTGGTTGCACGAATCACATGACTAGTGATAGGAATTTACTCATTGATGCTCCTCTTACTCGTCTCATCTGAATCATATCACATACACCGACAAAGAGAAAAACAAGGTATTGGGTCTAGGTAAGGTGATACAGATGCAAAAATTGATGTTGTTGAATCCCTTGGATACAACCTCATGTCTGTCTCAATGCTTTGTGATCTTGATATGATTGTCATATTTGGAAAATATAGATGCATTGTGTTGTTGGATTATGACAAATCCAAATTCTTTGAAGGCATTAGGAGAGGTGACTTGTACATTGTATATTTATCTACAGGTCCTCAGCCTGCCACATGTATATCGGCAAAAACTTCAGAATGCTGGCTATGGTATCGATGACTTGGACAAGCTAGCATGAGGAATTTCAGCACTCCCGTCAAGAAAAAGCATATAATTGGTGTCGAGGGCGTCAAATTCATGAAGGATAATCTTTGTGGTGCTTGTGAGTCTGGGAAGATGACGTGATCCAAGCACCCCTCGAAGACAATCATGACCACCACTCGTCCCTTTGGATTACTCCTCGTGGATTTGTTTGGCCCTACTCATTCTGCCACACTAACCAATGCAACATCACTCTATGGACCCGTCATAGTTGATGATTACTCTTGTTACACCTGGGTGCATATCATCATGTTTAAGACTGAAGTGCAGGATGTCTTGAGACAATTCTAAAATCTGGCCATGACGAATTATGGTGTCAAGATCAAGCACATCAGGAGCGACAAAAATGGCACCGAGTTCAAGAACACAAATCTTGATGACTATCTTGACGAACTTGGTATCACTCATGAGCTATCTGCTTCCTATATGCCTCAACAGGATGGAGACGTGGAGAGTAAGAACATAATACCCATCGACATGGCTCGCACTATGCTTGATGAGTACAAGACTCCTCGTCGTAGGTGGCCTAAAGCAATTGATACCGCATGTCACATCATTAACTGGGTATTGTTGGGGAACGTAGCATGCAATTTAAAAAAATCCTACAATCACAGAAGATCTATCTAGGAGATGCATAGCAACAAGAGGGGGAGAGTGTGTCCACGTACCCTCGTAGACCGAAAGCGTAAGCGTTAGGTTAACGCGGTTGATGTAGTCGAATGTCCTCACGATCCAACCGATCCAAGTACCGAATGTACGGCACCTCCGTGTTCAGCACACGTTCAACTCGATGACGTCCCTCAAACTCTTGATCCAGTAGAGGGTCGATGGAGAGTTCCGTCAGCACGACGGTGTGGTCACGGTGATGGTGATGTGATCCGCGCAGGGCTTCGCCTAAGCACTATGACGCTATGACTGGAGGAGTAAACTACGGAGGGGGCACCGCACACGGCTAAGAGAACTATTGGTGTGCCTTTGGGGTGCCCCCCGCCCCCGTATATAAAGGAGGGGAGGAGGAGGAGGCCGGCCAAGGGGCGCGCGCCATGGGGGGAATCCTACTAGGAGTAGGATTCGTCCCCCTTTCCTTTCTTTCACCGGAGGTAATAGGAAGGAAAGGAAGAGGGAAAGGGAAAGGAGGGCCGTGCCCCCTCCTCCTTGTCCTATTCGGACTCCCTAGGAGGGGGCGCGCGCCATCGCCTGCGGGCTTCCCTCTCTCTCCCTTTAGGCCCATGTAGGCCCAACACTTCCCCGGGGGGTTCCGGTAACCCCTCGGTACTCCAGAAAAATACCCGAATCACTCGGAGCCATTCTGATGACCAATTACTACCTTCCGATATATGAATCTTTACCTCTCGACCATTTCGACACTCCTCGTCATGTCCGTGATCTCATCCGAGACTCCGAACAAACTTCGGTCACCAAAACACATAACTCATAATACAAATCGTCATCGAACGTTAAGCGTGCGGACCCTACGGGTTTGAGAACTATGTAGACATGACTGAGACACATCTCCAATCAATAACCAATAGCGGAACCTGGATGCTCATATTGGTTCCTACATATTCTACGAAGATCTTTATCGGTCAAACAGCATAACAACATACGTCATTCCCTTTGTCATCGGTATGTTACTTGCCCGAGATTCGATCATCGGTATCATCATACCTAGTTCAATCTCGTTACCGGCAAGTCTCTTTACTCGTTCCATAATGCATCATCCCGCAACCAACTCATTAGTCACATTGCTTGCAAGGCGTATAGTGATGTGCATTACCGAGAGGGCCCAGAGATACTTCTCCGATACTCGGAGTGACAAATCCTAATCTCGATCTATGACAACTCAACAAACACCTTCGGAAACACCTGTAGAGCATCTTTATAATCACCCAGTTACGTTGTGACATTTGAGAGCACACAAGGTGTTCCTCCGGTATTCGGGAATTGCATAATCTCATAGTCAGAGGAATATGTATAAGTCATGAAGAAAGCAATAGCAATAAAACTAAATGATCATTACGCTAAGCTAACGGATGGGTCTTGCCATCACATCATTCTCTAATGATGTGATCCCGTTCATCAAATGACAACACATGTCTATGGTCAGGAAACTTAACCATCTTTGATTAACGAGCTAGTCAAGTAGAGGCATACCAGGGACACTCTGTTTGTCTATGTATTCACACACGTACTAAGTTTTCGGTTAATACAATTCTAGAATGAATAATAAACATTTATCATGATATACGGAAATATAAATAACAAATTTATTATTGCCTCTAGGGCATATTTCCTTCAGTCTCCCACTTGCACTAGAGTCAATAATCTAGATTACATAGTAATGATTCTAACACCCATGGAGTCTTGGTGCTGATCATGTTTTGCTCGTGAGAGAGGCTTAGTCAATGGGACTACAACATTCAGATCCGTACGTATCTTGCAAATCTCTATGTCTCCCTCCTTGACTTGATCGCGGATGGAATTGAAGCATCTCTTGATGTGTTTGGTTCTCTTGTGAAATCTGGATTCCTTCGCCAAGGCAAATGCTCCAGTATTGTCACAAAATATTTTCATTGGACCCGATGCAATAGGTATTACACCTAGATCGGATATGAACTCCTTCATCCAGACTCCTTCATTTGCTGCTTCCGAAGCAGCTATGTACTCCGCTTCACACGTAGATCCTGCCACAATGCTCTGCTTGGAACTGCACCAACTTACAACTCCACCATTCAAAATAAATATGTATCCGGTTTGCGACTTAGAGTCATCTGGATCAGTGTCAAAGCTTGCATCAACGTAACCATTTACGACAAGCTCTTTGTCACCTCCATAAACGAGAAACATATCCTTAGTCCTTTTCAGGTATTTCAGGATGTTCTTGACCGATGTCCAGTGATCCACTCCTGTATTATTTTGGTACCTCCCTACTAAACTTATAGCAAGGCACACATCAGGTCTGGTACACAGCATTGCATACATGATAGAACCTATGGCTGAGGCATAGGCAATGACTTTCATTTTCTCTCTATCTTCTGCAGTGGTCGGGCATTGAGTCTGACTCAACTTCACACCTTGTAACACAGACAATAACCCTTTCTTTAACCGATCCATTTTGAACTTCTTCAAAACTTTATCAAGGTATGTGCTTTGTGAAAGTCCAATTAAGCGTCTTGTTCTATCTCTATAGATCTTGATGCCCAATATATAAGCAGCTTCACCGAGGTCTTTCATTGAAAAATTCTTATTCAAGTATCCTTTTATGCTATCTAGAAATTATGTATTATTTCCAATCAACAATATGTCATCCACATATAATACTAGAAATGCTATAGAGCTCCCACTCACTTTCTTGTAAATACAGACTTCTCCAAAAGTTTGTATAAAACCATATGCTTTGATCACACTATCAAATCGTATATTCCAACTCTGAGAGGCTTGCACCAGTCCATAAATGGATCACCAGAGCTTGCACACTTTGTTAGCACCTTTAGGATCGACAAAACCTTTTGGTTTCATCATATACAACTTTTCTTTAAGAAATCCATTAAGGAATGTAGTTTTGACATCCATTTGCCAAATTTCATAATCATAAAATGTGGCAATTGCTAACATGATTCGGACAGACTTAAGCGTTGCTACGGGTGAGAAGGTCTCATCGTAGTTAACTCCTTGAACTTGTTGAAAACCTTTCGCAACAAGTCGAGCTTTGTAGACAGTAACATTACCGTCAGTGTCAGTATTTTTCTTGAAGATCCATTTATTCTCTATGGCTTGCCGATCATCGGGAAAGTCAACCAAAGTCCACACTTTGTTCTCATACATGGATCCCATCTCAGATTTCATGGACTCAACCCATTTCACGGAATTTGGGCTCATCATCGCTTCCTCGTAGTTCATAGGTTTGTCATGGTCAAGTAACATGACCTCCAGAACAGGATTACCGTACCACTCTGGTGCGGACAGTACTCTCATTGACCTAGGAGGTCCGGTAGTAACTTGATCTGAAGTTTCATGATCATCATCATCAGCTTCCTCACTAATTGGTGTAGGCATCACTGGAACTGATTTCTGTGATGAACTACTTTCCAATTCGGGAGAAGGTACAATTACCTCATCAAGTTCTACTTTCCTCCCACTCACTTCTTTCGAGAGAAACTCCTTCTCTAGAAATAATCCATTCTTAGCAACGAATATCTTGCCTTCGGATCTGTGATAGAAGGTGTACCCAACAGTTTCCTTTGGGTATCCTATGAAGACACATTTCTCCGATTTGGGTTCGAGCTTATCAGGTTGAAGTTTTTTCACATAAGCATCACAACCCCAAACTTTAAGAAACGACAACTTAGGTTTCTTGCTAAACCGCAGTTCATATGGTGTCGTCTCAATGGATTTAGATTGTGCCCTATTGAATGTGAATGTAGTCGTCTCTAAAGCATAACCCCAAAACGATAGCGGTAAATCGGTAAGAGACATCATAAATCGCACCATATCTAATAAAGTGCGGTTACGATGTTCGGACACACCATTACGCTGTGGTGTTCCAGGTGGCGTGAGTTGTGAAACTATTCCACATTGTTCCAAATGAAGATCAAACTCGTACCTCAAATATTCTCCTCCATGATCAGATTATAGAAACTTTATTTTCTTGTTATGATGATTTTCCACTTCACTCTGAAATTCTTTGAACTTCTCAAATGTTTCAGACTTATGTTTCATTAAGTAGATATACCCATATCTGCTCAAATCATCTATGAAGGTCAGAAAATAACGATACCCGCTACGAGCCTCAACACTCGTAGTCTTAGTCATCTTGCCCATGAGGCATGGTTCACAAGCATCAAGTGATTCATAATCAAGTGATTCCAAAAGTCTATCGGCATGGAGTTTCTTCATGCGCTTTACACTAATATGACCTAAATGGCAGTGCCACAAATAAGTTGCACTATCATTATTAACTTTGCATCTTTTGGCTTCAATATTATGAATATGTGTATCACTACGATCGAGATTCAACAAAAATAGACCACTCATCAATGGTGCATGACCTTAAAAGATATTACTCATATAAATAGGACAACCATTATTCTCTGGTTTAAATGAATAACCGTCTCGCATCAAACAAGATCCAAATATAATGTTCATGCTCAACGCTGGCACCAAATAACAATTATTTAGGTCTAAAACTAATCCCGACGGTAGATGTAGAGGTAGCTGATACGTCCATTTTGCATCATGCTTTTATATCAATATTTATTGCATTATGGGCTGTTATTACACATTATGTCACAATACTTATGCCTATTCTCTCTTATTTTACAAGGTTTACATAAAGAGGGAGGATGCCGGCAGTTGGGATTCTGGCTGGAAAAGGAGCAAATATTAGAGACCTTTTCTGCACAGCTCCAAAACTCCTGAAACTTCATGGATGATGTTTTCCAAATATATAAAAAACATTGAGCACAAGAACATCACCAGGGGGGCCACACCCTGCCCACGAGGAATCATGTGAACGTGATGAAAACTAGCTTGATGATATTCTCATGTGTCCTCGAGAGCGCTTTACATCATATAAGAGTTTGTCCAGGCTTGTCCTTTGCTACAGAAGGATTGGGCCACCTTGCTGCACTTTATTTACTTTTGTTACTTATTGCTCGTTACAAATTATCCAATCACAAAACTACCTGTTACCACTTATTTCAGTACCTGCAGAGAATACCTTGCTGGAAACCGCTTATCATTTCCTTCTGCTCCTCGTTGGGTTCGACACTCTTACTTATCGAAAGGACTACGATAGATCCCCTATACTTGTGGGTCATCAAGACTCTTTTCTGGCGCCGTTTCCGGGGAGTGAAGCGCCTTTTGTAGGTGGAATTTGGTAAGGAAAAATTTATATTGTGTGCTGAAATTTACTGTCACTTGTTACTATGGAAAGTAATCCTCTGAGGGGCTTGTTCGGGGTATCTTCACCCCGACCAGTAGAGCAAAGAGTTGCTCCTCAACCTACTGAACCTACTGAAAATGAAAATGCTTGCTTTGAAATTCCTTTGGGTATGGTAGAAAAACTGCTAGCTAATCCTTTTTAGGAGATGGAACAAAACATCCTGATGAGCATCTAATATATGTGGATGAAGTTTGTGGATTATTTAAGCTTGCAGGTGTACCCGGAGATGTTGTTAAGAAGAAGGTCTTCCCTTTCTCTTTGAGGGGAGATGCTTTGACATGGTATAGGCTATGTGATGATATGGAGTCTTGGAACTACAAACGATTGAAATTGGAATTTCATCAAAAGTTTTATCCTATGCATCTTGTTCATCGTGATCGCAATTATATATATAATTTTTGGCCTCGCGAAGGAGAAAGCATTGCTCAAGCTTGGGGGAGGCTTAAATCAATGTTATATTCATGCCCCAATCATGAGCTCTCAAGAGAAATGATTATTCAAAAATTTTACGCTCGGCTTTCTGGTAACAATCGCACCTTGCTTGATACTTCTTGTGTTGGCTCTTTTATGACGAAGACTATTGAATTTAAATGGGATTTATTGGAAAGAATTAAACGCAACTCCGAAGATTGGGACCTCGACAATGGTAAGGAGTCAGGTATGACACCTAGTTTTGATTGTGTTAAATCTTTTATGGATACCGATATTTTTCGTAAATTTAGCACTAAATATGGACTTGACTCTAGATAGTAGCTTCTTTCTGTGAATCTTTTGCTGCTTATGTTGATCTCCCCAAGGAGAAGTGGTTTAAATATCATCCTCCCATAGAAGTAAAAGTAGTTGCACCTATTAAAGTTGAAGAAAAGACTATTACTTATAATGATCCTATTGTTCCTACTTCTTATGTTGAGAAACCACCTTTCCTTGTTAGGATAAAGGATCATGCTAAAGCTTCAACTATGGTTCGTAAAAGAAATATTAAAACATATACACCTCCTGAGCAAGTTAAAGTTGAACCTAATATCACTATTGTTAAAGATCTCTTGTCTGATAATATAGATGGGCATGTTATTTATTTCTGTAATGAAATTGCTAGAATTGCTAAACCCTGTGATACAGATAAGCCTAGACCTGTGGTAGGCATGCCTGTTATTTCTGTTAAAATAGGAGATCATTGTTATCATGGCTTATGTGATATGGGTGCTAGTGCTAGTGCAATACCTTATTCTTTTTACCAAGAAGTTATGCGTGATATTGCACCTGCTGAGATGGAAGATATTGATGTTACAATTAAACTTGCTAATAGAGATACTATTTCACCAATGGAAATTGTTAGAGATGTTGAAGTCTTGTGTGGGAAAACTAAATATCCTGCTGATTTTCTTGTTCTTGGTTCCCCACAAGATAGTTTTTGTCCCATCATATTTGGTAGACCCTTCTTAAATACTGTTAACGCTACCATAGATTGCAAAAGGGATGTTGTTACTGTCAGTTTAGATGATATGACTCATGAATTTAATTTTTCTAAATTTAGTAGACAACACCGTGAAGAATAATTACCTAGTAAGGATGAAATTATTGGTCTTGCTTCTATTGCCGTACCTCCTAGTGATCCTTTAGAACAATATTTGCTAGACCATGAAAATGATATGTTTATGAACGAAAGAAGGGAATTAGATGAAGTATTCTTTAAACAGGAACCTATTCTGAAAAACAACTTACATGTTGAAATATGCTTATCTTGATGAGAAAAGGATATACCCTGTTATTATTAGTGCTAACCTCTCAGAACATGAAGAAGAGAGATTATTGAAAACTCCGAAGAAGCACCGTGCTGCTATTGGGTATACTCTTGATGATCTTAAGGGCATTAGTCCCACTCTATGTCAACATAAAATTAATTTGGAAGAAGATGCTAAACCAGTTCGTGATCATCAACGCCGTCTGAATCCTAAAATGAAAGAAGTGGTAAGGAAGGAGATACTAAAGCTCCTTGAGGCAGGTATAATTTATCCCGTTGCTGATAGTAAGTGGGTAAGTCCTGTGCATTATGTCCCTAAGAAGGGAGGTATTACTGTTGTTCCTAATGATAAAGATGAATTGATTCCTTAAAGAATTATTACTAGTTATAGGATGGTAATTGATTTCCGCAAATTAAATAAGGCTACTAAAAAGGATCATTACCCCTTACCTTTTATCAATCAAATGCTAGAAATATTATCCAAACATACACATTTTTGCTTTCTAGATGGTTATTCTGGTTTCTCTCAAATACCTGTGTCAGCCAAAGATCAATCAAAGACTACTTTTACATGCCCTTTTGGTACTTTTGCTTATAGACGTATGCCTTTTGGTTTATGTAATGCACCTGCTACCTTTCAAAGATGCATGATGGCTATATTCTCTGACTTTTGTGAAAAGATTTGTGAGGTTTTCATGGACGACTTTTCTGTCTATGGATCTTCTTTTGATGATTGCTTGAGAAACCTTGATCGAGTTTTGCAGAGATGTGAAGAAACTAATCTTGTCTTGAATTGGGAAAAGTGCCACTTTATGGTTAATGAAGGTATTGTCTTGGGGCATAAAGTTTCTGAAAGAGGTATTGAAGTTGATAAAGCCAAGGTTGATGCTACTGAAAAGATGCCATGTCCCAAGGACATCAAAGGTATAAGAAGTTTCCTTGGTCATGCTGGTTTTTATAGGAGGTTCATCAAGGACTTCTCAAAAATCTCTCGGCCTCTGACTAATTTATTACAAAAATATATACCATTTGTCTTTGATGATGATTGTGTAGAAGCATTTGAAATACTTAAGAAAGCATTGATCTCTGCACCTATTGTTCAGCCACCTGATTGGAATTTACCCTTTGAAATTATGTGTGATCCTAGTGATTATGCTGTAGGTGCTTTTCTAGGACAAAGAGTTGATAAGAAACTAAATATTATTCAATATGCTAGTAAAACTCTAGACAATGCTCAAAGAAATTATGCTACTACTGAAAAAGAATTCTTAGCAGTTGTATTTGCCTGTGATAAGTTTAGACCTTATATTGTTGATTCTAAAGTAACTATTCACATTGATCATGCTGCTATTAAATATCTTATGGAAAAGAAAGATGCTAAACCCAGACTTATTAGATGGGTTCTCTTGCTACAAGAATTTGATTTACATATTGTTGATAGAAAAGGAGCTGAGAACCCCGTTGCAGACAACTTGTCTAGGTTAGAAAATGTGCTTGATGACCCACTACCTATTGATGATAACTTTCCTGATGAGAAATTAAATGTCATAAATACTTCTCATACTATTCCATGGTATGCTGATTATGCTAATTACATTGTTGCTAAGTTTATACCACCTAGTTTCACATACCAGCAAAAGAAAAAGTTCTTTTATGATTTGAGGCATTACTTTTGGGATGACCCACATCTTTATAAAGAAGGAGTAGATGGAGTTATTAGACGTTGTGTACCTGAGCATGAACAGGAACAGATCCTACGGAAGTGTCACTCCGAAGCTTATGGAGGACACCATGCTGGAGATAGAACTGCACATAAGGTACTGCAATCTGGTTTTTATTGGTCTACCCTCTTCAAGGATGCCCATAAGTTTGTCTTATCTTGTGATGAATGTCAAAGAATTGGTAATATTAGTAGACGTCAAGAAATGCCTATGAATTATTCACTTGTTATTGAACCATTTGATGTTTGGGGCTTTCACTATATGGGACCTTTTCCTTCCTCTAATGGTTATACACATATTTTAGTTGTTGTTGATTACGTTACTAAGTGGGTAGAAGCTATTCCAACTAGTAGTGCTGATCATAAAACTTCTATTAAAATGCTTAAAGAAGTTATTTTTCCAAGGTTTGGAGTCCCTAGATATTTAATGACTGATGGTGGCTCACATTTTATTCATGGTGCTTTCTGTAAAATGCTTGCTAAATATGATGTTAATCATAGAATTGCATCTCCTTATCACCCTCAGTCTAGTGATCAAGTAGAATTGAGTAATAGAGAACTCAAATTAATTTTGCAAAAGACTGTTAATAGGTCCAGAAAGAATTGGTCCAAGAAACTAGATGATGCATTATGGGACTATAGAACTGCATATTTAAATCCTATGGTTATGTCTCCGTATAAAATGGTCTATGGAAAAGCATGTCACTAACCTCTCGAACTAGAACACAAGGTGAGGGAGTCCTGGATTAGGGGGTGTTCGGGTAGCCGGACTATACCTTCAGCCGGACTCCAGGACTATGAAGATACAAGATTGAAGACTTCGTCCCGTGTCCGGATGGGAATTTCCTTGGCGTGGAAGGCAAGCTTGGCGATGCGGATATTCAAGATCTCCTACCATTGTAACCGACTTTGTGTAACCCTAACCCTCTCCGGTGTCTATATAAACTGGAGGGTTTTAGTCCGTAGGACAACTTCATCATACAACAATCATACCATAGGCTAGCTTCTAGGGTTTAGCCTCCTTGATCTCATGGTAGATCTACTCTTGTACTACCCATATCATCAATATTAATCAAGCAGGACGTAGGGTTTTACCTCCATCAAGAGGGCCCGAACCTGGGTAAAACATCATGTTCCTTGCCTCCTGTTACCATCCGGCCTAGATGCACAGTTCGGGACCCCCTACCCGAGATCCGCCGGTTTTGACACCGACATTGGTGCTTTCATTGAGAGTTCCTCTGTGTCGTCGCTTTTAGGCCCGATGGCTCCTTCGATCATCAACAGCGATGCGGTCCAGGGTGAGACTTTTCTCCCCGGACAGATCTTTGTCTTCGGCGGCTTCACACTGCAGGCCAATTCGCTTGGCCACCTTGAGCAGATCGAAAGCTACGCCCTTGGCCATCAGGTCAGGTTTGGAAGCCTAAACTACATGGCTGACATCCGCGGGGACTTGATCTTTGACGGATTCGAGCCACAGCCAAGCGCGCCGCACTATCTCGATGGGCATGATATAGCTCTGCCGCTGAACAGCGCTTTGGAGGCCGCACACGCACCGGTTCCGGCCATTGATTCGGAGCCTACTGCGCCTATCGAGGATCAGCGGTTGGATGCTGCCTCAGGGGCTGCGATCTTAGAGGCGATCGAGCCGAACTCCAGCCCCGCACTCCGCATGGCCCGTGACTCCAAGGAGCCAGATTCCTCTCCGAACTCCAAGCCCCCCGCACCCCTGCCGATCGAATCCGATTGGGCGCCGATATTGGAGTTCACCGCCGCGGACATCTTTCAGCACTTGCCCTTCGGCGACATCCTGAATTCTCTAAAGTCTCTCTCTTTATCAGGAGAGCCTTGGCTGGACTACGGTCAGCAAGGTTGGTATACGGACGATGAAGAAATTCAGAACCCACCCACCACCCACTTCGTAGCCACTGTCGATGACTTAACCGACATGCTTGACTTCGACTCCGAAGACATCGACAGCATGGACAACGATGCAGGAGACAAACAAGAACCAGCACCTGTAGGGCGCTGGAAGGCCACCTCGTCATATGACATATATATGGTGGACACTCCAAAGGATGGAGACGGCGATGGAACAGCGGGGGACGATACCTCTAAGAAACAGCCCAAGCGCCGGCGTCAGCGGCGCCGCTCTAAATCCCGCCAAAGCAAAAACGGTGATTCCGGCACGGGAGATAATACTACTCCGGATAGCGTCGAATAACACCCCCTCCAGCAAGATTCAGCACAGGAGGACAGAGAAGCCAGCCCTCACGAGAGGGCGGCGGACCAAGAGGTTGAGGACGATAATTATACGCCTCCCTCCGAAGACGAGGCAAGCCTCGACGACGACGAGTTCGTCATCCAGAGGATCTCGCCGAACAAGAGCGTTTTAAATGCGGGCTTATGGCCACGGCAAGCAGCCTCAAGAAAAAGCAGCAACGGCTTAGAGCTGATCAGGATTTGCTAGCTGATAGATGGACTGAAGTCCTTGCGGCCGAAGAGTATGAACTCGAACGCCCCTCCAAGAGTTACCCAAAGTGCAGGCTGCTACCCCGACTAGAGGAGGAAGCACCTACATCACCAGCGCATGATATGGCCGACCGGCCACGTCGTGGCCGCAACAGAGAGGCCTCTTGGCCCTCCACTCAAGCCATGCCCCAACGTCGCGTCAAGCATACTAAGGCACGGGAAAATGCACCCGACCTGCATGACATACTGGAGGACAAGGCAAGGCAAACAAGATCGATCTACGGATCGCGCAGGCGCCCCATGGCACATGACGGTGATCGTCACTCCGGATGCAATAAATCCGGCCGGGCCGAACTCAACAGACAAAGCTCCTTCGAGCTGCGTCGTGATATAGCCCAATACAGAGGCGCCACACACCCACTATGCTTCACAGATGAAGTAATGGATCATAAAATCCCTGAGGGCTTCAAACCCATAAACATCGAATCGTACGATGGCACAACAGATCTTGTGGTATGGATCGAGGATTATCTCCTTCATATCCACATGGCACGCGGTGATGATCTACACGCCATCAAATACCTCCCACTCAAACTTAAGGGACCGGCCCGGCATTGGCTTAACAGCTTGCCGGCAGACTCAATCGGTTCTTGGGAGGACCTGGAAGCCGCATTCCTTGACAACTTCCAGGGCACTTATGTGCGACCACCGGACGCCGATGACCTAAGCCACATAATTCAGCAGCCAGAGGAATCGGCCAGGCAATTCTAGACACGGTTCCTAACAAAGAAAAACCTGATAGTCGACTGTCCGGATGCAGAGGCCTTAGCGGCCTTCAAGCATAATATCCGTGACGAGTGGCTTGCCCGACACCTGGGACAGGAAAAGCCAAAATCTATGGCAGCCCTCACGACACTCATGACCCGCTTTTGCGCGGGAGAAGACAGGTGGCTAGCTCGCAGCAACAACAAAAGTGACAGGTCACGTCGGAACAAACAAAAGCGTTGTGTTAACAGCGACAGCAACGAGGATACAGCAGTTAATGCCGGATTTCGAGGCTACAAATCCGGTCAACGGAAAAAGCCATTCAAAAGAAATACTCAGGGCACGTCCAGTTTGGACCGAATACTTGACCGCTTGTGCCAGATACATGGCACCCCCGAAAAGCCAGCCAATCACACCAACAGGGATTGTTGGATGTTCAAGCAGGCAGGAAAGTTAAGAGCCGAAAACAAAGACAAGGGGCTGCATAGCGACGACGAGGAGGAGCCCAGGCCGCCGAACAACAGTGGATAGAAGGGATTTCCCCTGCAAGTGCGGACGGTGAACATGATATATGCAACCCACATCCCCAAGAGGGAGCGGAAGCGTGCGTTACGGGACGTATATGCGATAGAGCCAGTCGCCCTAAAGTTCAACCCATGGTCCTCCTGCCCGATCACCTTTGATCGAAGGGACCACCCCACTAGCATCCGCCACGGCGGCTTCGCCGCATTGGTTCTAGACCCAATCATTGACGGATTTCATCTCACAAGAGTCCTCATGGACGGCGGCAGCAGCCTGAACCTGCTTTACCAGGATACAGTGCAAAAAATGGGCATAGATCCCTCGAGGATCAAGCCCACCAAAACGACCTTTAAAGGCGTCATACCAGGTGTAGAAGCCAACTGTACAGGCTCAGTCACACTGGAAGTGGTCTTCAGATCTCCGGATAACTTCCGAAGCGAGGAGTTAATCTTCGACATAGTCCCGTTTCGTAGTGGCTATCACGCACTGCTCGGGCAAACCGCATTCGCAAAATTCAACGCGGTACCGCACTATGCATACCTCAAGCTCAAAATTCTAGGCCCTCGAGGAGTAATCACGTTCAATGGGAACACTGAACGCTCCCTCTGAATGGAGGAGCACACAGCAGCGCTCGCAGCAGAAGTACAAAGCAGCCTCTCTAGGCAGTTCTCCAGTTCGGCCTTCAAAAAGCCAGACACTGTCAAGCGCGCTCGGAGTACCCTACAACAAGACCGCCTGGCACGTTCTAAGCTAGCGTAGCAATGTGGCCCCAACCCTAGCCCTCGCGATATAGCGAAACCAGTGCTTCGCGTACATAACTATGCTCTTGAAATACCATGGGCACAGGGGAAGGTGCACTATCACGGCACGCCCGAAATACGGCTTAAACCGCACCAGGGGCTGCCAGATTCCTTTTTTTCTTACTCTCAGGACTCCATACTTTGGACGACCCGTTCGGCAATTCAACTGCCGCACATACGATGCAAGATCCAGGAACGCACACAAGCCACGCCGCATTATGGAACTTCCAGGTGGTCTCTATTGCGAGCAGTATACCTGTTTTTTAATACAATTCCGCGGCCTGCCCCTGGCCAGGACATGTTAAATAGTCCAATTTCTTTTTCTTATCGCACTATTTGTATCGTTCCGCTTTCATAGCAACCTTTCTATAAACAATGCATAGCTTTTTGTCTATTTTTTGCATTATCCTCTTTTTATATATATGTTTATTAATAACATGTTGCATCCGTACATTGTGGTACGGCAAAAATACGCCAGGGGCTTCAGTACCCATCAATATGGCGTGAGAAGTCCGTACACTTTCACAAGTGCGGCACCCCGAACTTATAGCACTATATGCATCGGCTCCGAATCATGATTTGGGTCAATAGTTGGGTTTGCCCGGCTCCTATGTTTTGGTGCCTTACGTTCCGCTATATCGGCTAAGGTAGCACTAGGAGAACTACTGCGATTGTGCCCCAGTTGAGCTGGGCTGAGCACCTCAGTAGAGAAAGCTAAAACTGACTGTCATGATGAGGCGAGAGACCGGTCGCTGTTCGATAGGTTTTTCGAGTCCTTAAAGACTTATGCCGCTTCGAGCGAGGAACCGGCTTTGTCCGGCCAAGGCGTGGATAGCGCCCCGAACTCGGTCTTCCGAATACTAGGGGCTTCGCCGAAATTTAAAATTATAGAGTTCTATGGCTAAGTGAGAGTGTTCAAGCATTATAGTCCGACTGCCTTGTTCGTTGTGCTGAGCGCCTCCCTCGACGGACCCAATCATGGGAAAAAGAGCACTCAGGTTTATCCCGAACACCCCAGCACTAGTGGCATGGGGGCAGAAGTCGACGACTGGCCATCTCTCAATTTTTTGATAAACGGCCGCACAGAAAGTAATATTTTAAATTCAAGCATTGCTTAGCGCATATGAACAAGTTTTCAGCGCACAGGATAACACGAGCGAGTTCATTCAAAAATTACATCCTTGGTACATTCATCCGCCATAAGGCGGGCACCAGCCAGAACATCCTTGTAATAGTTCTCGGGCTTGCGATGCTCCTTCCCCGATGGCGGCCCGTCCCTCACTAGCTTCTCACCA
Source organism: Triticum dicoccoides (assembly GCF_002162155.2). Taxonomy (NCBI): domain Eukaryota; kingdom Viridiplantae; phylum Streptophyta; class Magnoliopsida; order Poales; family Poaceae; genus Triticum; species Triticum dicoccoides. The sequence continues at coordinate 410,677,532 of NC_041388.1, read as the reverse complement.
TCCAGCTTACCCCAGTGCACCTTTGCACGGGCAAGGGCCCTACGGGCTCCTTCGATGCAGACGGAGCGCTTGATGACCTCGAGCCTGGGACAAGCCTCCACCAGCCGCCGCACTAGTCCGAAGTAGCTCCCAGGCAGGGCCTCTCTAGGCCACAGCCGAACTATGAAGCCCTTCAGGGCCTGTTCGGCCGCCTTGTGGAGCTCGACCAGCTGCTTTAGCTGGTCGCTCAAGGGCACAGGGTGTCCGGCCTTAGCGTACTGAGACCAGAACACCTTCTCTGTCGAGCTGCCTTCCTCGGCTCGGTAGAATGTAGCGGCATCGGATACGTTGCGGGGAAGATCTGCGAATGCCCCTGGAGAGCTCCGGATTCGGGTAAGTAACAAGTAGTTTACTTTTATATGTCTGCTTTGCATAGAGAATGCCTTGCCCGCTGCTATATTTTTCACCGCATCCAATTCCTGGAGGGCCTTCTGGGCTTCGGCCTTGGCAGACTTGGCAGTTTTAAGGGCCGCAGCAAGCTCGGACACTCACGTCTTCGAGTCAAGCTCCAAACTCTCATGTTTTTTCATGAGAGCCTGAAGCTCTTGCTGCACCTTGCCGACCTGCGCCTCAAATTTCTCCCGCTCGGTGTGCTCTGTGCCCGCTTTCTTCTTGGCCTCGGACAGCGCCTGCTTGAGGGTCACCACCTCGGTTGTGGCCCCTACAAATAAGCAGTATACTCCTGTCATTTTTTGCAATTGCATCTTCTTATAGGCATTTTTTCTATAAGGTATCTCTTACCTTCTTTCTCCTCGAGCTGCCGTTTGGCAAGGCCGGGCTCTTTCTCGGTCCGCTCGAGGCCCTGCTTCAGGGCACCCACCTCCGCAGTCAGTGCGGTAGTGGCCAGCAGTGAAGCCTGCATACGCATATTGACTCCTTTTTAGTTAGACTCCTGCGATATTTAATGGATCCTCTATTCGGCTTTTCTTTCCGAATGCCAAACAGAGCATCAGGGGCTACTGTCTATGCTGTAATATTTTTACATATTTTTACTTACCTCGAAGCCTATTAGAAGGCTAGCACAAGCTTCAGTCAGTCCGCTTTTGGCGGACTGAACCTTCTGGACCACCGTACTCATAATGGTATGGTGCTCCTCATTGATGGAGGCGCCGTTAAGCACCTCCAGCAGATTGTCCGGCGCCTCCGGTTGGGCGGAGGACGCCAGCTCAATAGGCTTGCTCCTCTTGGCAGGAGTTCGCCTGCCGCGGTCTGGAATCGTTGATGATTCCCGCGCGGTGTCCGGCTTAAAGCCAGACTTGGAGCCCTGGGGGGTCTTGTCCCCTATACTCCTGGAGTCCGGGAGGTCGCCTCGCGGCTCCTCCTGGACCACCTCCTCTTGCCCCGGAGCTTGTCGCGACGCCACTTCGGCGTCATCCGCAGCACAGGGGGAGGCAGCGGGCGGAACTGAATTCACGTCCGATGAATCCAGGGAGCCGCTCGACGACTCGTCGAGCCCGTCCTTGGGCGGGCTGCATTATTATATTCGACATTAGGGAAAGCTTTGCAACAAAAGGAATATCATGAGTTACTCTGGTATCCGAACACTTACGATTTCGCCGGACGCTTGGCCCTGTCCGGCCACTCCTCTTCGTCCTCGTCGGCGCCGGGGGCGTAGTCCGGCGGAGGGGTTTTCCTCTTCTTGGACCCGTCGGCCTCCCCTACTGGGGTGGCCTTCCTCTTCTTTCCTCCCCCCGCTGGAGGGGGAGAGGTTTCTTCTTCCTCCTCCTCGTCTTCACGGGAGGAGTGCGTCTCGGACTCGTCGGATGACGAGTCCGACACCACCATATGCCGGGAACTATTTCGAGTCCCCGTGGCCTTCTTCTTCTTGGCCTTCTTCTCCGGCACCACATAAGGTGCCGGAACCAGCAGCTTCATTAGGAGAGCAGGGGCTGGGTCTTCGGGCAAGGGAGCCGGACAGTTAATCAGTCCGGACTTTGCCTACCAATCCTGTCAAAGGTGAGGGAGTTTAGATCCCGCATAGAGTCAAACTATGAAGAAAACTTAACATCCTGTAAAAGATGAAAATATTTTACCTCGCCAGCAGGACGCTGCGAGCTGAATCCGTGGTCTTTGGAGGAGGATGTGGGAGCCTCGGCGCCTTTGGTTAGCCCCTTCCAGACATCTTCGTACGTCGTGTCGAAGAGCCTGCTCAGAGTTCGGTGCTGCGCCGGGTTGAACTCCCACAAATTGAAGTCCCGTTCTTGACACAGAAGGATCCGGTGGACGAGCATGACCTGGACTATGTTGACAAGCTTGAGCTGCTTGTTCACCAGGGACTGGATGCATTTTTGCAGTACGGTCACCTCTTCTTCGTCGCCCCATGACAAGCCCGTCTCCTTCCAGGACTTGAGCTGCGTAGGGGGTCCAGATGGGAATTCAGGGGCTGCGATCCACTTCGGATCACGTGGCTCGGTGATGTAAAACCACCCTGACTGCCACCCCTTCAAGGTCTCCACAAAGGAGCCCTCGAGCCATAGTACGTTGGCTATTTTGCCCGCCATGGCACCTCCGCACTCCGCCTGGTTGCCGCGCACCACCTTTGGCTTGACGTTGAAGGTCTTGAGCCAGAGGCCGAAATGGGGGCGGATGCAGAGGAAAGCCTCGCACACGACGATAAACGCTGAGATATTGAGAATGAAGTTCGGGGCCAGATCGTGGAAATCTAGGCCATAGTAGAACATGAGCCTGCGGACAAATGGGTGGAGAGGAAAACCCAGTCCGCGGAGGAAGTGGGGAAGAAATACTACCCTCTCATGGGGCCTTGGGGTGGGGAGAAGCTGCCCCTCCTCAGGAAGCTGATGTGCGATGTCTTTGGACAAGTATCCGGCCTTCCTTAGCTTTTTGACATGGCCCTCTGTGATGGAGGAGACCATCCACTTGCCTCCCGCTCTGGACATTGTTGGAGAAGGTTGAGGTAGGAAGTGCGGGCTTGGGCGCTGGAGCTCGGGTGCGCAGAAGATGGATAAGCAAAGGAGGAAGAAGGCGTAGGTAAAAAGGTGGATCCTTATCCCCTTATATGGGCGGATGCGACTATGCGTCTCCACCAGCCTAGTAAAACTCGCTTGCCTCCCAAGCGCCATGATAAATGGCGTGGTTGGGTTACCCACGTCCGTATTGATGAGAATCCCGTAAATGGGGGACACGATCTCTGCTTTGACAAGACGTGCCAAGGAAACCGCCTCGCAAAACACGTTGAGGTGGAAAGGTGAAAACGATTCGAATAAAGGCTTGGCCGTAGTGTGATGTCACGCTGCAGAATACGTCAGCATATTAGATTTGTGTTAATATTATTCTCTCTGTGGCAATATCTGGAAACTTATTTTGCAGAGCCGGACACTACTCTTGGTGTTTACAAACTTTTATGAAGAATTTGGAGGAGGAACCCGCCTTGCAATGCCGAAGCCAATCTACGCGCCGGACTCGTCGTCATTGAAGCCTGGTTCAGGGGCTACTGAGGGAGTCCTAGATTAGGGGGTATTCGGGTAGCCGGACTATACCTTTAGCCGGACTCCAGGACTATGAAGATACAAGATTGAAGACTTCGTCCCGTGTCCGGATGGGACTTTCCTTGGCGTGGAAGGCAAGCTTGGCGATGCGGATATTCAAGATCTCCTACCATTGTAACCGACTTTGTGTAACCCTAACCCTCTCTGGTGTCTATATAAACCGGAGGGTTTTAGTCCGTAGGACAACTTCATCATACAACAACATACCATAGGCTAGCTTCTAGGGTTTAGCCTCCTTGATCTCGTGGTAGATCTACTCTTGTACTACCCATATCATCAATATTAATCAAGCAGGACGTAGGGTTTTACCTCCATCAAGAGGGCCCGAACCTGGGTAAAACATCATGTTCCTTGCCTCCTGTTACCATCCGGCCTAGACGCACAGTTCGGTACCCCCTACCCGAGATCCGCCAGTTTTGACACCGACACAAGGCTTATTGGGCTATTAAAGAACTTAATTATGATTTTAAACTTGCCGGTGAGAAGAGGTTATTTGATATTAGCTCACTTGATGAATGGAGAACCCAGGCCTACGAAAATGCCAAGTTATTTAAAGAAAAAGTTAAAAGGTGGCTTGATAAAAGGATACAAAAGCGTGAGTTTAACGTAGGTGATTATGTATTGATATACAACTCTCGTTTAAGATTTTTTGCAGGAAAACTTCTCTCTAAATGGGAGGGTCCTTACGTTATCGAGGAGGTCTACCGTTCCGGTGCCATAAAAATCAACAACTTCGAAGGCACACATCCGAAGGTGGTGAACGGTCGAAGAATCAAACACTATATCTCAGGTAATCCTATAAATGTTGAAACCAATGTAATTGAAACCGTAACCCCGGAGGAATACATAAAGGACACTTTTCGGAACGTTTCAGACTCCGAAAAGGAATAGGTGTGTGGTATGGTAAGTAAACCGACTCCAAAACAGTTTTTAAGGCAATATTTCTCCGTTTTGGAATATTTAGAAAAATAGAAAAATAAGCAGCAATCCGGAAAGGACACGAGGGCTCCACGAGGGTGGAGGTCGCGCCCTACCCCCCTGGGCGCGCCCCCCTACCTCGTGGGCACCTTGTGTGCTCTTCGGACTTCGTTTTCTTACAGTACACGTATTTTGGTCGATAAAAATTCATTATATAACCTCCCGGGGTTTTGACTCCCGTATCACGCGAAAATCTTTTGTCTTTGTTTCGAGCTGTTTTCTGTTAGGGTTCTCAAGGCCAGTCACTATGTCGTCTCCCTCATCCTCCAACCATGAAGGCAATGATGCTTGGCTAATGAAGATAGAGCTGAAGAGAGAAGAACCTATGGAGATCAACAAGGATGAAGGGATCAAGAAGGCCATGGAGGACCAAGTTCCAGCAACAGAAGACACCCTCCAACTGGATCACAATCTTCTTACCCCAACATAAATTGAAGCTTTCAAGATGATTGAGTTGGCTCGTATACAAAATAAGTATCTCACACGTGAAAATATTTTGTTGAAGGAGCATATCATCGCACTCAAGGGCATCATCCGCAAGCTAGAAGACCTCCTACGCTCGATGTGCGACTATCCATCATCAACAACTCCCCCTTCTTCACCAACAAAGGAGACATAATCACCTGGGTATGGGCACTCCACTTGGCAACTACCAAGCTTGGGGGAGTGCCCCGGTATGCTATCACCATCACTTTTATCTTTACCGTTTTTCTTAGTTCGATCCTTTTGGTAATACCTTGATCTAGTAGAATAAAAGTTCTTAGTATGATCTAGTTGTGAGTTTTGCTTTATTATCCTTCTATGTAATCGAGTCCGTGAGCTATATAATAAAGATTAGTGTTGAGTCAAGGGCTTGATTATTTTGCCATGATCCTAAGTGAATAAAAGAAAAGAGAAAGAAATAAAAAGAAACAAAGAGATCATGTGACTCTTATGGAGAGTAATGAGTTCACATAGAAAGAGTGTGATGAATAAAAGTTATTGAGAGTTGACAAACATAGTTTTGGTCATCGTTGCAATTAATAGGAAGTAATAAAGAAAGAGAGGTCTTCACATATAAATATACTATCTTGGACATCTTTTATGACTATGAGCACTCATTAAAATATGACATGCTAAAGAGTTGACATTGGACAAGGAAGACAACGCAATGGGTTATGTTCTCTTACATCTAAGATAAATTATATTGTCTTGGATCCTCCAACATGTTGAGCTTGCCTTTCCCCCTCATGCTAGCCAAATTCATTGCACCAAGTAGAGATACTACTTGTGCTTCCAAACACCCTTAAACCAGTTTTGCCATGAGAGTCCACCATATCCACCTATGGATTGAGTAAGATCCATCAAGTAAGTTGTCATCGGTGCAAGCAATAAAAATTGCTCTCTAAATATGTATGACTGATTGGTGTGGAAGAAATAAGCTTTATATGATCGTGTGATATGGAAGTAATAAAAGCGACAGACTGCATAATAAAGTTCCATATCACAAGTGGCAATATAAAGTGACGTTCTTTCACATTAGGATTTTGTGCATCCAACCATAAAAGCGCATGACAACCTCTGCTTCCCTCTGCGAAGGGCCTATCTTTTACTTTTATCTCCTACATTGCATAAGAGTCATGGTGATTTTCACCCTTCCTTTGTACATTTTATCCTTTGGCAAGCACAATATGTTGGAAAGATCTTGGTATACATGGCTAATTGGATGTGAGTTTTCATGAACTATTACTGTTGACATTACCCTTGAGATAAATGTTGGGAGGCAAAACTATAAGCCCCTATCTTTCTCTGTGTCCGATTAAAACTCCATGCCCATAAGTATTGCGTGAGTGTCAGCAATTGTGAAAGATTATATGATAGTTGAGTATGTGGACTTGCTGAAAAGCTCTTATACATTGACTCTTTCCTATGTTATGATAAATTGCAGTTGCTTCAATGACTAAGATTATAGTTTGTTAGTTTCCAATGAAGTTTACCATTCACACTTGATATTGTGATTGAATTATTACTCTAGCATAAGAAATCATATGACAAGAATTATATAAGTTGTTGTTCTAAGAATGATCATGATGCCCTCATGTTCGTATTTTATTTTTATCGACACCTTCATCTCTAAACATGTGGACATATTTTTCGGTTTCAGCTTTTCGCTTGAGGACAAGCGAGTCTAAGCTTGGGGGAGTTGATACGTCCATTTTGCATCATGCTTTTATATCAATATTTATTGCATTATGGGCTGTTATTACACATTATGTCACAATACTTATACCTATTCTCTCTTATTTTACAAGGTTTACATAAAGAGGGAGGATGCCGGCAGCTGGGATTCTGGCTGGAAAAGGAGCAAATATTAGAGACCTATTCTGCACAGCTCCAAAAGTCCTGAAACTTCACGGCTGATGTTTTCCAAATATATAAAAAACATTGAGCGCAAGAACTTCAGAGGGGGGCCACACCCTGCCCACGAGGGTGGGGGCGCGCCCCCTACCTCATGGGCCCCCTGGTGGCCCTCCGGTGACCATCTTCTGCTATATGGACTCTTTCGATGGGAAAATAATCATAAGCCATCTTCTCGGAGGAAACTCCGCCGCCACAAGGCGGAACCTTGGCGGAACCAATCTAGGGTTCTGGCGGGGCTGTTCTGCCGGGGAAACTTCCCTCCCGGAGGGGGAAATCATCACCATCGTCATCACCAACGCTCCTCTCATCGGGAGAGGGCAATCTCCATCAACATCTTCATCAGCACCATCTCATCTCAAAACTTGTATCCAATTCTTGTCTCCAAGTCCGGGATTGGTGCTAGTAGGTTGCTAGTAGTGTTAATTACTCCTTGTAGTTGATGCTAGTTGGTTAATTAGTGGAAGACCATATGTTCAGATCCTATATGCACATTAATACCCCTCTAATTATGAACATGTTTATGCTTTGGAGTAGTTACTTTTGTTCCTGAGGACATGGGAGAAGTCCTGCTATTAATAGTCATGTGAATTTGGTATTCGTTCGATATTTTGATGAGATGTATGTTGTCTTTCCTCTAGTGGTGTTATGTGAACGTCGACTACATGACACTTCACCATTGTTTGGGCCTAGAGGAAGGCATTGGGAAGTAATAAGTAGATGATGGGTTGCTAGAGTGACAGAAGCTTAAACCCTAGTTTATGTGTTGCTTTGTAAGGGGATGATTTGGATCCATATGTTTCATGCTATGGTTAGCTTTACCTTAATACTTTTGTTGTATTTGCGGATGCTTGCAATAGAGGTTAATCATAAGTGGGATGCTTGTCCAAGTAAGGGCAGCACCCAAGCACCGGTCCACCCACATACCAAATTATCAAAGTACCAAGCGCGAATCATGTAAACGTGATGAAAACTAGCTTGACGATATTCCCATGTGTCCTCGGGAGCGCTTTATATCATATAAGAGTTTGTCCAGGCTTGTCCTTTGCTACAAAAGGATTGGGCCACCTTGGTGCACTTTATTTACTTTTGTTACTTATTGCTTGTTACAAATTATCCTATCACAAAACTACCTGTTACCGCTTATTTCAGTACCTGCAGAGAATACCTTGCTGGAAACCGCTTATCATTTCCTTCTGCTCCTCAATGGGTTCGACACTCTTACTTATCGGAAGGACTGCGATAGATCCCCTATACTTGTGGGTCATCAGTAGCGTGCCGATGGCGATCACATCAACCTTGGAACCATTTCTGACGCGCATTGTCACCTCGTCCTTAGCCAATCTTCGTTTAATCTATAGCCCCTGTTTCGAGTTGCAAATATGAGCAACAGAACCAATATCAAATACCCAGGTGCTACTACAAGCATTAGTCAGGTACACATCAATAACATGTATATCAAATATACCTTTTGAAGGAAATATGCCCTAGAGGCAATAATAAAGTTATTATTTATTTCCTTATATCATGATAAATGTTTATTATTCATGCTAGAATTGTATTAACCGGAAACATGATACATGTGTGAATACATAGACAAACAGAGTGTAACTAGTATGCCTCTACTTGACTAGCTCGTTGATCAAAGATGGTTATGTTTCCTAGCCATAGACAAAGAGTTGTCATTTGATTAACTGGATCACATCATTAGGAGAATGATGTGATTGACTTGACCCATTCCGTTAGCTTAGCACTTGATCATTTAGTTTGTTGCTATTGCTTTCTTCATGACTTATACATGTTCCTATGATTATGAGATTATGCAACTCCCGTTTACCGGAGGAACACTTTGTGTGCTACCAAATGTCACAACGTAACTGGGTGATTATAAAGGTGCTCTACAGGTGTCTCCGAAGGTACTTGTTGGGTTGGCATATTTCAAGATTAGGATTTGTCACTCCGATTGTCGGAGAGGTATCTTTGGGCCCACTCGGTAATACACATAACTTAAGCCTTGCAAGCATTGCAACTAATGAGTTAGTTACGTGATGATGTGTTATGGAACGAGTAAAGAGACTTGCCGGTAACGACATTGAACTAGGTATTGAGATACCGACGATCAAATCTCGGGCAAGTAACATACCGATGACAAAAGGAACAATGTATGTTGTTATGCGGTTTGACCGATAAAGATCTTCGTAGAATATGTAGGAGCCAATATGAGCATCCAGGTTCCGCTATTGGTTATTGACCGGAGACGTGTCTCGGTCATGTCTACATAGTTCTCGAACCCGTAGGGTCCGCACGCTTAAAGTTTGATGATAGTTATATTATGAGTTTATGGTTTTTGATGTACCGAAGATAGTTAGGAGTCCCGGATATGATCGCAGACATGAGGAGGAGTCTCGAAATGGTCGAGACATAAAGATCAATATATTGGACGACTATGTTCGGACACCGGAATGGTTTCGGGGAGTTTCGGGCATATACCGGAGTACCGGGGGTTACCGGAACCCCCCGGGGAGACTAATGGGCCTATTGGGCCCTAATGGAGAAGAGGAGGGGCGGCCAAAGGGCAGCCGCGCGCCCCCTGCCCCCTAGTCCGAATTGGACAAGGAGGGGGGCGGCGCCCCCCTTTCCTTTCCCCCTCTCTCTCCTTCCCTCTCCTCTCCTACTCCCATATGGAAAGGGGGAGTCCTACTCCCGGTGGGAGTAAGACTCCTCATGGGGCGCGCCTAGGGTGGCCGGCCCCCTCCTCCGCCTCCACTCCTTTATATACGGGGAGGGAGGCACCCCTTGGAGACACAGCAATTGATCTCTTGGATCTTTTAGCCGTGTGCGGTGCCCCTCTCCACCATAGTTCACCTCGATAATATCGGTGCTTAGGCGAAGCCCTACGACGGTAGAACATCAACATCGTCACCACGCCGTCGTGCTGACGGAACTCTCCCTCAAAGCTCGGCTGGATCGGAGTTCAAGGGACGTCATCGAGTTGAACGTGTGCAGAACTCGGAGGTGTCGTGCGTTTGGTACTTGATCGGTCGGATCGTGAAGACGTACGACTACATCAACCGCGTTGTGCTAACGCTTCCACTTTCGGTCTATGAGGGTACGTGGACACACTCTCCCCTCTCGTTGCTATGCATCACCATGATCTTGCGTGTGCGTAGGAATTTTTTTGAAATTACTATGTTCCCCAACAGTGGTATCAGAGCCTGGTTTTATACGTTGATGTTATATGCATGAGTAGAACACAAGTGAGTTGTGGGTGATACAAGTCATACTGCTTACCAGCATGTCATACTTTGGTTCGGCGGTATTGTTGGATGAAGCTGCCCGAACCGACATTACGCGTACGCTTACGCGAGACTGGTTCTACCGACGTGCTTTGCACACAGGTGGCTGGCGGGTGTCAGTTTCTCCAACTTCAGTTGAACCGAGTGTAGCTATGTCTGGTCCTTGATAAAGTTAAAACAGCACTAACTTGACGAACTATCGTTGTGGTTTTGATGCGTAGGTAAGAACGGTTCTTGCTCACCCCGTAGCAGCCACGTAAAACTTGCAACAACAAAGTAGAGGACGTCTAACTTGTTTTTGCAGGGCATGTTGTGATGTGATATGCTCAATACATGATGCTATATTTTATGTATGAGATGATCATGTTTTGTAACCAAGTTATCGGAAACTGGCAGGAGCCATATGGTTGTCACTTTATTGTATGCAATGCAATCGCCCTATAATTGCTTTACTTTATCACTAAGCGGTAGCGATAGTCGTAGAAGCAATAGTTGGCAAGACGACAACGATGCTACGATGGAGATCAAGATGTCACACTGGTGATGATGGTGATCATGACGGTGCTTCGGAGATAGAGATCACAAGCACAAGATGATGATGGCCATATCATATCACTTATATTGATTGCATGTGATGTTTATCTTTTATGCATCTTATTTTGCTTTGATTGATGGTAGCATTATAAGATGATCTCTCACTAAATTTCAAGATAAAAGTGTTCTCCCTGAGTATGCACCGTTGCCAAAGTTCGTCGTGCCCAGACACCACGTGATGATCGGGTGTGATAAGCTCTGTGTCCATCTACAACGGGTGCAAGGCAGTTTTGCACACATAGAATACTCAGGTTAAACTTGACGAGCCTAGCATATGCAGATATGGCCTCGGAACACTGAGATCGAAAGGTCGAGCGTGAATCATATAGTAGATATGATCAACATAATGATGTTCACGATTGAAAACTACTCCATTTCACGTGATGATCGGTTATGGTTTAGTTGATTTGGATCACGTGATCACTTAGATGATTAGAGAGATGTCTATCTAAGTGGGAGTTCTTAAGTAATATGGTTAATTGAACTTAAATTTATCATGAACTTAGTACCTGATAGTATTTTGCATGTCTATGTTTATTGTAGATAGATGGTTCGTGCTGTTGTTCCGTTGAATTTTAATGCGTTCCTTGAGAAAGCAAAGTTGAAAGATGATGGTAGCAATTACACGGATTGGGTCCGTAACTTGAGGATTATCCTCATTGCTGCATGATACGTCTCCAACGTATCTATAATTTTTGATTGTTCCATGCTATACTATATCCTATTTTGGACATTATTGGGCTTTATTATACACTTTTATATTATTTTTGGGACTAACCTATTAACCGGAGGCCGAGCCCAGAATTACTGTTTTTTTGCCTATTTCAGAGTTTTGCAGAAAAAGAATATCAAACGGAGTCCAAACGGAATGAAACCTTCGGGAACGTGATTTTCGGAACAAACGTGATCCAGAGGACTTGGACCCTATGTCAAGACATCAACCAGGAAGGCACAAGGTAGGGGGTGCGCCTACCCCCCCCCCCCAGGCGCGCCCTCCACCCTCGTGGGGCCCATGTTGCTCCACCGACGTACTCCTTACTCCTATATATACCTACGTACCCCCAAACTACCAGATACAGAGCCAAAACCCTAATTCCACCGCCATAACTTTCTGTATCCGCGAGATCCCATCTTGGGGCCTTTTCCGGAGCTCCGCCGGAGGGGGTAACGATCACGGAGGGCTTCTACATCAACACCATAGCCTCTCCGATGAAGTGTGAGCAGTTTACTTCAGACCTTCGGGTCCATAGTTATTAGCTAGATGGCTTCTTCTCTCTTTTTGGACCTCAATACAAAGTTCTCCCCCTCTCTTGTGGAGATCTATTCGATAAATCTTCTTTCGCGGTGTGTTTGTTGAGACCGATGAATTGTGGGTTTATGATCAAGTTTATCTATAAACAATATTTGAATATTCTCTGAATTCTTTTATGTATGATTGGTTATCTTTGCAAGTCTCTTCGAATTATTAGTTTGGTTTGGCCTACTAGATTGATCTTTCTTGCAATGGGAGAAGTGCTTAGCTTTGGGTTCAATCTTGTGGTGTCCTTTCCCAGTGACAGTAGGGGCAGCAAGGCACATATTGTATTGTTGCCATCGAGGATAACAAGATGGGGTTTATATCATATTGCATGAGTTTATCCCTCTACATCATGTCATCTTGCTTAAAGCGTTACTCTGTTCTCTTGAACTTAATACTCTAGATGCATGCTGGATAGCGGTCGGTGTGTGGAGTAATAGTAGTAGATGCAGGCAGGAGTCGGTCTACTTGTCTTCGACGTGATGCCTATATACATGATCATACCTAGATATTCTCATAACTATGCTCAATTCTGTTAATTGCTCAACAGTAATTTGTTCACCCACCATAATACTTATGCTCTCGAGAGAAGCCACTAGTGAAACCTATGGCCCCTGGGTCTATTTTCCATCATATTAATCTTCCAATACTTAGTTATTTCCTTTTCCATTTATTTTACTTGCATCTTTATTTCTCTTTATCATAAAATTACCAAAAATATTATCTTATCATATCTATCAGATCTCACTCTCGTAGGTGACCGTGAGGGGATTGACAACCCCTTTATCGTGTTGGTTGCGAGGAGTTTATTTGTTTGTGTAGGTGTGAGGGACTCATGCATGGTCTCCTACTGGATTGATACCTTGGTTCTCAAAAACTGAGGGAAATACTTACGTTGCTCTGCTGCATCACCCTTTCCTCTTCAACGGAAAACCAACGCAGTGCTCAAGAGGTAGCAAGAAGGATTTCTGGCGCCGTTGCTGGGGAGTCTACGCAAAAGTCAACATACCAAGTACCCATCACAAACCCTTATCTCCCGCATTACATTATTTTCCATTTGCCTCTTGTTTTCCTCTCCCCCACTTCACCCTTGCCTTTTTATTCGCCCTCTCTCTTTCCGTCCTCCTCCTCTTTCTCTACTCGCCTCTTTTTGCCCGTCTCTTGTTTGCTTGTATGTTGGTTTGCTTGTCGTTATGGCTAGTCCCCTATCTTCTCCGTTGTCTCCCGAAAATGAAGTTCTTAATTTTAAGCAAAGGGAAGGAGAAAACCTAAAAGACGCTTGGTATAGAATTTGCAATGCTCAAAATAGATCTACTAGGAAGCAATCTACTTCTATTCTTCTCCGCAATTTTTATGTAGGTGTTATTCCTTGGCACAGATATGTCCTTGATACCATTACCGGAGGGAATTTCTTGGGTATCCACACTTTTGATTCCTATAATGCTATGATAGATTTGTTTGGCTCACCCCCTCTTTTGGTTAACGGAACTATGTTAACTTTGGAGCATGTAATGCAAAAACTTGAAATTATTGAAAATAAAGTTGCTACCGTAGAGTTAATTGAAAATTTCGATAAAAAGATCCACAACCAAATTACTCAATATGGATCTAAAGTAGGAGTCACTTTGAAAAATATTAAGGAGAAGGAACCCATAGTTAATGAAAGAATAAATCATGATTCCACTAGAATCGATAAACTTGAGGGTATCATTGCCAACTTGGGAACCACTTTTTATTCCGTAAAGAATACTCCAAGTCCTTCAACTAAAATTTCCAAGCTTATGTATGTTCCTAAAAATAAGGGTGAATCCTCTAGCAAAGAAACTGCGGATCTCAAATCTATAAGTATTCATCCTAATCTTTTTGCTATCATTAAGGAACCATTTGCTACTAATGATTTTTTTTGATTTTGTGCCTAGAAGTTTGATTATTGATAAAAGGAAAGAAACTCCTAAAGGTGATAGATGTCTCATTAAATAATTACCAACTAAAGATACCTAGATCTATCGTCGCTTTTATGCCTAGCTAGGGGCGTTAAACGATAGCGCTTGTTGGGAGGCAACCCAATTTTATTTTTATTCCTTGCTTTTTGCTCCTGTTAGTAATAAATAATTTATCTAGCCTCTGTTTTGGTTGTGTTTTTTGTGTTTAATTAGTGTTTGTGCCAAGTAGAACCGTTGGGAAGACTTGGGGGAAATCTTTTTAATCTTGCTGTAAAAAACAGAAACTTTAGCGCTCACGAGAATTGCTGTCATTTTTATTTGGAAAGTGATATTTAGTTAATTTTTTTTAATATTATTAATAGATAAATTCCTCACGTCCAGAAATTTATTTTATAATTTTTGGGATTCCAGATCTTGCGTTAGCTACAGATTACTACAGACTGTTCTATTTTTGACAGATTCTGTTTTTCGTGTGTTGTTTGCTTATTTTAATGAATCTATGGCTAGTAAAATAGTTTATAAACCATAGAGAAGTTGGAATACAGTAGGTTTAACACCAATATAAATAAAGAATGAGTTCATTACAGTACCTTGAAGCGGTGTTTTGTTTGCTTTCGCTAACGAAGCTCACGAGATTTTCTACTTTAAGTTTTGTGTTGTGAAGTTTTCAAGTTTTGGGTAAAGATTTGATGGACTATAGAACAAGGAGTGGCAAGAGCCTAAGCTTGGGGATTCCCATGGAACTCCCAAGATAATCTAAGGACACATAAAATCCAAAGCTTGGGGATGCCCCGGAAGGCATCCCCTCTTTCGTCTACTTCCATCAGTAACTTTACTTGGAGCTATATTTTTATTTACCACATGATATGTGTTTTGCTTGGAGCGTCTTGTATTATTTGAGTCTTTATTTGCTAGTTTTCCACAATCATCCTTGTTGTACACACCTTTTGAGAGAGGCACACATGATTCGGAAATTGTTAGAATACTCTATATGCTTCACTTATATCTTTTGAGTTATATAGTTTTTGCTCTAGTGCTTCACTTATATATTTTAGAGCACGTTGGTGGATTTGTTTTATAGAAACCATTGTTCTCTCATGATCCATAGATTATTTTGAGAGCCCTACAAAACAGCATGGTAAATCGCTTTAATTATGTTAGGCATTCAAGATTAATAATAAAATTTTCTTAGTGAGTGTGTTGAATACTATGAGAAGTTTGATACATGATAATTGTTTTGAGATATGGAGATGGTGATATTAGAGTAATGCTAGTTGAGTAGTTGTTAATTTGAGAAATACTTGTGTTAAAGTTTGTGATTCCCGTAGCATGCACGTATGGTGAACCGTTATGTGATGAAGTCCGAGCATGATTTATTTATTGATTGTCTTCCTTATGAGTGTCGGTCAGGGACGAGCGATGGTCTTTTCCTACCAATCTATCCCCCTAGGAGCATGCGCGTAATACTTTGCTTTGATAACTTGTAGATTTTTGCAATAAGTATATGAGTTCTTTATGACTAATGTTGAGTCCATGGATCATATGCACTCTCACCCTTCCACCATTGCTAGCCTCTCTAATACCGCACACCTTTCGCCGGTATCATACACCCACCATATATCTTCCTCAAAACAGCCACCATACCTACCTATCATGGCATTTTCATAGCCATTCCGAGATATATTGCCATGCAACTTACCACCGTTCATGACACGCTCCATCATTGTCATATTGCTTTGCGTGATCATGTAGTTGACATTGTATTCGTGGCAAAGCCACCGATCATAATTATTTCATACATGTCACTCTTGATTCATTGCATATCCCGGTACACCGCCGGAGGCATTTACATAGAGTCATATTTTGTTCTAAGTATTGAGTTGTAAGTAAATAAAAAAGTGTGATGATCATCATTTTTAAAGCATTGTCCCAAGTGAGGAAAGGATGATGGAGACTATGATTCCCCCACAAGTCGGGAAGAGACTCCGGACTAAAAAAAGGCCATAAAAAAGAGAAAAGGCCCAAATAAAAAAATGAGAGAAAAAGAGAGAAGGGACAATGCTACTATCCTTTTACCACACTTTTGCTTCAAAGTAGCACCAAGATCTTCATAAGAGAGTCTCCTATGTTATCACTTTCATATGCTAGTGGGAATTTTTCATTATAGAACTTGGCTTGTATATTCCAATGATGGGCTTCTTAAAATTCACCCTGTGCATTCGGTTTATTCGGTTTACATGGTTCGATTTATACGGTTTTTCAGTTTGTACGGTATTAATACTTCGGTAAATATGGTATGAAATTAAAATACGGTTTGGTTTTGATATATACCAAATTATTTTGGTATGGTTTCGGTATATACCATAAAAACCAAAGTTGACGCGAATTTGGAAATGACGTAATAATAATTAGCAAATTTATGACTCAAAACACATACTATTCTACACAAATAGTATATGACTATATATATAAGTATATGCATGCATTGATTCATCTGTTGATGGTTATGGACGTGCTTAGCATTTTAAAAATAGAAAAATGACTATGTTACAAGAAAAAATTACGTGCTTAGTAGTGCATTTGACTCATGTACAAGAAAAATGACAACTTGTATGGTTGTTCATCTCAAGAAATATAAATTTATTTTTTACTTCGATTTATTTGGTTAACCGTTCGGTTTTCCGGTATATACCATAAAAACCAAGTTCAAATCGGTATGAAAAGTTCATACCATACCAAAACCAGAAACCATAAAAACCATAAAATTGGTTCGGTTCGGTTTATTTTCGGTATGGTTTTTCGGTTCGGTTTTTAAATGCATAGAGTGACTTAAAATGCCCTAGATCTTCGTGAGCAAGCTGTTGGAAATATGCCCTAGAGGCAATAATAAAATGGTTATTATTATATTTCCTTGTTCATGATAATTGTCTATTGTTCATGCTATAATTGTGTTATCCGGAAATCGTAATACATGTGTGAATACATAGACCACAACATGTCCCTAGTGAGCCTCTAGTTGACTAGCTCGTTGATCAATAGATGGTTACGGTTTCCTGACCATGGACATTGGATGTCATTGATAACGGGATCACATCATTAGGAGAATGATGTGATGGACAAGACCCAATCCTAAGCATAGCGCAAGATCGTGTAGTTCGTCTGCTAAAGCTTTTCTAATGTCAAGTATCTTTTCCTTAGACCATGAGATTGTGCAACTCCCGGATACTGTAGGAATACTTTGGGTGTGCCGAACGTCACAATGTAACTGGGTGACTATAAAGGTGCACTATGGGTATATCTGAAAGTGTCTGTTGGGTTGGCATGAATCGAGACTGGGATTTGTCACTCCGTATGACGGAGAGGTGTCTCTAGGCCCGCTCGGTAAGACATCATCATAATGAGCTCAATGTGACTAAGGGTTGGTCACGGGATGATGTGTTACGCAACGAGTAAAGTGACTTGCCGGTAACGAGATTGAACGAGGTATTGGAATACTGACGATCGAATCTCGGGCGAGTAACGTACCGATTAACAAAGGGAATTGTATACGGGATTGCTTGAATCCTTGACATCGTGGTTCATCCGATGAGATCATCATGGAACATGTGGGAGTCAACATGGGTATCCAGATCCCGCTGTTGGTTATTGGCCGGAGAGTTGTCTTGGTCATGTCTGCATGGTTCCCGAACCCGTAGGGTCTACACACTTAAGGTTCAATGACGCTAGGGTTATTAGGAAGACTTGTATGTGATTACCGAATGTTGTTCGGAGTCCCGGATGAGATCCCGGACGTCACGAGGAGTTCCAGAATAGTCCAGAGGTGAAGATTTATATATGGGAAGTCATCATATGGTCACCGGAAATATTCTGGGGTATACCGGTATTGTACCGGGACCACCGGAGGGGTTCCGGTGGTCCATCGGGAGGGTCCACCTGCCCCGGAGGGCCTTATGGGCTATAGGTGGAAGGGAACCAGCCCCAAGTGGGCTGGGGCGCCAAACCCCCCTAGGGCCCATGCGCCTAGGGTTGGGGGGAACCCTAAAGGGCCCCCCCTTGGCTTGGGGGGCAAGCCGACGTGCCCCCCTCCCCTCTAGATCCCATCTAGAGGGGCCGGCCCCCTTCCCCCTTCTCCCTATAAATAGAGGGGTGAGGGGAGGGCTGCAGCACCACATCCAAGGCGTAGCCCCTCCCCTCCCCAACACCTCTCCTCCTCCGCGTGAGCTTGGCGAAGCCCTGCCGGAGAACTGCCACTCCATCACCACCACGACGTCGTGCTGCTGTTGGAGCCTTCTTCCTCAACCTCTCCCTCCTCCTTGCTAGATCAAGGCGCAGAAGACGTCACCGGGCTGCACGTGTGTTGAATGCGGAGGCACCGTTATTCGGTGCTTAGATCGGATTAGGCCGCGATCTGAATCGCTACGTGTACGACTCCTCCAACCGCGTTCTTGCAACGCTTCTGACTCGCGATCTTCAAGGGTATGAAGATGCACTCCCTTCTCTCTTGTTGCTAGTTACTCCATAGATTGATCTTGGTGATGTGTAGAATTTTTTTTAATTTCTGCAATGATCCCCAACACAAGCGAGTTGGATGCACACCCACTTAGTTCTTTTTGTTGAGCTTTCATATACCTATAGCTCTAGTGCATCCGTTGCATGTCAATCCCTACTCGCTCACATTGATATCTATTAATGGGCATCTCCATAGCCCATTGATACGCCTAGTTGATGTGAGACTACATTCCCCCTTTTTATCTTCTCCACAACCACCATTCTATTCCACCTATAGTGCTATGTCCATGGCTCACGCTCATGTATTGCGTGAAGATTCAAAAAGTTTGATAACACTAAAAGTATGAAACAATTGCTTGGCTTTTCATCGGTGTTGTGCATGATTTAAATACTTTGTGTGGTGAAGATGGAGCATAGCCAGACTATATGATTTTGTAGGGATAACTTTCTTTGGCCATGTTATTTTGAAGAGACATAATTGCTTAGTTAGTATGCTTGAAGTATTATTGTTTCTATGCCAATATTGAACTTTTGTCTCAGATCTAAATATTCATACCACAATTAAGAAGAATTACATTGAAATTATGCCAAGTAGCATTCCACATCAAAAATTCTGTTTTTATCATTTACCTACTCGAGGACGAGCAAGAATTAAGCTTGGGGATGCTTGATACGTCTCCAACGTGTCTATAATTTTTTATTGTTCCATGCTATATTATATCCTGTTTTGGACATAATTGGGCTTTATTGTACACTTTTATATTATTTTTGGGACTAACCTATTAACCGGAGGCCCAGCCCAGAATTGCTATTTTTTGCCTATTTCAGAGTTTCGCAGAAAAAGAATATCAAATGGAGTCCAAACGGAATGAAACCTTCGGGAACATGATTTTCGAAACAAACGTGATCCAGAGGACTTGGACCCTACGTCAAGACATCAACCAGGAAAGCACGAGGTAGGGGGGCGCGCCTACCCCCCCCCCTCCCAGGCGCGCCCTCCACCCTCGTGGGGCCCATGTTGCTCCACCTACGTACTCCTTCCTCCTATATATACCTACGTACCCCCAAACTACCAGATACGGAGCCAAAACCCTAATTCCACCACCGTAACTTTTGGTATCCCCGAGATCCCATCTTGGGGTCTTTTCCGAAGCTCCGTCGGAGGGGGTATCGATCACGGAGGGCTTCTACATCAACACCATAGCCTCTTCGATGAAGTGTGAGCAGTTTACTTCAGATCTTCGGGTCCATAGTTATTAGCTAGATGGCTTCTTCTCTCTTTTTGGATCTCAATACAAAGTTCTCCCCCTCTCTTGTGGAGATCTATTCGATGAAATCTTCTTTCGCGCTGTGTTTGTTGAGACCAATGAATTGTGGGTTTATGATCAAGTTTATCTATGAACAATATTTGAATCTTCTCTGAATTCTTTTATGTATGATTGGTTATCTTTGCAAGTCTCTTCGAATTATCAGTTTGGTTTGGCCTACTAGATTGATCTTTCTTGCAATGGGAGAAGTGCTTAGCTTTGGGTTCAATCTTGCGGTGTCCTTTCCCAGTGACAGTAGGGGCAGCAAGGCACGTATTGTATTGTTGCCATCGAGGATAACAAGATGGGGTTCATATCATATTGCATGAGTTTATCCCTCTACATCATGTCATCTTGCTTAAAGCGTTACTCTGTTCTCTTGAACTTAATACTCTAGATGCATGCTGGATAGCGGTCGATGTGTGGACTAATAGTAGTAGATGCAGGCAGGAGTCGGTCTACTTGTCTTGGACGTGATGCCTATATACATGATCATACCTAGATATTCTCATAACTATGCTCAATTCTGTCAATTGCTCAACAACAATTTGTTCACCCACCGTAATACTTATGCTCTCGAGAGAAGCCACTAGTGAAACCTATGGCCCCCGGGTCTATTTTCCATCATATTAATCTTCCAATACTTAGTTATTTCCTTTGACATTTATTTTACTTGCATCTTTATTTCTCTTTATCATAAAATTACCAAAAATATTATCTTATCATATCTATCAGATCTCACTCTCGTAGGTGACGTGAAGGGATTGACAACCCCTTTATCGCGTTGGTTGCGAGGAGTTTATTTGTTTGTGTAGGTGCGAGGGACTCATGCGTGGCCTCCTACTGGATTGATACCTTGGTTCTTAAGAAATGAGGGAAATACTTGCGCTGCTCTGCTGCATCACCCTTTCCTCTTCAAGGGTAAACCAACGCAGTGCTCAAGAGGTAGCACTGCACAGAAGAATTACGTCCTGAAAGCACCGCTAAGTGTCAAACCTGTTGCAGGAGTGACGGTGTCCTGGACTAGGGGGTACTCACCACGTCATCTCCCGGTCTGTTAGATTGGGCCGAGGACCCCCATGGCCGTATACTCATGGGCCAGTTCGGACAGCTGCCGCATACATGGAAGATTCCACAAGACTTGGCGATCAAGACAAGGACTCCTCCCCACCGGCGTATTCGGCTAGGACTCTTGTTATCCTAGGCCTCTGGTGCATTATATAAACCGAGGCCAGGCTAGTCGATAGAGGATATATACAACAATCATACCATAGGCTAGCTTCTAGGGTTTAGCCTCCTTGATCTCATGGTAGATCTACTCTTGTACTACCCATATCATCAAGAATAAATCGAGCAGGACATAGGGTTTTACCTCCATCAAGAGGGCCCGAACCTGGGTAAAACATCATGTCCCCTGCCTCCTGTTACCATCCGCCTTAGACGCACAGTTCGGGACCCCCTACCTGAGATCCGCCGGTTTTGACACCGACATTGGTGCTTTCATTGAGAGTTCCGCTGTGCGATCGGCAAAAGGATCGTTGGCTCGTCTGCAGGTCAACTGCGATGCCGGCATCTTCGTCGCCGGCTCGACTGGTCACCTTGGCTCGACCGAGGACCGTGCTCCATCTCCAATCATCATGTTCGGACGAGGGCCTTCATCAACATCAACTCTGATCTCTATCAAGATCATGGAGGAATCATCCATGGAGCTCGGGGGCTCAACGTCAACATTGCCCTCGGGCGACCGTGTTGTTTTTCCGAACAGCAAAGTTGTATCTGCTGCCACCACCTCTTAGAGTATCACTTTGACGATCTCTTTGGTGGAATTGTGTGGAATTGAGTCCACAACAACCCTGGAAAATTTCGTCAAGTTCCGATGGAGGAATCTCTGGCAATCCACGATATACCGGAGCCCTGTCAAATCTGGACGGGAATCTGGATGAGTTTAGGGCGTGGTGTTCAGCTTCTAGCTCGGATGTCCTTTGAAAGATCCAACCGTTGGTCGGCTGTGGAATTCCTATATCTACCACCTCTAAAAATTTCAGCTTGATCCGACCGTCCAAACTCCGGGAACCTTCTGATTAGTGCATCACTTTTCGGATCTGTTTTCTGCGCGAAAACGAATCCGACCCGAGTTCGTCTTTTTTATGAACGGGATTTCGGACATCCCTTTTGAAGGAAGTTTTGTGGGGATTGTGTTTTGTTCCCGAACACATCCCACTAACTTTAAAGATCTTTTGAACATGATCTTCAACATCATGCTGGTGTCAAACCAGCCCGGCAATATTGCTCCACGGCAGCCGACCTGCGCTAGACACGTCGTCATTTTGTTGAGCCGAGCTCAACTTCTTCGGATCATCATCTCGGCAAGCCGAACAAGAGTCCGGCATCGCGAAGGATAAATCATCACCAACATCGCCGCCCCACGGATTACACGGAGCGAGCATACCGGCATCGCCGCACGATCGCTTCATCAAGCCGACATCGACCACGTCACGACCTGCATCGGCAGGGCCACGCTATTACTTCTTCAAGCTGGTATCCATCACGCCGACCTACTTCGACTCATCGGCTGACATCGAGGCTTCGACATCTCGGCTGGACCGGGGCTTCGCCATCTCTTCATCAACCTACTCCGGACACTTTGGTGTCACTAGCCGACCAGCTCCGTCGCGTTAGCTGGACCGAGGGCTTTGCCTCGGCGAGCCAACCTTTGCCAGCATGTCCATGCCGTCGTTTTATTGCCCATCAGGCAATGGTTGTGCGGATCGAGTCCCAATTTTGGGAATCACCTTCCTTCGGATTGCTAGAACAAATAAACCAGGTGCTATTAATCCCAGTATTTTTTGCTTGTTTGGGTTCATTTTTCCCAAAGAATTATTACTCTGGTTTGTCCATCATATGTACACAGGTCTATCAAATGGTGGCCGCATTAACGACAGTCGCACGATGGTTCGTTCAGTTTCCGTACATAGTCCGGCGAAAGCCGCATCCGGAGCTCGGACCGACCTGTGAATTCAGGCTTTGCCATGCCTTTACCGCATCACGCCGACGCCCTGCATCGACATTGACTTCGGCGCCAGGCCATATTTCTTTTATTACTCACTTTGCATAAATTATTTATTATGCAACAATTTTTTAATTATCATTATTACTATTATCTCTGGTTTGCACTATTTTTTGTGCACAGGAAAATGATCCGGGGACTTCGACGTCACTCTGCCGGTCTGCATTGACCGTGCTATGTCACCACTTCGGCGTGTCGAGCTCTCCGCTCCGCCACCTCGGGACCGGCTTGGGGGATGGAACCTTGTCCCACATCAAGCTCGAACCGCGTCATCAATACCGAACACATTAACCAGCTAAGTCGCTTTCATGCTCAAAGCTTTAATTTCTAACTTGTGTTCGGTTCGACCAAGCATTATACTTTTTTGGAAAAAAGTTGCTTGTAAAAAATTTCCTTGTCCAAACTTTGTTTGTGACGCATAAATTCAAATACCCAATTCACTTGGGGGCTTCCTTCATGAAGCTTTTCCTCTTGCATATGATTATACTTGTACGGCTTCGTTCCTTGTTCGTGTATTAGCCACAATATGCACCATATTGACTTAAGCGATTTGCAAGCTGGGTTGCCTCGCTCCTGTGTTTACCCCTACGTTCTCGATTGTTCGGCTAGGGAGTAAAGGGAGCACCTCTGCGATTGTCATGATCAGGTCATCCTAGCTGGACCTCAGACTAGGTGAATCCGAAAGCTAACGCTCTTATAGTTTTCAATGATGGTCGGCACACAACGGAACTCATGAGTATAAAAAATCTATTGCACAAGTCTCATAATAGCAATGAGCACCGAAGAAAGGTATCGGTGGGGGTACTATTTTCTTCGAAGATGCTTCTTGCACTTCGCAATAATATAGCATAAGTTCCCTGAGCGCGCTTTGTCTATTACAGCCTTATGGCCTGATTGCCTGGTTATTGGAAACACTGTCGATATTCTCGACAGATGGAGTACATAACACTTTTAGGTCCTTGACCGAAGAGGGAGAAGCCGACGGTCGGTTAAGACGCGTTTAAAGTTCGGTTGAACATAGATATGATATAAGTACTTCGGTACATGCAATCATTCTTTTACCCAAGTCACTTGGGGGCTCTTAAATTTATATGAGCCGTTTTATGATAAGTGTTCTTCTTCTTAGTCGTTGCAAAGTTTTATTATTATTATTATTATCTATCACTTCTTTTTCGACACGAGTGTGTGGTCGCTAGCCGGGGAGCCTAATTTCTCTCTCAAAGACGCTAGAGTTTAGTTTGCTAAACTGGCCTAGTGAGAAGTACTCCGCCCTCGGGATAGGAGGTTGAAGCCGTAGGCTGACCCGCTTGAAGTCTTGAGATAGGATGTATCATGTTAAAGCACGACAGAAGCACTTCTTTTGCTAAGGCCAATTTTTGGATTGGCGCCGAACACTTGATCTTGTTCGGACGTCAAGTTTTTACTGACGTTTTTTGGTTTTCCAAGCTTATGGAACTTTTAAACTATTTGTGTGTTTTCAGCACAAGTCTCGCAGTGCAACGCCGGACACCTTTAGAGATTCGGCAAAAACATTCTCGGATATTGCTATATATGCATCGGTTTCGAATTGTGTCTTCGGTCAATAGTTGGGTTGCCCGGCTCCTGCGCTTGCCTCCTATGTTCCACTTTGTTCGGCTAGGTGTGCAAAGGGAGAACCACTGCGATTGTGCTTCCAGCTCACACAGTTAAGCACCTCAGTGGAGAAAGCCGAAAACTGACTGTCACAATAAGCATAAACTGGTCAGCGATCCGATGACGGTGTTAAATGACGGGCCATTAATAACAATGGCCGCAGTGTTTACGGCTTGACCTCAACTGTCGCTGAACACCACCGGGGGCTATTAACTGGCCTCCCAAACTAAATCCTCGATATTTTGCTCTTACATTGGAGCTGAGGTTTCATGATCATGCTTAGCATGACAACCCAAAGAAAGGAACCGATGGCGGGACTATTTTCTTTGGAAGACATTTCTTCTGTTAAACAGTAATATAACATATCTCTCTGCGTACCTTTGTTTATAAAACCGTATGGCTAGATTGCCTTGTTTGTTGTAAATCTTTGCCCTCATAAAGGCTTTATATAGTAGGACAAACACTCCTCGACTATTGGCCGAGGAGGTGGAAGCCGATGGTCGGTCAACAAAGTTATGTACAATGTGGATCCGAGCATTAATGACGTAAAGTACTTGGATACATAGAGTCATTACACATAATTTGTGATTTTACTATGGATATCAATCCTTAATTCGGCCACCCGTGCCCGCATTAAGGCTCGGGGGCTACTAGGCTTCGGGCTTATTATTCACAAATATTAAAGGGGCACATCGATCCCCTGATCTGGTGTTGCCACCCGACCAGTGTCTCGGGGGCTACTGCATTGCCTGTCCAATGCAGAAAATTTTAAGTGTAATACAGTTTCCGAGGAGATTTTGATCCTCGGGTTGGTCGGCCGCACCCAACCTGAGTCTCGAGGACTGAGCATGCCGCTTTTTGTGTCCCGAAGTATTCTGCCAAGCTAGGACTTGATCCTCAGACCGATTTTGCAAATCAACCTGAGTCTTAGCAGCTACTGGGATCAGCGGTCTTATGTCATCATTCATGTGCATCTCGGGTTTTAGACCAATACCCACCTTGAGGGCTACTGGCTATATATCTCGGCAGAGAATAAATTGCACCAATCAAAAATATTGACAAAAATCGGCCCACATTCGGGGTGGTGCACCACCTCGGAAGCAGTCCGGCATAAAGCTCGGGCGCTAGTGGCTGGCTCCATAGAGGGCATTTCCGGCATTAAGCTCGGCTAAACTCCTTCAAACTTCTTTGAACCAAGGTGATTTACGACACCTCGGAACAGTCTGGCGTTGGAGCTCGGATACATAATCCAGCGTTGGAGCTCGGATACAGTCCGGTGTTGGAGCTCGGATACATAGTCCAGCGTTGGAGCTCGGATACATTCCGGCGTTAGAGCTGGGAAGCGGTCCGGCATTGGTGCTCGGCTGCAAAAGATACCTCGAATGCAGTCTGGCGTTGGAGCTCGGACGCAAGAGGACGCTGCCGCCCGGGAACAACTTCAAACCCGAGGTATGGCATAAAAATAACAAGGCATTGATAAAGGCCGGAAACTTAAAGGGGCTCCTCGGATACCCGACGTGTAAACTCGTCGAATGCATTTCAGTGATCCTCAAGATCGAAGATGAGAAGATTTGTTGAACCAGTTTTCAAGACCGACGACCGAAGATGAAGAACGGTTCGGAAGAATCTAGGAGCGTCCCTAACTTGAAGACCGGTTCAGGGGGCTACTGACGGTGTCCTGGACTAGGGGGTACTCACCACGTCATCTCCGATCTGTTAGATTGGGCCGAGGACCCCCATGGTCGTATACTCATGGGCCAGTTTAGACAGCTGCCGCATACATGGAAGATTCCACAAGACCTGGCGATCAAGACAAGGACTCCTCCCCACCGGCATATTCGGCTAGGACTCTTGTTATCCTAGGCATCTGGTGCATTATATAAACCAAGGACAGGCTAGTCGATAGAGGATATATACAACAATCATACCATAGGCTAGCTTCTAGGGTTTAGCCTCCTTGATCTCGTGGTAGATCTACTCTTGTACTACTCATATCATCAAGAATAAATCGAGCAGGACGTAGGGTTTTACCTCCATTAAGAGGGCCCGAACCTGGGTAAAACATCGTGTCCCCTGCCTCCTGTTACCATCCGCCTTAGACGCACAGTTCGGGACCCCCTACCCGAGATCCGCCGGTTTTGACACCGACAAGGAGCAACACCAGATGTTATGAACACCTGGCAGAGCAAAGCTGATGACTACTCGATAGTTCAGTGTGCCATGCTTTACGGCTTAGAACCGGGACTTCAACGACGCTTTGAACGTCATGGAGCATATGAGATGTTCCAGGAGTTGAAGTTAATATTTCAAGCAAATGCCCGGATTGAGAGATATGAAGTCTCCAATAAGTTCTATAGCTGCAAGATGGAGGAGAATAGTTTTGTCACTGAGCATATACTCAAAATGCCTGGGTATCATATTCACTTGACTCAACTAGGAGTTAATCTTCCTGTTGATAGTGTCATTGACAGAGTTCTTCAATCACTACCACCAAGCTACAAAAGCTTCGTGATGAACTACAATATTCAAGGGGTGAATAAGACAATTCCCGAGCTCTTCGCAATGCTAAAGGCTGCGGAGGTAGAAATCAAAAAGGAGCATCAAGTGTTGATGGTCAATAAGACCGCTAGTTTCAAGAAAAAGGGCAAAGGGAAGAAGAAGGGGAACTTCTTCAAGAAGAATAGCAAACAAGTTGCTGCTCAGGAGAAGAAACCCAAGTCTGGACCTAAGCCTGAGACTGAGTGCTTCTACTGCAAACAGACTGGTCACTGAAAGCGAAACTGCCCCAAGTATTTGGCGGATAAGAAGGATGGCAAGGTGAACAAAGGTATATGTGATATACATGTTATTGATGTGTACCTTACCAGAGCTCGCAGTAGCACCTGGGTATTTGATACTGGTTCTGTTGCTAATATTTGCAACTGAAACAGGGAATACGTATTAAGCAAACACTAGCTAAGGAAGAGGGGACGATGCGTGTGGGAAATGGTTGCAAAGTCGATGTGATCGCCGTCGGCACACTACTTCTACATCTACCTTCGGGATTAGGTTTAGACCTAAATAATTGTTATTTGGTGCCAGCGTTGAGCATGAACATTATATCTGGATCTTGTTTAATGCGAGACGGTTATTCATTTAAATCTGAGAATAATGGTTGTTCTATTTATATGAGTAATATATTTTATGGTCATGCACCCTTAAAGAGTGGTCTATTTTTGATGAATATCGATAGTAGTGATACACATATTCATAATGTTGAAGCCAAAAGATGCAGAGTTGATAATGATAGTGCAACTTATTTGTGGCACTGCCATTTGGTTCATATTGGTATAAAGCGCATGAAGAAACTTCATACTGATGGAATTTTGGAATCACTTGATTATGAATCACTTGGTACTTGCGAACCATGCCTCATGGGAAGATGACTAAAACACCATTCTCCGGAACTATGGAGTGAGCAACTGATTTATTGGAGATCATACATACTGATGTATGTGGTCCAATGAATGTTGAGGCTCGCGGCGGGTATTGTTATTTTCTCACCTTCACAGATGATTTAAGCAGATATGGGTATATCTACTTAATGAAACGTAAGTCTGAAACATTTGAAAAGTTCAAAGAATTTCAGAGTGAAGTTGAAAATCATCGTAACAACAGAATAAAGTTTCTACGATCTGATCGTGGAGGATAATATTTGAGTTACGAGTTTGGTCTACATTTGAAACAATGCGGAATAGTTTCATAACTCACGCCACCCAGAACACCACAGTGTAATGGTGTGTCTGAACGCCATAATCGTACTTTACTTGATATGGTGCGATCTATGATGTCTCTTACTGATTTACCGCTTTCATTTTGGGGTTATGCTTTAGAGACGGACGCATTCACGTTAAATAGGGCACCATCAAAATCCATTGAGACAACACCTTATGAACTATGGTTTGGCAAGAAACAAAAGTTGTAGTTTCTTAAAGTTTGGGGCTGCGATGCTTATGTGAAAAAGCTTCAACCTGATAAGCTCGAACCCAAATTAGAGAAATGTGTCTTCATAGGATACCCAAAAGAAACAGTTGGGTACACCTTCTATCACAGATCCGAGGGCAAGACATTCGTTGCTAAGAATGGATCCTTTCTAGAGAAGGAGTTTCTCTCGAAAGAAGTGAGTGGGAGGAAAGTAGAACTTGATGAGGTAACAGTACCTGCTCCCTTATTGGAAAGTAGTTCATTACAGAAACCGGTTCCTGTGACGTCTACACCAATTAGTGAGGAAGTTAATGATGATGATCATGAAACTTCAGATCAAGTTGTTACTGAACCTCCTAGGTCAACCAGAGTAAGATCCGCACCAGAGTGGTACGGTAATCCTGTTCTGGAGGTTATGTTGCTAGACCATGACGAACCGACGAACTATGAAGAAGCGATGGTGAGCCCAGATTCCGCAAAATGGCTTGAGGCCATGAAATCTGAAATGGGATCCATGTATGAGAACAAAGTGTGGACTTTGGTTGACTTGCCCAATGATCAGCAAGCCATCGAGAATAAATGGATCTTTAAGAAGAAGACTGACGCTGATGGTAATGTTACCGTCTATAAAGCTCGACTTGTTGCAAAAGGTTTTCAACAAGTTCAAGGGATTGACTATGATGAGACCTTCTCACCCATAGCGATGCTTAGGTCTGTCTGAATCATGTTAGCAATTGCCGCATTTTATGATTATGAAATTTGGCAAATGGATGTCAAAATTGCGTTCCTGAATGGATTTTTGGAAGAAGAGTTGTATATGATCCAACCAGAAGGTTTTGTCGATCCAAAGGGAGCTAACAAAGTGTGCAAGCTCCAGCGATCCATTTATGGACTGGTGCAAGCCTCACGGAGTTGGAATAAACGTTTTGATAGTGTGATCAAAGCATATGGTTTTATACAGACTTTTGGAGAAGCATGTATTTACAAGAAAGTGAGTGGGAGCTCTGTAGCATTTCTGATATTATATGTGGATGACATATTGTTGATTGGAAATGATATAGAATTTCTGGATAGCATAAAAGGATATTTGAATAAGAGTTTTTCAATGAAAGACCTCGGTGAAGCTGCTTATATATTGGGCATCAAGATATATATTGATAGATCGAGACGCTTAATTGGACTTTCACAAAGCACATGCCTTGACAAAGTTTTGAAGAAGTTCAAAATGGATCAAGCAAACAAAGGTTCTTGCCTGTGTTACAAGGTGTGAAGTTGAGTAAGACTCAATGCCCGACCACTGCAGAAGATAGAGAGAAAATGAAAGATGTTCCCTATGCTTCAGCCACAGGCTCTATCACGTATGCAATGTTGTGTACCAGACCTGATGTGTGCCTTGCTATTAGTTTAGCAGGGGGTACCAAAGTAATCCAGGAGTGGATCAATGGACAGCGGTCAAGAACATCCTGAAATACCTGAAAAGGACGAAGGATATGTTTCTCGTTTATGGAGGTGACAAAGAGATCATCGTAAATGGTTACGTCGATGCAAGCTTTGACACTGATCTCGACGATTCTAAATCGCAAACTGGATATGTGTTTTTATTAAACGGTGGAGCTGTCAGTTGGTGCAGTTCTAAACTAAGCGTCGTAGCGGGATCTACATATGAAGCGGAGTACGTAGCTGCTTCGGAAGCAACAAATGAAGGAGTCTGGATGAAGGAGTTCATATCCGATCTAGGTGTCATACCTAGTGCATCGGGTCCAATGAAAATATTTTGTGACAATACTGGTGCAATTGCTTTGGCAAAGGAATCCAGATTTCACAAGAGAACCAAGCACATCAAGAGACGCTTCAACTCCATCTGGGATTAAGTCCAGGTGGGAGACATAGAGATTTGCAAGATATATACGGATCTGAATGTTGCAGACCCGCTGACTAAGCCTCTTCCACGAGCAAAACATGATCAGCACCAAGGCTCCATGGGTGTTAGAATCATTACTGTGTAATCTAGATTATTGACTCTAGTGCAAGTGGGAGACTAAAGGAAATATTCCCTAGAGGCCATAATAAAGTTATTATTTATTTCCTTATATCATGATAATTGTTTATTATTCATGCTAGAATTGTATTAACCGGAAACATGATACATGTGTGAATACATAGACAAACAGAGTGTCACTAGTATGCCTCTACTTGACTAGCTCGTTGATCAAAGATGGTTATGTTTCCTAGCCATAGACAAAGAGTTGTCGTTTGATTAACGGGATCACATCATTAGGAGAATGATGTGATTGACTTGACCCATTCCGTTAGCTTAGCACTTGATCATTTAGTTTGTTGCTATTGCTTTCTTCATGACTTATACATGTTCCTATGACTATGAGATTATGCAACTCCCATTTACCGGAGGAACACTTTGTGTTCTACCAAACGTCACAACGTAACTGGGTGATTATAAAGGTGCTCTACAGGTGTCTCCGAAGGTACTTGTTGGGTTGGCATATTTCAAGATTAGGATTTGTCACTCCGATTGTCGGAGAGGTACCTCTGGGCCCACTTGGTAATACACATCACTTAAGCCTTGCAAGCATTGCAACTAATGAGTTAGTTATGGGATGATGTGTTATGAAACGAGTAAGGATACCTGCCGGTAATGAGATTGAACTAGGTATTGAGATACCGACGATCGAATCTCGGGCAAGTAACATACCGATGACAAAAGGAACAACGTATGTTGTTATGCGGTTTGACCGATAAAGATCTTCGTAGAATATGTATGAGCCAATATGAGTATCCAGGTTCCGCTATTGGTTATTGACCGGAGACGTGTCTCGGTCATGTCTACATAGTTCTCGAACCCGTAGGGTCCGCACGCTTAAAGTTTGATGACGGTTATATTATGAGTTTATGGTTTTTGATGTACCGAAGATAGTTCGGAGTCCCAGATATGATCACGGACATGACAAGGACGAAATGGTCGAGATGTAAAGATCGATATATTGGACGACTATGTTCGGACACCAGAATGGTTTCGAGGAGTTTCGGGCATATACCGGAGTACCGGGGGGTTACCAGAACCCCCCGGGGAGACTAATGGGCCTATTTGGCCCTAATGGAGAAGAGGAGGGGCATCCAAAGGGCAGCCGCGCGCCCCCTCCCCCCCCAGTCTGAATTAGATAAGGAGGGGGGCGCCGCCCCCCTTTCCTTTCCCCCTCTCTCCTTCCCTCTCCTCTCCTACTCCCACATGGAAGGGGGGGATCCTACTCCCAGTGGGAGTAGGACTCCTCATGGGGAGCGCCTAGGGTGGCCGGCCCCCTCCTCCTCCTCCACTCCTTTATATACGGGGAGGGAGGCACCCCTTGGAGACACAAAAATTGATCTCTTGGATCTTTTAGCCGTGTGCGGTGCCCCTCTCCACCATAGTCCACCTCGATAATATCGTAGTGGTGCTTAGGCGAAGCCCTGCAACAGTAGAACACCAACATCGTCACCACGCCGTCGTGCTGACGGAACTCTCCCTCAAAGCTCGGCTGGATCGGAGTTCAAGGGACGTCATCGAGTTGAACGTGTGCAGAACTTGGAGGTGCCGTGCCTTCGGTACTTGATCGGTCGGATCATGAAGACGTATGACTACATCAAACGCGTTGTGCTAACGCTTCTGCTTTCGGTCTACGAGGGTACATGGACACACTCTGCCCTCTCGTTGCTATGCATCACCATGATCTTGCGTGTGCGTAGGATTTTTTTTTGAAATTACTGCGTTCCCCAACACCTTTCACTTTGCCATCCTTCTTATCCGCCAAATACTTGGGGCAGTTCCGCTTCCAGTGACCAGTCCCTTTACAGTAGAAGCACTCAGTTTCAGGCTTTGGTCCAGACTTGAGTTTCTTCCCTTGAGTAGCAACTTGCTTGCTATTCTTCTTGAAGTTCCCCTTCTTTCCTTTGCCCTTTTTCTTGAAACTAGTGGTCTTGTTAACCATCAACACTTGATGCTCCTTCTTAATTTCTACCTCCGCGGCCTTTACCATCGCGAAGAGCTCGGGAATTGTCTTTTCCATCCCTTACATATTATAGTTCATCACGAAGCCTTTATAACTTGGTGGCAGTGATTGAAGAACTCTGTCAATGACACTATCATCAGGAAGATTAACTCCCAGCTGAGTCAAGTGGTTATGGTACCCAGACATTCTGAGTATGTGTTCACTGACAGAACTATTCTCCTCCATCTTGCAACTATAGAACTTGTTGGAGACTTCATATGTCTCAACTCGGGCATTTGCTTGAAATATTAACTTCAACTCCTGGAACATCTCATATGCTCCATGACGTTCAAAACGTCTTTGAAGTCCCGATTCTAAGCCGTAAAGTATGGCACACTAAACTATCGAGTAGTCATCAGCTTTGCTCTGCCGGAGTTGCTCCTATAGCGGGTCTTGCACCTAGCGGTGCTTCCAGGATGTAATTCTTCTGTGCAGCAATGAGGATAATCCTCAAGTTACGGACCCAGTCCGTGTAGTTGCTACCATCATCTTTCAACTTAGCTTTCTCTAGGAACGCATTAAAATTCAAGGGAACGGTAGCACGGGCCATTGATCTACAACAACATAGATATGCAAAAAACTATCAGGACTAAGTTCATGATAAATTAAAGTTCAATTAATCATATTACTAAATAACTCCCACTTAGATAGACATCCCTCTAGTCATCTAATGATCACGTGATCCATATCAACTAAACCATGTCCGATCATCACGTGAGATGGAGTAATTTTCAATGGTGAACATCGTTATGTTGATCATATCTACTATATGATTCACGTTCGACCTTTCGTTCTCAGTGTTCCGAGGCCATATCTGCATATGATAGGCTCGTCAAGTTTAACCCGAGTATTCTGCACGTGCAAAACTAGCTTGCACCCGTTGTATGTGAACGTAGAGCTTATCACACCCGATCATCACGTGGTGTCTCAGCACGACGAACTGTAGCAACGGTGCATACTCAGGGAGAACACTTGTATCTTGAAATTTAGTGAGGGATCATCTTATAATGCTACCATTGTACTAAGCAAAATAAGATGCATAAAAGATAAACATCACATGCAATCAAAATATGTGACATGATATGGTCATCATCATCTTGTGCCTTTTATCTTCATCTCCAAAGCACTGTCATGATCTCCATCGTCACCTGCTTGACACCTTGATCTCCATCGTAGCATTGTTGTCGTCTCGCCAACTATTGCTTCTACGACTATCGCTACCACTTAGTGATAAAGTAAAACAATTACATGGCGATTGCATTTCATACAATAAAGCGACAACCATAAGGCTCCTGCCAGTTGTCGATAACTTTTACAAAACATGATCATCTCATACAACAAATTAATATCTCATCACGTCTTGACCATATCACATCACAACATGCCCTGCAAAAACAAGTTAGACGTCCTCTACTTTCTTGTTGCAAGTTTTACGTGGCTGCTACGGACTTCTAGCAATAACCGTTCTTACCTACGCATCAAAATCACAACGATTTTTCATCAAGTGTGTTGTTTTAACCTTCAACAAGGACCAGTCGTAGTCAAATTTGATTCAACTAAAGTTGGAGAAACAGACACCCGCCAGCCACCTATGTGCAAAGCACATTGGTAGAACCGGTCTCATAAACATGGTCATGTAATGTTGATCCGGGCTGCTTCATCCAACAATACCGCCGAATCAAAATAAGACGTTGGTGGTAAGCAGTATGACTATTATCGCCCACAATTCATTGTGTTCTACTTGTGCACATCATCTACGCATAGACCTGGCTCTGATGCCACTGTTGGGGAACGTAGCATGCAATTTCAAAAAAAATCCTACGATCGCGCAAGATCTATCTAGGAGATGCATAGCAATGAGAGGGGTAGAGTGTGTCCACGTACCCTCGTAGACTAAAAGCGGAAGCGTTAGGTTAACGCGGTTGATGTAGTCGAACGTCTTCACGATCCAACCGATCCAAGTACCGAACGTACGGCACCTCCGTGTTCAGCACACGTTCAGCTCGATGACGTCCCTCAAAATCTTGATCCAGTAGAGGGTCGAGGGAGAGTTCTGTCAGCACGAAGGCATGGTGACGGTGATGGTGATGTGATCCGTGCAGGGCTTCGCCTAAGCACTACAACGCTATGACCGGAGGAGTAAACTATGGAGGGGGGCACCACACATGGCTAAGAGAAATGTTGGTGTGCCTTTGGGGTGCCCCCCGCCCCCGTATATAAAGGAGTGGAGGAGGAGGAGGAGGCCGGCCAAGGGGCGCGCGCCATGGGGGGAGTCCTACTAGGAGTAGGATTCGCCCCCCCCCCCCTCTTTTCCTTTCTTTCACCGGAGGAAATAGGAATGAGAGGGAGAGGGAAAGGGGGGGCGCACCCCCTCCTCCTTGTCCTATTCAGACTCCCGAGGAGGGGGCGCGCCCACCCCCTGCGGGCTTCCCTCTCCCTCCCTTTAGGCCCATGTAGACCCAACACTTCATCGGGGGGAGGGGGTTCCGGTAACCCCTCCGTACTCCGGAAAAATACCCGAATCACTCAGAACCATTTGGATGACCGAATACTACCTTCCAATATATGAATATCTACCTCTCGACCATTTTGAGACTCCTCGTCATGTCTGTGATCTCATCCTGGACTCCGAACAAACTTTGGTCACCAAAACACATCACTCATAATACAAATCGTCATCAAACATTAAGCGCGTAGACACTACGGGTTCGAGAACTATGTAGACATGACCGAGACACGTCTCCGGTCAATAAACAATAGCGGAAACTGGATGCTCATATTGGCTCCCACATATTCTATGAATATCTTTATCGGTCAAACCGCATAACAACATACGTCATTCCCTTTGTCATATGTTACTTGCCCGAGATTCGATCGTCGGTATCTCAATACCTAGTTCAATCTCATTATCGGCAAGTCTCTTTACTCGTTCTGTAATGCATCATCCGGCAACTAACTCATTAGTCACATTGCTTGCAAGGCTTATAGTGATGTGCATTACCGAGAGGGCCCAGAGATACCTCTCTGATACACGGAGTGACAAATCTTAATCTTGATCGACGCCAACTCAACAAACACCATCGGAGACACCTGTAGAGCATCTTTATAATCACCCAGTTACGTTGTGACGTTTGATAGCACACAAGGTGTTCCTCTGGTATTTGAGAATTGCATAATCTCATAGTCAGAGGAATATGTATAAGTCATGAAGAAAGCAATAGCAGTAAAACTAAACGATCATTATGCTAAGCTAACAGATGGGTCTTGTCCATCACATCATTCTCTAATGATGTGATCCCGTTCATAAAATGACAACACATATCTATGGTCAGGAAACTTAACCATCTTTGATTAGCGAGATAGTCAAGTAGAGTCATACTAGGGACGCTCTGTTTGTCTATGTATTCACACATGTACTAAGTTTTTGGTTAATACAATTCTAGCATGAATAATAAACATTTATCATGATATAAGGAAATATAAATAACAACTTTATTATTGCCTCTTGGGCATATTTCCTTCAGTTATATTTTCACGAATTCCTTAAGAAGATTTCATATGAGCTTCCCACTAACAAGAAACCCAATTTTAGTTATTTCAAAGTTTTCGGTGTTAAATGCTGGATTAGAGATCCTCATCACAATTCTAAATTTGCACCGAAAGCACATGAGGGTTTTTATGCTTGGTTATGGAAAGTACTCGGACACCTACAGATTCTTCAACACCTATCACAACAAGGTTGTTAAAACTATAAATGTGCAGTTCGATGAAACTAATGGCCAGCAAAGGGAGCACATGTCTCGTGTGCTAGATGAAATGCCTCGTGGGGAATCCATCAAGCTGATGGACACTAGTGAAATTGTGCCCCATGAAGAATTAGTTGTTGATAAAGTGATTATTCCACGTCGTGAAGAAACTCCTGACCATGTTTGTACATGAGTTATTAGCTCTGTTGTACGTTCGTTATCACGCTTTTTACACATAAATTAGAATGGGTATTTTTTCAACAACTTTTCTTCCTCGGATCGAAAGTTACCACGAAGGTTTACATAGGTTGTCAGGTTTAAATTGTCTCGTACCAATGACTCAAAAGATTAGGCTTGGGTCTAGACATGGCCGAGCCAGGCTGGCAATTGGGGGGGGGGGGGTTGATGTGGGTTGTGTTGGTGTAGACCTATAGTAGACCACTCAACTTAGAAAACGCTTGTATTAAAAAATGTATGTGACATTAGAAAATGTTCCCGTGTTCCAAAGCATGTATGTGGTATTAAAACAAATGTTATATAATGTAAAGCAAATCTTCATGTAATTCACGAGAATGCTTCGTACCATTTAAAATATGTATGTTACATTTTAAAAATGTATATAAAATAGGTATATGATCATGTGGGGATTGTTATGAAATGCAGCTTAGCATTATCTTAAGGCCAAAACCATCATATATACAAGTACAGGGGAGGCCAAAGGCCAAAATACAGAAAGCCAAAAGACATCATAAATATAACTCTAACACCCCCCCCCCCTCAAACTCATGGTGGATTTGCAACACTGAGTTTGGAGAGGTAAAATCCATGTTGCGCTCTAGTCTGGGCCTTCGTGAAGAAGTCCGCTAGCTGTAACTCAGAAGGCACATACTGAAGAGCAACAACATGATCCTGCACAGCAGCACGCACAAAGAAAGCATCAACACCAATATGCTTGGTAAGCTCATGCTTAACGAGGTCCCGCGCGATACTGATAGCACCTGTACTGTCTGACAGGAGTGTAGTAGGTGTAGTAACGGAAACACCAAAATCCTCGAGTAACCAGCGTAACCAAGTCACCTCTGCGGTGAGAAGAGCCATAGATCGCAACTCAGCCTCAGCACTCGAACGGGAAACTGCAGTCTGTTTCTTTGTCTTCCAGGCAATGAGAGAACCACCAAGAAAAACACAGTAAGTGGAAAGGGAACGGCGATCCGAAGGATCACTAGCCCAGGTAGCATCTGAATAGGCCTGGAGCTGTAACGAGCTGGAATGAGGAAAGAAGAGACGGTGAGAGATTGTGCCACGAAGATATAGTAGAACACGAAGAAGGTGACTATAGTGAACCGAAGTGGGAGAAGAAACAAACTGACTTGGGATATGGACGGGATAGGAGATATCTGGACGAGTGACGGCGAGATAGACAAGACTGCCAACAAGATGACGATAACGAGTTGGATCGGACAAGGGTTCACCATCGGAAGCACAAAGGTGAACATTAAGCTCCATAGGAGTCTCAGCAATGCGCTCATCACTAAGAGCCGCCCGAGTAAGAAGATCCTGGATATACTTTTCTTCGGAAATAAAAAAGGCATCAGAAGTGGAGGAAACCTCAATCCCAAGAAAGTAACGAAGAGGACCAAGATTAGACATAAGAAACTGCTCACTGAGACGGGCCTTGACAAAGGCAATGTACTCAAGATCGTCATATGGGCCAATGGCGAACAGAGGCTACAGCGAGAAGTGTGCGGATAGTGGTCATATGGGCCACAGGAGCAAATGTCTCATCGTAATCACGACCATGCTCCTGCTGAAAACCGCGAGCCACAAGACGAGCTTTATATCGCTCAAGAGAACCATCAGAGCGAGTCTTAATCTTATAGACCCACTTACAAGTGATGGGACGAACACGGGGAGGAATAGAGACCAGGTCCCACGCGCCATTGCGCTCAAGGGCAGCAATCTCCTCTGCCATCACAAACTGCCATTCAGGATGAACAATAGCATCTCGATAAGAAGTCGGCTCAAGAACGGTCGAAAGACCATAGTGAGAAGGAGAATATCGGTCAGGGGGCGGACAAGGCCGAGAACGAAGACCATAAGTCGGGTGAGAGGAGGAAGAAGACACACCAGAAGTAGAGGGCACATCTGTAGACTTATCCACAACACGTGAACGACGAGTATAATGGAAAGGAAAGGAGGGAAGAGGTGGAATCACTGGAGGTGAAGACGGGGAATGTATTGGTGAGGAAGGTGGAGAAGGGGAAGGTAAGTGATGAAGGTGTAGAAGGGGAAGGTATCAGTGTTGAAGGTGGAGAGTCATGCAATGAGGGAGGAGAAGAAACCGTAGGAGAGGACGGGGTCGGATCTGCAACAGCGAAACACGGAGTAGGAATACTGGGCACAAAGGGTGGTGTGTCCGGAAATGTAAGAAAAGAGATGTCCTCCGTAGAAAAAGCCGAGGAGGATGGACGCGGGTAGAAGGGGCGGGATTCATCAAAGGTCACATCTCAGGAAATACGCATTCGGCGACCGACAGGATCCCAACACCGATAGCCCTTATGCTCATCACTATATCCAAGGAAGACACACTCAACAGACTAAGCGGTCAGTTTGGTGCATTCACGAGGGGCAAGCAAAACATAGCAAACGCAACCAAACAAACGAAGCGCCGAATAATCAGGAGAACGACCAGAAAGAC
This sequence comes from Triticum dicoccoides, assembly GCF_002162155.2. Taxonomy (NCBI): domain Eukaryota; kingdom Viridiplantae; phylum Streptophyta; class Magnoliopsida; order Poales; family Poaceae; genus Triticum; species Triticum dicoccoides. The sequence goes on along the minus strand of NC_041388.1, from coordinate 410,638,520 downwards.
GCTCGAGAGGAATACCACCCTGTAGAGCAGCAGAAGGCTGAATGTTGATGAGATAGGTGGAAGTGGTAATAGCCTCAGCCCAGAAGTGAGGCGGCAATCATCATTGCACGCGCCGTCTCAAGAAGGTGACGATGCTTGTGCTCAGCCACACCATTTTGAGCATGAGCACCAGGGCAAGAGAACTGAGTAAGAGTACCCTGCTCAGCAAGAAATCCTCGCAATGCATGGGAGATATACTCACCAGCTGAATCTGCGTGAAAGACACGAATAGGAGTGGAAAACTGGGTATGAACCATGGCAGCAAAAATTTTGTATATAGGTAAGACCTCACTACGAGAAGACATGAAATAGATCCAAGTGTATCAAGAAAAATCGTCTATAAAGATAATATAGCAGTGATGACCCCCTTTTGAAGCGAAGGGAGCCAGACCCCAAACATCCGAGTGAACCAGACCAAAAGGACGCTCGGACACTGACTCACTGTGAGGGTAGGATAGCTGAATCTGCTTACCAAGCCTACAACCCAGACAATCCAACGAAGCGTTACCGGAGACAGACCCCAAAACACCACGATGAACCAAAGACGAGAGACGAGAACCACATAAATGGCCAAGACGATGATGCCATTGCAGAAAAGAGCTGGTAGATGTAGCTATAGGGGTTGCGATACTGGTGGCGGTGGCAGCGGAGGGAAGATGAAGCCAATCAAGCTCCCAGAGACCATCAGAGCGTCGAGGGCCAGCACCAAGAAGAGTGCCCGTGCGACGATCCTGGACAAAACATGAGTCGAAGTCGAGAATGACCCTACAACTAGAGTCAACAATCTGACCACCAGATATGAGCTGCATGGTAAGTCGAGGAACATGAGCGACAGAGGGAACATGAAATGAAGAAGTGTTAAGAGTGCCTCGACTAGCTACAGGGAGGGGAGTGCCATCAGCCATAAGAACACGAACATGAGACTCGACAGGTTGAACGGAGGTCAAAGTGGAAGAATCATAAGTCATATGAAAAGACGCTCCAGTATCAAGAATCCATGGAGATTTACCTGAATGAGTAGAAGGTGATTTCTCGGTGCCAGAAGAGTCAGCCACAGAACCTGCAGAAACCGTCGGTGAAGAATCCCAAGCATCAAGCAGGCATTTCAGCTGTGCAATCTCATGTGTAGAAAGAGACACGGCAGAAGAGGTTGAGGTAGAAACACATGCCGAGGAAGAGCGGTCACCACCTCCAATGGAAACCGCATGTAAAGTCGATGTAGAGAGATCACCGCACGCGGAAGCCGCGAGAGGAGTCAGCGTAGAGCAACCACCACCGCGGGAGGAGTCGACACGGAGCGACCATCACCGCGCATGGAAACCACGGGAGGAGTCGGCGTAGAGCGACCGCCACCACCCGTGAAAGCCGTGTGTAGAGTCGACTGAGAGTAGCGAGTCGACGAATAATGACCATCACAGCTGGCTGAAGACGTCATAGAGGACAACACCAGAGGCAGACGAGCATCAAGCACCGATGGGTGGCTCATATGCGAGATAGGATCAATATAGGGAACACCATCGGTAGTCTGTGGGCAGCAACGAAAATGCAGGCCTGACGGAAACGACATATCTCTCTCTTTTTTTACACACTAAAGGTTAATGAACGGAATTAGTCCAAAAGGCCAACATGAACCCAGCGGGCCGAACGAAGCAGCAGCAGCCGCGTTCACCTGGGAGGCAGGCAGCCAGCGAACCGAACCAGAAGCTGCGGCGGCGGCCAGGGTGCACGCATGGGCAGCGGCGAACAGGGCGCACGCACGGGCAGCGGCAGGATCGAGGGCGGCCAAATCAGGAGCGCTTCCCGATCTGGGCGTCCAGCGACGGCTCGCAGCCAGGGAGCAGAAAGAGCGACGGCGGTCCGACCTCGGAGAGCCGAAGGCCCGGCGACGGCGACGGCTGGACCTCGAGCGCCAGCCAGAGGCGCGGCGGCGGCAGGAATCGGCGGCTGAGGTGATCGCGAGCCTGATGAAGGCAGAGATCGAGCGCCGGCGATAGAGAGATCGACCTCCGGCGAGGAAGATGAACGGCCTAGGGGGCGGCGCGCCCTGATCCGCCCCGGCAGCCGCGCGAGTCGCCAGGAGGCGGGCTCCTCGGATCGTGGGCAGCCGGGCGGGACAGTTGGTGGTGAGGCGGCAGTGGAGGTCGTGGAATAGGGGAGATGGTGCAGTGGGGTGGTTGTGGTCATAGCCGGACGGCGGCGGTCGAGCACGAGCTGCACGTGCGAGAAAAAAAAAATAACTTAGGCTCTGATACCATGTTATGAAATGCAGCTTAGTATTATCTTAAGGCCAAAGACATCATATATACAAATACAGGGGAGGCCAAAGGGCAAAATACAGAAAGTCAAAAGACATCATAAATATAACTCTAACAGGGATGATGTGGGCTGTGCTAGCATAGTAGATCGATACGATCTAAAAGGATTGCTCGCGGTTCTACGATCCACATCAAACAGTAAATAGAACATTCGTATTTGTTGCAATTTTTCAGGCGTTCGCCACATACATTTCCCCCTTAAAATGTTTATGCATTGTAAAAAAATGTTCACTCAAATTATAGAAAATGCTTGTGATATTTAAAAAAATGTATGTGGCATTTAAAAAATATTCCCACGTTTTAAAGCATGTACATGATTTTTTTTAAATGTTATATAATTTAAAACATATGTTCATGTATTTCATAAAAAAATGTTTTGCACTGTTAAATAAACTTATGATACATTTTTAAAATGTTCCCACATGTAAAAATTTGTTTGTCAGATTTTAAATATATGTTTATATAATGTAAGAAAAGTTCGCATAGTTTCTAGAAAAATTATTATTCAAAAATATATTTCAAAGTGTATTTGAGAAAGGTTTAACATGTATTAAAAAATGTTGAAAATCATGTATTTGAGTAGATGTTAATCATGTATTTGAATTTTTTTAAACTTGCATGAAAATGTTTAACATGTATAAGAAAGAAGTAAAATGTGTATGAAAAATGTAGGCATCAAACATATATTTGGAAAAAAAACATCAACCATGTTTTAAAAAATTAACATGTATAAAAAATGTTCTTGGTGTATAAAAATGATTAAAAAAATAGGTATGAAAAACTATACTCTTTTTTACCTGGAAACAGTAGGAGAGGCTCCTATTGTGATATATTAAAACATAGTAGAGTCACATACAATGTACATGCTCTTGAGGGAAGTCCCTCAAGGAGGCAGAAACCAAAAGAGAAACTAGAAGAAGCTAGTCCAAATAAGGGGTGTCTGAAAATAGACCAGTGGAGAGGCAACAATCACGAAGAGAGGGCAAACAAGGTGATTTAGTCCCAATAAGCTTTGTCCACTCTAAATTTGAGCCAAAGGAGATGAAAAATTATACTTGTGCTAAAAAAGGAAAACTAGTTGAAGAAAAAACTTTGAAAAACGAAGAAAGAAACAAAGAAAAATCAATGGAAAACGAGGGGAAAGGAAAAAAAGAAAATTCAAAGAAAACCAAGGGAAAACCGAAAAAAGCCAGTGCAAAAATAGTAGAAAAAAATGATTAAGGAATTCTTTCGCAAGGAATCCACATGAAAAAACACTTGCGTGGCAGCTACAGTACTGTGTCGGACCAGTAGCGCCGTAATAGAGGCGGTTGCGGTGATACTTATTTATGTCTCACAGCAGGGAGAATTAGCCGCGAGAGCTATTTCTCACTTGTATGGAGATGGTCGCTTCTCTCATGTCACGTGCTGCTTGAGCAGGCCGGCCCATTAGAGTAGGATTCACATGTTGTAAGTTCGCTCCGCTCCTGTTTTTTCAAAAAAAGAAATCATTTTTTCTTTGGTTCTTTTTGTTTTTCACCGTGTGTTTTTTTCTTTGTAATAAGATGTGTTTTCTTTGCTTTCCACAGGTTTCTTTGCTTTTGTCGGGTTTTACTGGTTCGTTCTATTAATAACTGAATTTGAAATGATATACTTAAGGCATCCTTAAGTTTTTTTTTATATTCCGATGAAAACTTTAGTTCTTATAAAGGATTAAATCCTTTTCCTCCCAATAGCATATTGAGGAAGAATATACATTCTGGCGATTTGTATCCAAAGACTAATTTAAATTGCATCCAAAATAAAAATTGGATTATGAGTACAGAGTTGCGAAGCATAATTTTGCATTGGATTAAGTATTCCAATTTTGAAAATATGAGTAAAGGATCTATGGATGAAGATACAAAAAAGTTCATTTCCAATCGTAACTAAATCTTCTTAAAATAAGGAATAAGGAAGCCAAATAGCTAAAAAACGATAGTTTTGGTTTACTAGAACCATCCGCATATTGTTTCAGCTCGGTGGAAACCCAATTCTTTTCCTCAGGATCTCTTGAATGAAATTAGGGAACGAAGTAAGTAGATTAGATGGATTTAGATAGAATTTCTATCTCCTACTCTATAAGGATCATCTAGAAAGCGGAGAGCTTTGGTTCCATTCAAATAGAAAAGCTGGCATAGAGTAGATCAGTTTTTTTTCATTCTTCAAGAACTTCATATCTTGCCGAGATCTTCATCCCTAAACATACTTGACAATAGTGCAATTACTATGGCTCGGCAATAAGAAAACTTACAAAAAGTACAAATTATAAGAATTGCAAATCTTTCTTATTTACTCTTTACTTTATTTTTTCTATTTAAAGTTGATCAATTTACATAATGTATCTATAAACAAAGTAATAAATATACTTAAAAACAAAGTAGGAATTCGCAAAATGGATAAAATCATTGCAGATATTATAGGGAAGCCTAGAGATATCCTATTTGAAGGAGGACGGGATTCAAATCAGGGAAAGGAACCTTTCTTCTATTGATTTGATAGAAATTCATTTTTCTTTTCCTGTCTGTATGATTTTGATTTTCGATGAATGAGCCTTTGGTAATGCTTTTATCTCTATTCTATGTCGCAGGCGCCTATCCAGTCTATAAACAAATACTAATTAGCATTTCACCCCTAACCACAACTCATCATCTGATTCTTCAACATCGGTCGCTTCGGACCTCTGCTTAGTTTCATCCAGCTTCATCCTGGTCATGGATAGATCACCCAGGTTCGGGTCCATAAGCAGTGACAATCGCCCTATGAAGACTCGCTTTCGCTACGGCTCCGGTGGGTTCCGTTCCCTTAACCAAGCCACTGCTTATGAGTCGCCGGCTCATTCTTCAACAAGCATGCGGTCAGAGATTTCTTCAGTTTTATTTCTTTCTTTGATTTTTTTTGTTTCTTTCTTTGTTTTCCATTGACTTTATTTTGTTTTCTTCATTTATTTCTCTTGTTCACTTGATTTCTTCGGTTTTTATTCCATTTTATGTATTTTAAATAGTTTTTCTTCAGTTTTAGACCCTTTTTGACTTATTATTTTTGTTTTGCATGTGTTGTTTGTATCTTTTTTCCTAGGTTTTTTATGTACATGTTTCATGTAAATGTACACGAGAAACATTCTTTTTACTAGTCTGCCCCCTCGGCGAGTAGTTGCTTCCTGGGCAGTGGGCTTACTAGTCTGGCCCCTCGACGAGTGGTGGCTTGCAGCAGGTTTATAGGAGGCATTCCCTAAATGGCGCCTTAGGCGCCGCTTAAAATATAAACCGTACAGGGCGCATCCCCTTGTACACTATGTCCAGTTAGGAGGCCGACTCAATTGTTTTTCTGTTTGATTGTTTTTCGTGTTTTCACCAGAATTTTGATGTTTTATTACTCTTTTTTTTGAATTGCACAAACGTTTTTTCAAATTATATTTTTTTGTAAATTGATGATATTTTTTCAGTTCTTGTGATTTTTCTTCAAATCGAGGAACTTTTTCAAAATCAGTGATTTTTTTTCAAAGTCGATCATTTTGCCCCAAGTTTGGCTCTGGATGTGTGGAATTTCTTCCTTGTGTCCAAATCGTACTGCCTTTGTACGAACAAAATGCCTTTGTGTTCTTTATTACAAAAGGAACATAACAGTTCACGAGGGGGGGGGGGGTTAGTTTTCAGTTTGGCACTTCCAGTGTCTAGACTCAGTTTGCAGCTAGTTTGTAAGATCCGTTGTGCAGATATTGTCAACTATCATACTCATTGGGGGCATTGCTGTTTGTTCTCGTGTTTCTTCAAGTATGTGTTTGTTCTCCTGTTTCTTTTTTCTTTTCTTAAATGCATGGAATTTCTTCCAATCAATGTCATTTTTTCAAAAGTGACGAACTTTTTCGAGAAATCGATGATTTTTGTTCAAATTCTATGAACTTTTGTTTCAAATTAGATGAAATTGTTTCATTATCAATGATTTTTTTAAATACAATGAATTTCTTTCCAAATTTGATGATTTTTTTAATAAAACGATGGAAAAAATTCAAAAGAAATAATCTTCAAAATTGATGAACTTCTTTTTGAATAAGGCAACATTTTTTTGCATGCTCAGGAACTTTTATTGAATAAGGCAACGTCTTTTTGCATGTTCATGAACTTTTTTTGAAATCTGTGAAGTTTCAATTTTCTTTAAAGAAAATCATGTATGAGCTGCTACAATAGTTCTTCAAGTACTAGCGTTGTATTTAGTCACTTGCAACGACAGTCCGCAGTGGTTAGCCAAACACCTATAGGAATTGTAGGCCGTGAGTTCGATTCATCGTGGGAGCGCATTTTTGGGGTGTTTGCTCGTTTTCAATACCAGTCAGTGCACTCCGCCTTCGTGGGTCAGTTGTGTTCCCTATGGGAGCACCCAGTTCATTGTGGCATTGTAAAATTTCATCGTTGACACGACCCGATTGAAGTGGGCATTGGGCCGTCCGGCTCGTGTGCGTCAACTAGGAGTGGACACAAATGGCCCAGCCCACTTTGCTAACTTATTTGTTTTTTGAAAAGTGATTTTTTACGAAATCATGAACAATTTTTGAAAATGTGAACAACAAATTTCAACTATGTGTTTTCTATAGAATTCTATTAAATTTAAAATTCCTAATACTTTTTTAATTCTGAGTAAATTGTAAAAATGAAAAAAATTGAAATCATGGAAAAAAATCATTGCGAACAAATTTGGAATTCCGAAGATTTTTTTTTTTGAATTGTGAGAAAATTTTGGAAGCATGATTTTTTTTTTCAAAAATGCGTAAGCTTTCTGAAATTATGAAGAATTCTTGAAAGCATGAATGAATTTAGAATTTCAAACACTTTTTGAAAATTTGAATAAATTTTTAAATTCTGAATAGTTTTTGATAATTTTGTTCACCGTGTATTAAAAATTGTTCATCATGTTTAATGAAATAAAAAAAACCAAACAAATGAAAAACCAAAAATAATAATAATAAAAACAACAGAAAAAAACGAACAGCGAATGCGCTGCCGCAAACTTGGCTGGCCCACCCGCGGGTGTTGCAGTATAGCCACTTCTGTTAGCCGCCCGCGGGCTGCAAATAAGATCAGCTGATCCAGAGCCCAGATAAGTGCAGGATGAACAAAAATTGAACTACATGCTCTTTTCCCCTTTATATTACAAATATAGGAGTAGAATAGTTCACGAGCTGGGGTTGTTAATTATCGTTTGTTCCTTCCAGGCTCAGTTTCCAGCCAGTCTATAAGCTCCGCTGTGCAGATATCGTCAACTATCATACTCATTCGGGCCATTGCTGTCGTGGGCTTGCAGCCACAAAAAATGCAGAGAGAGGAAACGAAGGTTGACGAATTTCGATATGACAGGCCACGCCATGAATATTAGACAAGGGGCTAAATCAACTTTGAGTGATGTGGATATAGGAGCAACTACATGCATGTCATGTAGTGGCGGCAGGACAATTTTTCTTTCTAAATCGCAAGGCCGTCAACATCAGCCCTAACGTATACTTGCAAGTTACAGAAGCTCCCAAGAATCACCTCCAATTTATAGTATCTCGTGAGTCACATATGCCATTCTCAACGTAATTGCCGGGAATTTTTGGTCTTGTACATGTTGCTGTCGTTTCTTTTTGCACCCCTGGGCGCTTGCATTGATCACCAGCAGGTACTACGGTGGTGGTACATGCACACTGACCCGGTGGGTCGCCGTTGATTGCAAGCTGTCGCCCGCCGGGTAAGTCTGGACCATGGGTTTCAGTCTGTCTGGATCCATGCATTCACAGTTTCACCACCTGCAAGACGCCTCAATCTCGATCCAAATGTCTCGTTCGCACATCAAATCCATGTCCCCGTAGAGAAAAGCAAGACGAAACGGCACGGATTCTTATCGGAATCGTCCAACAGCGCGTGACAGTGAGTCGGGCACGTACGTGAAGAGCGCCTGACGCTGTCCGTCCTCTCACTACACCGTAAGCAGTGTCACAAACAAACAAAAAAATGTGGACTCTCGACAGTTGAGCAGCGAGGAATCGTCTGCTTCGAGGGGCATAAACGGCAGCGAATCTAGCCGGAGAAGCGCTCGGCCGCATACGAACAATATACTCTACCAGCAGCATGAGGTCTCAGGTGTTTACAAGCGTTTCTCCAGGTGAAGGGGGCAGCTAAAGCACGGCATGCACGCACGCCGGGAGTCTTATTTAACCCGGTGCCGGTATCATTCCGACAGAATATTCCGCACGGGCGCGGCGGCCGCGGCTCCGACGATCTTCCCTCCTTCCCCCACCACGGTCTACCACTCCTGGATCGAGTACCTGATTGCCCATCATCACGGTCATCAGATCTTCCAAGACGCACTCGATTGGCACGGCGACGCACCCGCCCACAGAATCTCCAGGCGCAAGGGGGCTATTCTATAGCCTCCAAAAGGCTCCGCATCATGAGAGCCGCGCTCCGATCTCCACATGATTTCCTTGTTTCTTTTCTTGTACCGGAGCACGACGCCGCGTCAGGTTCGACGGCGGTGCAACACCTGCCACTACGTACGAGAATGGCAAGGAAAGCGCGAGGCCGCGGGGCTCGATTCGAGGGAGCCGGCGACGACGGGGGAGCGCGCGCGCGGGTCGCCGTCGGCGGTCGCTCTCGCGGGGGAGGCCCGGCGTGGACGAAGGGGGCGCGGGCTGGGCCAGGCGCGTTGGCGTCGCGGGGCGGATGGCTGTCGGTTACGACTCTGCGCGCTGCCATCACGCGCTAAAGCTCAGGCCAGCCCGGTCAATGGGAGGCCCAATGCCTGCGCTTCACGTGGCCTCCGGGGCCCACCCCAACAGCGACGCTGCTCCGTGGCCCGCCCGTTGTTGCTTGCTGCTCCCTCCCTTCCTCTTCACTGCTCGCTCCACACTGTCCTTTTCCCCTTGTCCCTATCTCGTGGGCCTTTTTACACTTCAGTCCAGCTTAACTTGAACATTTAAGTTTTTAGCTAAAAGGCGAGGGTTTACGGGAGGAAAAAGGAAATGGCAGAAAGAGCGGGGGCGGAAATGGCACTAGTAGTAGTAGTAGTACTATTGCTGATGCTGGCTGCCTAGCGACGGCGAGGGTTTGACAGGAAAGGACTAGATAAAAACGAGATTTACAAAAATTTCAGAAAAGCCCCTGCTTTCTTCACTAATCTTTTATTCCCCGCGCGAGGTGTCGTCTCCCACCGAGTCTCTCTCTCTCCGCCGCGCCTCACTTCCAGGGATCCGTCGGCTCCGTCCACCACGCCAGCGGCGGCTCGTCGGCGAAGAACCCCCCGCACGGCTCCTCGTCGTCCAGGAACCCCGTCTCGTCCTCCTCCACCTTCAGGAAATTCCCGTGCAGGAACACCTGCCCGTGCCCCGCCGCCGCCGCGCCGGCCGCCCCGGGCCCGCCGAGCAGCGTCCCCATGTCTGGAGCCGGCGCCTCCTCTGTTGGTGTCGCGCCGGTCGCGTCCGTGTCGTTCAGAACACCGCTCGAGTCGCTGTCGGATGACCCCATGCCCGCGGGCGGCGGGCCGTCGGACGCCGCCGGCTCCTCCTTCACCGACGTGAAGCTCGCCGCGGCCTCCTCGTCCCCCAGCTTCCCCTTCAGATCCTTGATCTGTATCACATGAGACGCGCCAGCAACGAGCATCAGCCATTGCGCAGGTAGTACTAAGCAGCAGCGTAATTTAAGCGGGCGTGAGCGGCACGGACCTCGGCGAGGAGGGCCTCCTTGTCGCGGCGGAGGGCGTCGTGGTCGACGCGGAGCGCGTCGTAGGAGTGGCGCAGCGCGTTGTAGTCGCGCTCGAGCTGCTTGGTCTTCCAGCGCGCGCGGCGGTTCTGGAACCAGACGGCGACCTGGCGCGGCTGCAGGCCGAGGTCGCGCGCCAGCCGCGCCTTGCGCTCCGGCTCCAGCTTGTTCTCCACCTCGAAGCTCCGCTCCAGGGCGCGCACCTGCTCCGCGCTCAGCCGCCGCTTCTTCTCCCCTCCCCCGCAGCCGCCGCCGCCACCGCCGCACGCCATCATCTCCTCCTCCGCGTCCCCGTCCGCCTCCATCCCGACCACGCCGTAGTCCATATCTAATCAAACACGCACACAGAGACTCAGATTTCCGCGCCCTTCACCTCAACAGAACGAATTCCCACCAGAAAGGAAGAAAGAAAGAAAGAAAGAGGGCTCGCAATTTACCATTGGGGCTGGCCATCTGGTGGAGGGAGGAGGGGTTTCCGCCGCCGGGCCGCTTCATGGCGAGCTCCGCAGAAATTCAGATGGCACCGGCACCACCACCACCACCACCACCCTCCCCGATTACTGCGAGAAGAGGAGCAAAGAGCGGGAGAAAGGGCTGGTGCGCCTCCACTGCTGGCCCCTCCCCGTCCTCCCGTCCACGCCTCGATCCATGACGGCCACCATGTACCCTCGTCCCCGCCTTGGCAAACCAGCACCGATCAAAATGTCCTCCCCTCCACGATTGCGGATGGATTTCCTCCGCGATTGCTTACGATCCAAGAAAGAGAGAGTGAGGAGGGCGGAGGAGAGTGGAGTGTGGAGTGGAGTCCTGCTCTGTTTTCTTTTCCGGGTTTCCTTTCCGTTTCCCCAACACTGCGTGCTGCATTTCCGTGTGCGTTTAATAAAGGAGGGAGGGGGAGAGAGAGAGACAGGCGGGGCCGAGTTCCTCCGGCTCGGCGCACGGGTTAGGTGGAGGGGGCCGGTGCGGTCAGGAGCTGACCATGGTTAGGACCCCCAGCACGCGTCGCACGGCAATTTGCGAGCCCTAGCGCGACCTTTTTTGCTGATCGGTTCAGAGGTGCTGCGTGCACGTAGGATCGTGGACTGATAAGACGGCCCTGCACTGCAATGGGACGCCCTAAGCCTCTCGTACAAGCCCAGTTCATGCTTCACAATTTGGGAATTAGCATCTTACTATTCTTTGCGCACTAGAATTTCCACTACCAAAATACCCAAAAAAAAGAGATAGCAGACACGATCGAAAATGTATGATCAACATGTGAGATGCAGGATCTTAAGAAAAAAACATGTGAGATGCAGTTGAAAGGGTGTAGTAGAAAATATCATGTCATTCTGTTGAAACATGTGATGGAGTTGAAAAATATGCAGTTGAGACACAACGCGGTTGGAAGAAAATAAAAGTGCAACAGTAAATATATACTGCTGAAACACATAGAATCAATTGCATTGCTATCAACTCCAACATTTACTAGATTCTTGTGTAGCAAACATGCGGTGGTTTCCATTTCACAAAAATGATCTTGAATCACTAACTACCAAAACTCCTCTTGCTTTAGTGCAAAAGGATACCTAGTGAAGAATGATATATATAGTGATTTGCTTGATTTAGTACAGATTACATCAGCAGATGCATATAGAGCAGCTGCTCAGAATTGAAACACAGGACGTGGGAGGAATCGTGTGTTGATCGTGGGGAAGAGGTGCCAACGGCAGGTGTAAGGGCATATTTATCCCTAAGGTGTTTTGGTGATTGATGACAACGCGTTTGCGGACTAATCGTGTGCCTTGAGTATCCCAGACATTTCATCGCTAGGCACGAGACGGTTGGGTGCCCCTCGAAGACTGTTGAAGACGGCGTCTTTTCTACGTTTCTTTTTGATGGATTTGAGTCGTAGGAAAGCCGTACTATTAAGAGGGGGTCCGCGTCGGAAAGGTTTGGGTGGAATCATCACGTACACGTCTCTTTCTTGTCCCCTCCTTTTCCCTTGGAGCTTCCTCCGCTTTCTCGCCTCCCTGGTTCTGGCTGCTGAATTGGGTCGCGGTAGTACTGCTCCCAGGAGAGCGGTAGTACCGTAGGCACCAGCGATAGTACCGTGCGGTGGTGCGGTAGTACCGCAGGTGCCCACGGTAGTACCGCTCCCCTGGAGCTGCACTACCGTTGCCCACCAGGCTAGTACCGCTCCTTCGCGGTAGTAGGGGCGGATGTAATTCTTTACATCCGCACCTACCGCGGTAGTACCGCTTTCGCTCCTCGGTAGTACCGTGCTATGTTGTGAGGCAGTAATACCACCCCTCGGCAGTTCTACTGTGTCGGGTTTTTGCTTCTTCCGTTTCTTTGCGGAGTAGGCACGGATGTTTCCTCCCCCTGGCTAGGGGATTTTTGCCTTGCGGTAGTACCGCATGGCGACGCGGTAGTATCGCGCTCGCGGAAGTACCGCCCTCAGCTCCTGCGCATCAGATCCGACCTTGCTGTTGCTGGGGTTGCGGCAGTACCGCGGGCCTGTAGGGTAGTACCGCATGACCGTGCGGTAGTACCGCTTGGAAGCAAGCGGTAGTACCGCTGGCCGCGGGCTGGTAGGTGGATCAAGCCAGTCAAACATGCTCTTCGGCGTTTTTCCGAACCTAAGAGACAGGCCATGGGAGAGGAACTAGCCAAGCTATTGGAGGCCGGATTCATCAAAGATATAAAACACCTGGACTGGCTAGCAAACCCGGTGATGGTACCAAAGAAGGACAAATCCTGGCGCGTGTGCGTTGATTTCAAAGACCTTAACAAGGCTTGCCCAAAGGATCCCTTCCCTCTCCCCCGCATCGATCAAATTATCGACGCTACCGCAGGACACGATTCGTTGTGTTTCCTCGACGCATACTCCGGCTACCATCAAATAAAGATGGCGGAGTCAGACCAAGCCGCAACGACATTCATCACACTATACGGCCCATTCTGCTTCAACACAATGCCCTTCGGGCTCAAAAACGCCGGCACAACATATCAGCGCATGATTCAGACATGTCTGGCAAACCAGATCGGCAAAACAATGGAGGCATACATAGATGATGTGGTCGTTAAAACAAGACATGTCGAATCTCTAGTAGACGACTTGAGGCTAACATTCGATAACCTCCGAACATATGACATCAAGCTCAACCCGGAAAAATGCGTTTTCGGCGTTCCAGCCGGAAAGCTCTTGGGCTTCATTATATCCGGTAGAGGAATTGAAGCAAATCCAGCCAAGATCCGAGCTCTATCACAATTGGATATCCCGAAGGACCTCAAACAAATACAAAAATTAACCGGATGCGTGGCGGCTCTAAGCCGCTTTATCTCCCGCTTAGGAGAAAAGGCCCTACCCCTTTACCGCCTCCTTCGGCGCACCGAACACTTCGAGTGGATGGATGCAGCCACGGCCGGACTCGACGAAATAAAAGCCATCTTGGCAACAAACCCAGTCCTGGCCGCGCCAAACATTGGCGAACCAATGCTATTATACATTACAGCAACCCATCAGGTCGTAAGCGCAGTGCTCGTCGTCGAACGAGAAACGGACGGACACAAATTCCTCCTTCAAAAGCCGGTCTACTATGTGTCCACTGTCCTTACTCCGTGCAAGTCACGGTACCCGCATTATCAAAAGATTGCGTACGCGGTATTTATGGCATCCCGGAAGCTGCGACACTACTTTCAAGAGTGTTCAATAACAGTAGCCTCGGAAGTGCCACTTAACGATATTATAAACAACCGCGACGCGACGGGCCGGATTGCAAAATGGGCCATCGAGCTCCTCCCATTCGACATAACTTACAAGCCACGGCGAGCTATCAAGTCGCAAGTTTTGGCCGACTTCATCGCAGAATGGACGGAGGCCGAACTCCCTAAAGAGTACGACACATATTCAAACTGGGTCATGCACTTCGACGGCTCCAAAATGTTGGCCGGTCTAGGGGCTGGCGTCGTTTTGACGTCCCCCATAGGAGACACGGTTCAATACGTACTCCAGATAATGTACACAGACTCCAACAACGCAGCCGAATATGAGGCCCTTTTACATGGTCTCCGGATGGCAGTATCCATGGGCATTCAACGCCTATAGGTCCGCGGGGACTCGAACCTCGCAATATCCCAAATAAATGGAGACTTTGATGCCAATGATCCAAAAATGGCAGCTTATCGCAACGCCGTCCTAAAAATGTCAGCTCGGTTCGAAGGGCTCGAATTTCAACATATAGCCCAGGAAAATAATCAGGCGGCAGATGTCCTAGCACGCATCGGCGCAAAACGCGATGTAGTCCCCCCCAACATCTTCTTGGAAAGGCTGTTCAAGCCGTCCGTAGTATGGGGAGGGGAACCTGGCAATAATAGCCCGGACCCAACTGCACTGCCCGACACCGAGCACTCTGGCATAATTGGAGGCTCTGCCAATGGAATAACACCTTCAGCCCACGTAATAATGGCCGTCATCGCCCCGTGGACAGAACCATTCCTCGCCTACCTTACCAGGCAGGAACTCCCTGAGGACCAAAATGAGGCACACTGCATAGGGCGGTGATCTAAAGCCTATAAAGTCCACGAGGGAGAGCTTTATAAGAAAAGCACTACCGGAGTCCTTCAAAGGTGCATCTCCGAAGAGGAAGGGCGGAACCTCCTGGCTGAAATTCATGCCGGACTCAGCGGTCATCACGCTGCAGCTCGGTCCCTTGTAAGCAAGGCCTTTCGTACAGGATTTTACTGGCCGACGGCCCGGGCAGACGCCCAAGACTTAGTCCAACGATGCGTCGGTTGCCAGCTTTTTGCAAACCAAAGCCATATGCCACCCACCGCCCTCCAAACTATCCCCGTCACTTGGCCCTTCGCAGTCTGGGGGCTTGACATGGTTGGACCCCTTAAAGGCGGAACCCACAAGAAAAAAATACTTACTGGTCATGGTGGATAAGTTCACCAAATGGATAGAAGCCAAGCCTGTTAAGACGGCCGAATCCGGACTGGTGATAGACTTTATATCCAGGGTTGTACACCGTTACGGCGTCCCCCACAGCATCATCACTGATAACGACACGAACTTTACGGCCGATGAGGTAAAACTCTGGTGCAAAAACATGGGCATCAAGCTCGATTATGCTTCCGTCTATCACCCACAAACTAACGGCCAGGTCGAACATGCAAATGGTCTTATCATGAGCGGCATCAAACCCAGATTAGTGCGGTCCCTTAAGGAATCTAATACGCACTGGGTAGAGGAGCTCGACTCCGTACTCTGGGGGCTGCGGACCACACCGAATCGCACCACCGGATACACACCATTCTTCATGGTGTACGGCGCAGAGGCAGTTCTGCCCTGCGACATAATTCATGACTCACCTCGAGTGCGCATGTACGAAGAAAGAGAAGCCGAGCTCGATCGGCAGGACAGTTTGGACGCCTTGGAGGAAGAGCGTGACGTGGAAAAATCCCATTCCGCATTCTATCAACAGCAGGCTCGAAGATACCAAAGCAGAGAAGTACGGGCCAAAAATTACAATGTTGGCGAATTAGTTCTATGCCTGCCGGACAATAAAAAGGACAAACTCAAGTCCAAGTGGGAAGGTCCCTTCATAATCGACCAAGTCCTGACTGGTGGAGCGTACCGCCTGCGAGATGCATCGGATAACCGACTCGAGCCGAACCCATGGAACGCAGCCGTCTATGAAGATTCTATGCCTAGCGCCGGACTCTGTGTTCGTCTCCTTCCTCTGTCCATTTTTTATATACTTTCTGTCTTTCATTTCTCTCCTTCTCCTCTCTCTCTCTCTCTCTCTCTCTCTCTCTCTCTCTCTTATAGCCTTTAAAGGCTCATAAAGTGACGCGCTATCCGCGCTCATTAAACCTGGGGGCTTCTTTAAACAGAAGCTTATTTATACGGGCTTCATTCCCAACACATGTGTCACACTTCCGCATGTACCTTTTATTCGCCATTATATGCATCGATATGACTTAAGTTTTGGCCAAGCTGGGTTGCCTGGCTCCTGTGCTTACCCCTACATTCCCGATTATTCGGCTAGGTGGTAAAGGGAGCACCTCTGCGATTGTTACTGCCGGGTCAGGCGGATGTGTACGTCAGACTGGGTGAAGTCGAAAGCTAGCGTTCTTAAGGGAATATTCGGTCGATGAACTAAAGATGATCTTTTTATTTTATCTATAAGCCCCCAGATGTTTTTCCTGCGCCTCTTTTCGCAGAATGGACATGCACTTTAGGGCATGCCTCCTAGGGAAAGGAACCCCTAACGGAACTATTCTCCCTGGAAGATGCTTCTTACTAACCATGTAATATAACATAACTACTTGGGCACTTGTCTGTTCAAGCACTAATGACCCCTACGCCTGGTCTCCATGCATACCCCGGTTCTTATATAACCGCGAGGGTATTCGGACACACTCCGGACCGTCAGGTCCCGAGGTTGAAGCGAAAAGGTCGGCCATGACAAACGATCTACAATCCGGCTAGAAGGCATTACACATGTCAATTATAATTACATAGTCAATCTGACTGATTGTATTCCTCCTCAATACCATCTAACAGGCTGTCTAGTTTACAGTCCTGTTGGGAATACTTTGCGGCCAATTCTACTTGGCCGTATACTAAGATCACAGGGATCTCCTTCCCATCGGGCCCCACGGGTCCGACCTCGGCCATGTGGTTTGGGTCAGCCTTCGTGTACCGCGTCTTCACCATGGCCCAGGCCTCCCTGGCGCCTTGACGGCAGGCCGACATCTTCCACAATCGGAAGCGCCGCCGTGCTCCCTTCAGCTTCTCTACAAGCTCTCCAAGGCCTTCGGGCATGGAGACGGATGGCCACAAGGCCTGTGCAACGCTTTGCATCACCTGGCGAACTCGCTCGTGCAGTTGTGAGAGCTCGGGAAGAAGGTCACCCATAGAACCGGGCATTTCCTCTGCAGGACGACCTGTTAGCATACCTACAGACATTACTCTGTTAATCGACTTCCTCGCCGAACTTTCTTTTCAAAGTTTGTTTAAGCACTTACTATATATGCCGCGTCGAAGCCGTTGATTCTCCTTCACGGAGTCCAACAGCTGGGCACGAACATACTTCAGTTCAATGCCCAGCTTGGTGTTGGCATCTTGGAGATCGTTCTTCTCCCGCCCCACCTTTGTTAGCACGCTCTCACCAGCCTTCAGCTGGCGTCGGAGTTGTTGCTCTTCCGGATTTAATCCGGCGCCATATGCAATTTCATTTGTCAGATTTGCACCCACGCCGCACTTCACAAAATACTTATCTTTCGAAGCGTATATTACCAGAGGAGGTCTCCTTGCGCTCCCCTGCCGCGGCTAGTGCGGCCTCAAGTTGGGCTTTGCACTCTTCCAGCTCCTGGGACAGTAGGGTATTCTTTTATGTAAGAACCTGCATAACAAATGATCCTTAAATCAGTTATTCTAACTGTTTCAAGTCTCGGGGGCTACTGGTATATATAATTACCAAAATTTTCTTACCCGTATGTCCTTTACATATTGCTCCGTGGCTCTGGCTAGACCATTTTGAGCGGCACGGAGGTACGCATCTCCCGAATTGAAGGCATCCAATGCCTCTTGGGAGAAACAAGCGTCGCGAAGAACTGTCCGGCGACGCCTGTGGTTCATGGCACTCTCCACCTCGGAATTGGTGGAGACAGCCCGTCCGCATACTTTGTCGGAGGAGCGTCCGGTGCGCGCCTTGTGTTCGCCTCCGCTTCCGGACCAGGCTTTGGAGCCTGGCTGGTGGAGGTGCGATTGGCAACCTCTCCGGATATAGTCCGGCGAGGTCTCTTCATCCTGAAGAGAGCACGAGCGTTAATATGCCTCGAAGGAATAACTCCTGGGAATAAGATGGCGCGCTATACCTTTGCGCCGGCGCCTCAGTCCGGACCGCACTTCTTTTCAGCCCGCGGGGCCTTGCCGCCCCTCGTTGGCTAGTAGTCGCAGGCTCGGCCTCCCGTCTCAAGGACCTCCCCTGCAAAACACGGTTGTCATACGGCAATCGAAAACACGTGAGGATAGATCCCTTTTCAAAGTGCTGGGACTTCGGTCTTAGTTACCTGTGAGGCTGGGAGTAGCCCTGGGTAATCGGCCGTAATGGCCACCAAGGCGTTGTCCTTGCTCAATTGATGGAACACCCCATCAATCAGCTCCACAGAT
This sequence comes from Triticum dicoccoides, assembly GCF_002162155.2. Taxonomy (NCBI): domain Eukaryota; kingdom Viridiplantae; phylum Streptophyta; class Magnoliopsida; order Poales; family Poaceae; genus Triticum; species Triticum dicoccoides. The sequence goes on along the minus strand of NC_041388.1, from coordinate 410,620,254 downwards.
AAGTCCGGATCCTCTTGAGAGGCCGGGTCGAGGGACCGTCCCGGATCCTCGGGTTGTGGAGGAGGGCTGTTTATTTCTTTAACAGCCTGGCGCAGTTCCTGCATTGAAGTCGTTAGACTGAATATTTAGCAATGGGAATATAAAACGGATGGGCAAGTAAAAGCGTCCACTTACCCAACTTGGGGGATTGTACATAGAAAATCCACCCTGTGGGTTGACGCGGAGAAATTCCTCCTCTTCTCCCTTATACAAAGCGGACAAGGTCTTTATTAGAGCGGCAGCTGAATCTGGCCCCTTATGGCCATGGCGGGTGGCGTCGTCCTCCCCGTTGAAGTCCCACATGGGGCGGCCTCTATACTGAAGCGGCTGCACCCCTCACATGATGCATACGGCCATGACCCCGATCATGGTCAGTCCGGAATGAGCTAACAATCTTATCCGGCCCATCAGGTAAAGAACGTCCCTGTCGCTTTCCCTCTGAGGGCTCCGTGGACGCCAGCTTAGGCGCTTCTTTAGGGGAGCACTATCAAACTCAGGGAGGCTGATCCGGACAGGATCCGGCAGCGGGACGTCCTCTATATAAAACCATTCCGAAGGCTAGTCCTCGGACGCCTTCTTTGGGGTTCCAGATAGATATCCGGTCCCAGCGATGCGCCACACTTCGGCTCCGCCCACTTGATATATTGACCCCTTCTTAGAACAGGGCACGAGGTAGAATAGCCTTTTCCACAGCGCGAAATGGGCCTCGCAGCCCAAAAACAGCTCGCAAAGGGCTACAAAGCCCGCGATATGCAATATGGAGGCAGGCGTGAGGTTGTGCAGCTGGAGGCCATAGAACTCCAGGAGCCCCCGGAGAAACGGATGAATTGGAAATCCGAGCCCTCTTATTAAGTAAGGGACAAGGCATACCCGCTCTCCTTTGGAGGGATTGGGGGCGCTCTCCGCTTGCTCTCCTCCATTATAGGTGGCAAGTCCGGCTCGAACCGGGACCATATAGGCCGGGGGGAGAAATCCCTTGGTCTGGAGCGTCACTAGCTCGCTGTGCGGGATGGAGCACCTCTTCCAATCTCCAGGCTGAGGGCTGGAAGGGCGAGAGGAAGAGCTGCGGCGGTCGGCCATGATAGAATGGACCTCTGTCGGATACGCTCTGATGAATACTCGCGGAAGGGAGAAGGTGTTGTTTGGATCTAAATCCTTGTCCCCTTAAATAGGCGGCTCATTCAAGCGGCTAGGGGTGTAAATATAACAAAAACACCCTGACTTTTCGTATTTGTTTGACACGTGGAAGACGACCATTATTGGGTGTAGAAGCTAAGGAGCGCTACATTTACAAGAAACCGGACACTATTCAAATAGGTACACGAAATTTGGAGGAGAACCCGCCTTGCAATGCCGAAGACAATTTGCGCGCCGGACTCGTCGTCATTGAAGCCTGGTTCAGGGGCTACTGAGGGAGTGCTGGATTAGGGGGTGTCCGGATAGCCGGACTATACCTTCGGCCAGACTCCTGGACTATGAAGATACAAGATTGAAGACTTCGTCCCGTGTCCGGAAGGCACTTTCCTTGGCGTGGAAGGCAAGCTTGGCGATACGGATATGTAGATCTCCTACCATTGTAACCGACTCTGTGTAACCCTAGCCCTCTCCGGTGTCTATATAAACCGGAGGGTTTTAGTCCGTAGGACGGACAACAATCATACCATAGGCTAGCTTCTAGCGTTTAGCCTCTCTGATCTCGTGGTAGATCTACTCTTGTACTACCCATATCATCAATATTAATCAAGCAGGACGTAGGGTTTTACCTCCATCAAGAGGGCCCGAACCTGGGTAAAACATCGTGTCCCTGCCTCCTGTTACCATCCGGCCTAGACGCACAGTTCGGGACCCCCTACCTGAGATCCGCCGGTTTTGACACCGACACCGCCCCTCGGCAGTACTACTGTGTCGGGTTTTTGCTTCTTCCGTTTTTTGCGGAAGTAGGCACGGATGTTTCCTCCCCCCTGGCTAGGGGATTTCTGCCTTGCGGTAGTACCGCATGGCGGCGCGGTAGTACCGCGCTCGCGGAAGTACCGCCCTCAGCTCCTGCGCGTCAGATCTGACCTTGATGTTGCTGGGGTTGCGGCAGTACCGTGGGCCTGTACGGTAGTACCACATGACCGTGCGGTAGTACCACTAGGAAGCAAGCGGTAGTACTGCGCGACCCTGCGGTAGTACTGCTGGCCTGGAACGGTAGTACCGCTGGCCATGGGCTGGTAGGTGGATAACGGTTGCATCTTTGTCCTACACTATATAAGGGGTCCCCTTGTTCCCCGTTGACTTATCTCTTCCAACCCTAAGCTCCATTGTTATTCTAAGCTCCATTTTCGTCCGATCTCACTCCCTAGCCAATCAAACTTGTTGATTTGCCCGGGAGTGGTTGAGAAGGCCTCGATCCACACTTCCACCAAGAGAAATTTGATTTCCCCCACTAATCCCTTGCGGATCTTGTTACTCTTGGGTGTTTGAGCAGCCTAGACGGTTGAGGTCACCGCGAAGCCATAGTCCATTGTGGTGAAGCTTCGTGGTGTCGTTGGGAGCTTCCAATTGAGTTGTGGAGATTGCCCCAACCTTGTTTGTAAAGGTTCGGTCGCCGCCTCCAAGGGCACCAATAGTGAAATCACGGCATCTCGCATTGTGTGAGGGCGTGAGGAGAATACGGTGGCCCTAGTGGCTTCTTGGGGAGCATTGTGCCTCCACACCGCTCCAACGGAGACATACTTCCTCTCAAAGGGAAGGAACTTCGGCAACACATCCTCGTCTCCACCGTCTCCACTCTTGGTTATCTCGTGCCTTTACTTGTGCAAGCTTATTTGTATCATTTCACTTGCTTGCTTGTGTTCCTATCCTTGTTGCATCATATATGTTGCTCACCTAGTTGCATATCTAGACAACCTACTTTGATGCAAAGTTTAAATTGTTAAAGAAAAGCTAAAAATTGATAGTTGCCTATTCACCCCCCTCTAGTCAACCATATCGATCCTTTCAGCAGGCTCGACGACACAAAGACATGCACAAATATCGATGAAGGCGGCCGTCAGGAGTCCTGTTGTGAAGATGTCAGCAAACTCTGTACTAGTAGTAACATGCATTACACGTACCTCACCAAGAGCTACCTTCTCCCTCTTGGGTGGAGCTCGAGCAAATGTTACCCTGATGCACTACTTAACCATGCGGAATTTTTTTCAAGCAATGATACATTTAAAAAGGTGTGTTTCTTAGCTTGTAACACTAGCAAACATAATAGAAGTCGGTTTATAAAAATAAATACAACATTCAAAATGCATACAATAATGCTAAAATAAAGGTCAAAAAATACTTGAAATGATGTCTTGCATACCTAATTACAAATGTGGTGGTTCCTTTCTTTTTAGAAGAAACTTGTCCATATTATATGCATTTAACAATTAAAAAAACAAATGAGACATAAAAATTGTGAACCCAATGAAGTATACCTAATTACCAGTTTAAACAATAGCTAATGCCTTGCCAAAACACATACATTTTAATATATTCCAATAAGGTTTAGTCCATGCTAGCCACAATTTTATACATAGAATTATTGCAACTAGTAAAAGTATACATGAGAAAAACACAGAAAAAGGGATATGGGACATAATTTGAATCAAGTGATGATTGTAATTGATGGATATATTAGCACATTTTTGATTAATCTAATCCACGAGTAGATAGTAAACATGGCATTCAGAGTATGCAACTCATACCGATAAGTAAGCATGTGAGCACGTATATAGCATAGAACCGAAACATCAATGAACAGAACATATACGGCTAGCACATGAACTAGTAAATAGGGGATGAATAAATCATACCCTCCGGCAGGCCAGGTTAAGGCTGTAGCGGACGCAATGACTTCAACCTCTTCCGCGTCCTTCTTCTTGTCTGCGTCGTCGTTGGTCATGGAGTTGATGCAGGGGAAGTAGTTGAAGTAGAGTAGGGAGACGAGGACAAACCGGGAGCAGTCGCATCGAGACGCTCCCCAAAAACCATATCGCCCTTTTCCTCATGTCGTATCTTGAAGGACGGGATTCCGGAGGCCTGCTCCCCCGACCAGACGTGCACACGATCGTCAGGATGGGATCGCCGAAGGCGACACCACGAGAGAAATAGTAGATGGCGGCTATGGTTGCGCCAGGAGGGAGTGAGTGTGTTGGCTGCACGTACCAACACCTCTAATATATATGTCGTCGGGTAGATGGGCTTGGGCTTTGGCCCATGGCTGTGTCCATGAATAGCCGACGGTCCAACATCTCGAACAATGGCACTTCTGTTAGTGACTCCTTAATTAATCTGAGATTAATTAACTATACTTGACCAGCAAAAATAAGTGCATAGGCATGAGCTCCGCTAGGCTCATCCACGGAACACGACATGCGCGCGACGCGAGGCGGGCAGAGGAGGAGGTGCGTGCGTGTACAACTCCCCCTCTCAAGCTTCTAATGGCGTGTGGTAGAGCGGCCCTTATAAAGGACTCTCAACTCTCCTCAACTAGCAGCATGGTACTAAACTTCCACCACTTGTCGTGCACCAACATGAGCCTTATATATTAACCAGGAATTATTGTCTTATATGGGCTAAAGCGCATCTATAATTCAAGAATCCCCCACCAGATCTTGAGGCACATTAATTCTTCATCAGCTCCAAATGATGTTTCGATATACTAGAATTTTCAGTGGAGACTGTTAAGTTGAACATCCACCTAGAGCAAGAGGATTAGACTTTTTCACAACTGAACAGTGGACCATGCCTTGAATTGTGAGTTTAGCATGCAGAAGTTTCGCCAATTGTTAGTTGATACGTGACTGCCGAAGGCTAAACCCCATGGGTGGAGCTTACAAGTCATACTCCTAACCTGTTCACGAGAAACCTAGAGATTACCCTATCTCATAGACTGTGACCAGGAATCGAACTCGCATAGGTGTGTTACTCCAAAGATCGTTTTGTAGGATAGCATCTTACTTACACAAGCTTTGGAACAGATTAAGACAAAAGTCATACTGCCTTACAGATTACGAGAGTATTGCATCTACAACAGAGTGGGTTAGTAAGTATACTCTCCTCGGTTGACTGTTGGATTGTTTTCTCAAGTCCTAATTCACGGGATCTCCGATCACATAGGTTGGGTTGCCCCCATGGCAACTTACATGGGTCTCATGCCCGTCTTCCTTGAAGTATTTTATATCACAATCCATGATAGCCCTTATGTAAAGGGATTTGCGGGTTCTTAGTCGACTAGCTAGATATAACCCAACACTATTACTCCAGAGTTTCTTGAATGCGTGACATATTTCATTCTTCTTCTTATATGCTTTGTGGATTGCATGTTGTCCTTTGAACTATTTGCCTTCTCAATTACTATCTGATTGTCATAGTTCATACGGATAGCCGGGACCGGCTTGTCAACCATTGGCAAGTCCATAAAAGCTCTCGAAGCCATTTTGCTTCGGTGCATGATGTGTCTAATGTTGTAAGTTTTGCTTCCATAGTTCGTCTCATTAAAATTATCTTCTTGCAAGACTACTAGGAAACACCACCACCACCAAGTGTGAATGCATATCCACTTGTGGCCTTCATTTCATCAACATTAGATATCCAATTAGAATCACTATACCCCTCACGTATCGTCGGGTACCTGGTATAGTGAATTCCTAGCTCATAGTGCATGTCTAATAGCGCATGAATCGTGCTACCTCTTGAGCACTTGCGTTGGTTTTCCCTTGAAGAGGAAAGGGTGGTGCAGCAAAGTAGCGTAAGTATTTCCCTCAGTTTTTGAGAACCAAGGTATCAATCCAGTAAAAGGCTATGCGCGAGTCCCTCGCACCTACACAAAACAAATAAATCCTCACAACCAATGCGATAAGGGGTTGTTAATCCCTACACGGTCACTTACGAGAGTGAGATCTGATAGATATGATAAGATAATATTTTTGGTATTTTTATGATAAAGATGCAAAGTAAAATAAAAGCAATGAAAATAACTAAGTATTGGAAGATTAATATGATGAAGATAGACCTGGGGGCCATAGGTTTCACTAGTGGCTTCTCTCGAGAGCATAAGTATTCATGATGGGTAAACAAATTACTGTTGAGCAATTGACAGAATTGAGCATAGTTATGAGAATATCTAGGTATGATCATGCATATAGGCATCATGTCCAAGACAAGTAGACCGACTCCTGCCTGCATCTACTACTATTACTCCACACATCGACCGCTATCCAGCATGCATCTAGAGTATTAAGTTCAAGAGAAGAGAGTAATGCTTTAAGCAAAACGATATGATGTAGAGGGATAAATTCATGCAATATGATAAAAAAAAACATCTTGTTATCCTCGATGGCAACAATACAATACGTGCCTCGCTGCCCCTACTGTCACTGGGAAAGGATACCGCAAGATTGAACCCAAAGCTAATCACTTCTCCCATGGCAAGAAAGATCAATCTAGTAGGCCAAACCAAACTGATTATTCGAAGAGACTTGCAAAGATAACCAATCATACATAAAATAATTCAGAGAAGATTCAAATATTGTTCATAGATAAACTTGATCATAAACCCACAATTCATCGGTCTTAACAAACACACCACAAAAGAAGATTACATCGAATAGATCTCCACAAGAGAGGGGGAGAACTTTGTATTGAGATCCAAAAAGAGAGAAGAAGCCATCTAGCTAATAACTATGGAGGTAAACTACTCACACTTCATCGGAGAGGCTATGGTGTTGATGTAGAAGCCCTCCGTGATCGATGCCCCCTCCGGCAGAGCTCCAGAATAGGCCCCAAGATGGGATCTCATGGATACAGAAAGTTATGGCGGTGGAATTAGGGTTTTGGCTCCGTATCTGATCGTTTGGGGGTACGTAGGTATATATAGGAGGAAGAAGTACGTCGGTGGAGCAACAGGGGGCCCATGAGGGTGGACGGCGCGCCTGGGGGGGGGGGGTAGGCGCCCCCCTCCTCGTGGCCTCCCTGTTGGTTGCTTGACGTAGGGTCCAAGTCTCCTCGATCATGTTCGGTGAGAAAATCACGTTCCCGAAGGTTTCATTCCGTTTGGACTCCGTTTGATATTCCTTTTCTTTGAAACCCTAAAATAGGCAAAAAATAGCAATTCTGGTCTGGGCCTCCGGTTAGTAGGTTAGTCCCAAAATAATATAAAAGTGTATAATAAAGCCCAATAATGTCCAAAACAGTAGATAATATAGCATGGAGCAATCAAAAATTATAGATACGTTGGAGACGTATCAAGCATCCCCAAGCTTAATTCCTGCTCGTCCTCGAGTAGGTAAATGATAAAAACAGAATTTTTGATGTGGAATGCTACTTGGCATATTTTCAATGTAATTCTTCTTAATTGTGGTATGAATATTCAGATACGAAAGATTCAAGACAAAAGTTCAATATTGACATAGAAATAATAATACTTCAAGCATACTAACTAAGCAATTATGTCTCTTCAAAATAACATGGCCAAAGAAAGTTATCCCTACAACATCATATAGTCTGGCTATGCTCTATCTTCACCACACAAAGTATTTAAATCACGCACAACCCCGGTGACAAGCCAAGCAATTGTTTCATACTTTTGACATTCTCAAAACTTTTTCAATTTTCACGCAATACATGAGCATGAGCCATGGATATAACACTTTAGGTGTAATAGAATGGTGGTTGTGGAGGAGACAAAAAGGAGAAGATAGTCTCACATCAACTAGGCGTATCGACGGGCTATGGAGATGCCCATTAATAGATATCAATGTGAGTGAGTAGGGATTGCCATGCAATAGATGCACTAGAGCTATGAGTATATGAAAGCTCAAAAAGAAACTAAGTGGGTGTGCATCCAACTTGCTTGCTCACAAAGACCTAGGGCATTTGGGGGAAGCCCATCATTGGAATATACAAGCCAAGTTCTATAATGAAAAATTCCCACTAGTATATGAAAGTGATAACAAAGGAGACTCTCTATCATGAAGATCATGGTGCTACTTTGAAGCAGAAGTGTGGTAAAAGGATAGTAGCATTGTCCCTTCTCTCTTTTTCTCTCATTTTTTTATTTGGGCCTTTTCTCTTTTTTATGGCCTCTTTTTTTCTCTTTTTATTTATTTATTTTTCGTCCGGAGTCTCATCCCGACTTGTGGGGGAATCATAGTCTCCATCATCCTTTCCTCACTTGGGACGATGCTCTAATAATGATGATCATCACACTTTTATTTTCTTACAACTCAAGAATTACAACTTGATACTTAGAACAAGATATGACTCTATATGAATTCCTCCGGCGGTGTACCAGGATATGCAATGAATCATGAGTGACATGTATGAAATAATTATGAACGGTGGTTTTGCCACAAATACAGTGTCAACTACATGATCATGCAAAGCAATATGACAATGATGGAGCATGTCATGATAAACGGAATGGTGGAAAGTTGCATGGCAATATATCTCGGAATGGCTATTGCTACCTCTTGAGCTTGTGTTGGATTTCCCCGAAGAGGAAAGGATGATGCAGCAGAGTAGTGTAAGTATTTCCCTCAGTTTTTGAGAACCAAGGTATCAATCCAGTAGGAGGCCACACTCAAGTCCCTCGTACCTGCACAAAATGATAGCTACTCGCAACCAACGCGATTAGGGGTTGCCAATCCCTTCACGGTCACTTACGAGAGTGAGATCTGATTGATATAATATTTTTGGTATTTTTGGTATAGAGATGCAAAGTGAAAAGTAAAAGGCAAATTAAAAAGCAAAGCAAGATTAAAGTGATGGAGATTGATACGATGAGAATAGACCTGGGGGCCATAGGTTTCACTAGTGGCTTCTCTCAAGAGCATAAGTATTCTATGGTGGGTGAACAAATTACTGTTGAGCAATTGACAGAATTGAGCATAGTTATGAGAATATCTAGGCATGATCATGTATATAGGCATCACGTCCGTGACAAGTAGACCGAAACGATTCTGCATCTACTACTATTACTCCACTCATCGACCGCTATCCAGCATGCATCTAGAGTATCAAGTTAAAAACAGAGTAACACTTTAAGCAAGATGACATGATGTAGAGAGATAAATTAATGCAATATGAAATAAAACCCATCTTGTTATCCTCGATGGCAACGATACAATACGTGCCTTGCTGCCCCTTCTGTCACTGGGAAAGGACACCGCAAGATCGAACCCAAAGCTAAGCATTTCTCCCATGGCAAGAAAAACCAATATAGTAGGCCAAACCAAACTAATAATTCGAAGAGACTTGCAAAGATAACTAATCATACATAAAAGAATTCAGAGAAGATAAAAATATTATTCATAGATAGACTTGATTATAAACCCACAATTCATCGGTCTCAACAAACACACCGCAAAAAGAAGATTACATCCAATAGATCTCCAGAGAGAGGGGGAGAACTTTGTATTGAGATCCAAAAAGAGAGAAGAAGCCATCTAGCTACTAACTATGGACCCGAAGGTCTTAGGAAAACTACTCACACTTCATCGGAGGGGCTATGATGATGTAGAAGCCCTCTGTGATGACGACCCACTCCGGCGGAGCTCCGGAATAGGCCCCAAGATGGGATATCGTGGATATAGAAAGTTGCGGCGGTGGAATTAGGTTTTTGGCTCCCCTTTTGATTGTTTGGGGGTATGTAGGTATATATAGGAGGAAGGAATACGTCGGTGGAGCACCGAGGGGCCCACGAGGCAGGGGGGCGCGCCCTAGGGGGGTGGGCGCGCCCCCACCCTCGTGACCGCCTCTTTGACTCCTTGGAGTAGGGTCCAAGTCTCCTGGATCACGTTCGGTGAGAAAATCACGTTCCCGAAGGTTTTATTCCGTTTGGACTCTGTTTGATATTCTGTTTCTCTGAAATACTGAAATAGGCAAAAAACAACAATTCTGGGCTGGGCCTCCGGTTAATAGGTTAGTCCCAAAAATAATATAAAAGTGGAAAATAAAGCCCAATATAGTCCAAAATAGTAGATAATATAGCATGGAGCAATAAAAAATTATAGATACGTTGGAGACGTATCAGGCATCCCCAAGCTTAATTCCTGCTTGTCCTCGAGTAGGTAAATGATAAAAAGAGAATTTTTGATGTGGAGTGCTACTTGGCATAATTTCAATGCAAATCTTCTTAATTGTGGTATGAATATTTATATTAGGAAGATTCCAAACAAAAGTTCATATTGACATAGAGAATAATAATACTTCAAGCAAACCAACAAAGCAATTATGTTTTCTTGAAGTAACATGGCCAAAGAAAGTTCATCCCTACAAAATCATATAGTTTAGTCATGCTCCATTTTCATCACACAAGAATGCTCTCATCATGCACAACCCCGATGAGAAGCCAAGCAATTGTTTCATACCTTAATAATTTCAAACTCATAAAGTTTCACGCAATACATGAGCGTGAGCCATGGATATAGCACTATGGGTGGAATAGAATATAATGATGGGGGTTATGTGGAGAAGACAAAAAGGAGAAAGTCTCACATCAACGAGGCTAATCAAGGAGTAGGGATTGCCATGCAACTGATGCACTAGAGCTATAAATGTATGAAAGCTCAACAAAAGAAACTAAGTGGGTGTGCATCCAACTTGCTTGCTCACGAAGACCTAGGGCACTTGAGGAGGCCCATTGTTGGAATATACAAGCCAAGTTCTATAATGAAAATTCCCACTAGTATATGAAAGTGATAACTCAAGAGACTCTCTATATGAAGAACATGCTGCTACTTTGAAGCACAAGTGTGGAAAAAGGAATAGTAGCATTGCCTTTTTTTATTTTTTGGGCCTTCCTTTTTTTGGCCTTTATCTCTCTTTTTTTGGGACAATGCTCTATTGAATGATGATCATCACACTTCTATTTATTTACAACTCAATGATTACAACTCGATACTAGAACAAAGTATGACTGTATATGGATGCCTCCGGCGGTGTACCGGGATATGCAATGAATCAAGAGTGACAAGTATGAAAAAATAATGAATGGTGGCTTTGCCAAAAATACTATGTCAACTACATGATCATGCTAAGCATTATGACAATGATGAATGTGTCATGATAAACTGGATGGTGGAAAGTTGCGGCAATATATCTCGGAATGGCTATGGAAATGCCATAATAGGTAGGTATGGTGGCTGTTTTGAGGAAGATATAAGGAGGTTTATGTGTGAAAGAGGGTATCATATCACGGGGCTTGGATGCACCGGCGAAGTTTGCACCAACTCTCGATGTGATAAAGGGCAATGCACGGTACCGTAGAGGCTAGCAATGATGGAAGGGTGAGAGTGCGTATAATCCATGGACTCAACATTAGTCATAAAGAACTCATATACTTATTGCAAAAATCTACAAGCCATCAAAAACCAAAGTATTACGCGCATGCTCCTAGGGGGATAGATTGGTAGGAAAAGACCATCGCTCGTCCCCGACCACCACTCATAAGGAGGACAATCAAATAACACCTCATGTTTCAAATTTGTTGCATAATGTTTACCATACGTGCATGCTACGGGACTTGCAAACTTTAACTCAAGCATTTCTCAAATTCACAATTACTCTACTAGCATGACTTTGATATTACTACCTCCATATATCAAAACAATTATCAAGCATCCAACTTTTCTTAGTATTCAACACACTCAAAATAAAGTTTCACAAATCTTGAATACCAAGCATGTTATTATTAAGCAAATTACCATGCTATTAAGACTCTCAAAATAATTTAAGTGAAGCATGCGAGATCAATAGTTTCTTTAAAACAAATCCACAACCGTGCTCTAAAAAATCTAAGTGAAGCACATAGAGCAAAATTATAGCGCTCAAAAGATATAAGTGAAGCACATAGAGTATTCTATCAAATTCTAATTCATGTATGGCTCTCTCAAAAGGTGTGTACAGCAAGGATGATTGTGGCACACTAAAACACAAAGACACAAATAATACAAGACGCTCCAAGCAAAACACATATCATGTTGGTGAATAAAAATATAGCTCCAAGTAAATTACCGATGGAAGTGGACGAAAGAGGGGATGCCTTCCGAGGCATCCCCAAGCTTTGACTTTTTGGTGTCCTTGGATTATCTTGGGGGTGCCATGGGCATCCCCAAGCGTAGGCTCTTGCCACTCCTTGTTCCATAATCCATCACAAGAATTCACCCAAAACTTGAAAACTTCACAACACAAAACTTAAAGTAGAAAACTCGTGAGCTCCGTTAGCGAAAGAAAACAAAAAACCAGTTCAAGGCACTGTAATGAACTCATTCTTTATTTATATTGGTGTTAAACCTACTGTATTCCAACTTCTCTATGGATTATAAAATATTTTTTTTGACCATGAAGACTGCAGGGATTATAAACTATTTTACTAACCATAGATTCATCAAAGTAACCAAACAACACACAAAAAACAGAATCTGTCAAAAACAGAACAGTCTGTAGTAATCTGTAGCTAGCGCAATATCTGGAACCCGAAAAATTCTAAAATAAATTGCTGGACGTGAGGAATTTATCTATTAATCATGTGAATTTTTTTTAACTAAATAGCACTCTTCAAATAAAAATGATAGCAATTCTCGCGAGCGCTAAAGTTTCTGTTTTTTACAGCAAGTTCAACAAGACTTTCCCCAAGTCTTCCCAACGGTTCTACTTGGCACAAACACTAATTAAACACAAATAAACACAACCAAAACAGAGGCTAAATAATTTATTTATTACTAAACAGGAGCAAAAATCAATGAATAAAAATAAAATTGGGTTGCCTCCCAACAAGCGCTATCGTTTAACGCCCCTAGCTAGGCATAAAAGCGAGGATAGATCTAGGTATTGCCATCTTTGGTAGGCAATCCATAAGTGTCTCTCATGATAGTTTCATATGGCAATTTTATTTTCTTTCTTGGAAAGTGTTCCATGCCCTTTTTTAATGGAAATTTAAATTTAATATTCCCTTCCTTCATATCAATAATCGCACCAACCGTTCGAAGGAAAGGTCTACCAAGAATAATAGGGCAAGAAGGATTGCAATCTATATCAAGAACAATGAAATCTATGGGCACATAATTTCTATTTGCAACAATAAGAACATCATTAATCCTTCCCATAGGTTTCTTAATAGTAGAATCCGCAAGATGCAAGTTTAGAGAGAAATCATCAAAATTGCGGAAATCTAGCAAATCACACAAAGTTTTGGGGATAGTGGAGACACTAGCACCCAAATCACACAAAGCATAAAACTCATGATATTTAATTTTAATTTTAATAGTTGGTTCCCACTCATCATAGAATTTTCTAGGGATAGAAACTTTCAACTCAAGTTTCTCTTCATAAGATTGCATCAAGGCATCAACAATATGTTCGGTGAAGGCTTTCTTTTGACTATAAGCATGTGGAGAATTTAGCACGGATTGCAACAAGGAAATACAATCAATTAAAGAGCAACTTTCATAATTAAATTCCTTGAAATCCAATATAGTGGGTTTAGCAACATCTAGATTTTTATTTCTTTCAATCCCACTTTCATCAATTTCATCATAAAGATCTAAATACTCTGAATTTTTAGAACGCCTTCTAGGTAAAGGAAGATCATATTCAGTTTAATCAAGATTCATATTGCAAAACAAAGATTTAATAGGAGACACATCAATAACTTTTAGATCTTCATCTTGATATTCATAGTAATTGGAAGAACACGCTTTAATAAAGGCATCTTTGGAAGCACGCATCCTAGCGGTTCTTTCCTTGCACTCATCAATGGAAATTCTCATGGCTTTGAGAGACTCATTGATATCATGCTTAGGAGGAATAGATCTAAGCTTTAAAGAATCAACCTCAAGAGAAATTATATCAACGTTCCTAGCCAAATCATCAACTTTAAGCAATTTCTCTTCAAGCAAAGCATTAAAATTCTTTTGTGAATTCATAAACTCTTTAACACTATTCTCAAATTCTAAGGGCATCTTATTATAATTTCCATAAGAGTTGTTGTAGGAATTCCCATAATTATTAGAAGGATTACTAGGATATGGCCTAGGATTAAAATTCCCTCTATAAGCGTTGTTACCAAAATTATTCCTACCAAAAAAATTCACATCCATAGATTCATTGTTATTCTCAATCAAAGTAGACAAAGGCATATCATTAGGATGAGAAGAAACACTCTTAGTAGTAAATAATTTCATAAGTTCATCCATCTTTCCACTCAAAACATTGATTTCTTCTATCGCATGCACTTTTTTATTAGAAGATCTTTCAGTATGCCATTGAGAATAATTAACCATAATATTATCTAGGAGTTTAGTAGCATCTCCTAAAGTGATTTCCATAGAAGTGCCTCCCGCGGCCGAATCTAAAAGATTTCTAGAAGCAAAATTCAATCCGGCATAAAAATTTTGTATAATCATCCACAAATTCAAACCATGAGTAGGGCAATTACGCATCATTAATTTCATTATCTCCCAAGCTTGTGCAACATGTTCATCATCAAGTTGCTTAAAGTTCATAATATCATTCTAAGAGAGATGATCTTAGCGGGAGGGAAATACTTAGAGATAAAAGCATCTTTGCACTTGTTCCAAGAATCAATACTATTTTTAGGCAAAGACGAAAACCAAGCTTTAGCACGATCTCTAAGCGAAAAAGGAAATAGCTTCAATTTAACGACATCATTATCGACATCTTTTTTCTTTTGCATATCACATAAATCAACGAAGCTATTCAGATGAGTAGAGGCATCTTCATTAGGAAGGCCGGCGAATTGATCTTTCATAACAAGATTCAACAAAGCAATATTTATTTCACAAGATTCAATATTGGCAAGAGGAGCAATCGGAGTGCTAAGGAAATCATTATTATTGGTATTGGTGAAGTCACACAATTTGGTAGTATCTTGAGCCATCGCAACAAACAAGCAATCCAACACACGAGCAAACAAAAGGCAAGTGGGCAAAAAGAGGCAAATAGAGAGGAAGGAGGAGAAGGAGATTGGGAAAGAGAGGGCGAATAAAACGGCAAGGGTGAAGTGGGGGAGAGGAAAACGAGAGGCAAATGGCAACTAATGTAATGTGAGAGATAGGGATTGTGATGGGTACTTGGTATGTTGACTTTTTTGCGTAGACTCCCCGGCAATGGCGCCAGAAATTCTTCTTGCTACCTCTTGAGCTTGCGTTGGATTTCCCCGAAGAGGAAAGGATGATGCAGCAGAGTAGCGTAAGTATTTCCCTCAGTTTTTGAGAACCAAGGTATCAATCCAGTAGGAGGCCACGCTCAAGTCCCTCGTACCTGCACAAAACGATAGCTACTCGCAACCAACACGATTAGGGGTTGTCAATCCCTTCACGGTCACTTACGAGAGTGAGATCTCATAGATATAATATTTTTGGTATTTTTGGTATAGAGATGCAAAGTGAAAAGTAAAAGGCAAAGTAAAAAGCAAAGCAAGATTAAAGTGATGGAGATTGATATGATGAGAATAGACCCAGGGGCCATAGGTTTCACTAGTGGATTCTCTCAAGAGCATAAGTATTCTATGGTGGGTGAACAAATTATTGTTGAGCAATTGACAGAATTGAGCATAGTTATGAGAATATCTAGGCATGATCATGTATATAGGCATCACATCCGTGACAAGTAGACCGAAATGATTCTGCATCGACTACTATTACTCCACTCATCGACCGCTATCCAGCATGCATCTAGAGTATTACGTTAAAAACAGAGTAACACTTTAAGCAAGATGACATGATGTAGAGAGATAAATTAATGCAATATGAAATAAACCCCATCTTGTTATCCTTGATGGCAACGATACAATACGTGCCTTCCTGCCCCTTCTGTCATTGGGAAAGGACATCGCAAGATCGAACCCAAAGCTAAGCACTTCTCCCATGGCAAGAAAAACCAATCTAGTAGGCCAAACCAAACTGATAATTCGAAGAGACTTGCAAAGATAACTAATCATACAAAAAACAATTCAGAGAAGATTCAAATATTATTCATAGATAGAGTTGATCATAAACCCACAATTCATCGGTCTCAACAAACACACCGCGAAAAGAAGATTACATCGAATAGATCTCCACGAGAGAGGGGGAGAACTTTGTATTGAGATCCAAAAAGAGAGAAGAAGCCATCTAGCTACTAACTATGGACCCGAAGGTCTGAGGTAAACTACTCACACTTCATCAGAGGGGCTATGATGATGTAGAAGCCCTCCGTGATGACGACCCTCTCCGGTGGAGCTCCGGAACAGGCCCCAAGATGGGATCTCGTGGATACAGAAAGTTGCGGCGGTGGAATTAGGTTTTTGGCTCCCCTTTTGATCGTTTGGGGGTACGTAGGTATGTATAGGAGGAAGGAGTACATCGGTGGAGCACCGAGGGGCCCACGAGGCAGGGGGCCGCCCTAGGGGGGTGGGCGCGCCCCCACCCTCGTGACTGCCTCTTTGACTCCTTGGAGTAGGGTCCAAGTCTCCTGGATCACGTTCAGTGAGAAAATCACGTTCTCAAAGGTTTTATTCCGTTTGGACTCCGTTTGATATTTGTTTCTCCGAAATACTGAAATAGGCAAAAAACAGCAATTCTGGGCTGGGCCTCCGGTTAATAGGTTAGTCCCAAAAATAATATAAAAGTGGAAAATAAAGCCCTATATAGTCCAAAACAGTAGATAATATAGCATGGAGCAATCAAAAATTATAGATACGTTGGAGATGTATCAGCTATGGAAATGCCATAATAGGTAGGTATGGTGGCTGTTTTGAGCAAGGTATATGGTGGGTGTATGATACCGGCGAAAGGTGCGCGGTATTAGAGAGGCTAGTAATGGTGGAAGGGTGAGAGTGCGTATGATCCATGGACTCAACATTAGTCATAAAGAACTCACATACTTATTGCCAAAATCTACAAGTTATCAAAGAAAAGTATTACACGCATGCTCCTAGGGGGATAGATTGGTAGGAAAAGACCATCGCTCGTCCCCGACCGCCACTCATAAGGAAGCAATCAATAAATAAATCATCACTACAAAAAAAGACACATCCATGACATTTTGGGCCGAATGAATTTTTTTTCTGTCATACATATGACACTTCTATGATGATAATTGTGACAAAACCCAGTATCATCATAGATGTGGTGGGCTCCTACTTCTATGACAAAAAATCATGACAGAAAATGGGCTTTTCGTCCTGGGTGGGCCGGAGACGCAGCTGCATGACATTCTTTGGGCCGTCCATGACGGAAAAAACCATGGTAGAAGCGAGGGGGAGGAAAATTTCAGGGAGTTCCCGGTTACGGTGGGAGGTCGGGGGCCGAGCGATGCGCGTTTCTCTTGTACACGTACGCGCGTGTGTGCGAGGCATTGGCTCTAACTGAACCCGAGCGATTGCACTGCAGGCTACGCATTACTGAACCCGAGCGATCGATCGATGGCTGTTAACTGAACCCGATCGAGCGATTCCTTCTCTACTGTTGCTAACTGAAGCCGATCGATACTGCCTCTGGATGAACAGTGAGCATTGCG